>NW_020954596.1:12870289-12931943 GCF_900497805.2 Vombatus ursinus | reverse complement strand
CAGGGTAGCCACAAGAGGAGAGAAATATTTTGAGCAAAGTCTCTATTTCCAATTTTGAGGAGAGAGGCTGTTAAGAAGAAAGCAGCACAATGTCAGGATTCAATCAGACCAGCAACATTACACTTGAATCTGTAATTAGTACATCCTGAGTCTTTGGCCAGAGGAGCTCAAGTCCTACCCTCCCCATGCTTTAGTGCTTCAAGGATGCGTGAAGTCATAAGATGAGGCTGATCACAAAGCCTATCCAATTTAGCAACTCCCAAAGACCACTGGCTTTAGGATAGATAGAGATAGATAATCAGATAGATAACATATATGTGTGTGTTTATAGATATACATGCATATATATAATGTAAACACACACATATACATATATATACCTGTAAATACCTGTATATACATATATATACCTGTAAACACACATATATACACAACTACATGTGTATACCTATATACACATACATATACATACATGTAAATGTGTATATATACACACATACACATGTGTACACACACACATACTGGACCCAAGATTTCATCAGTGTAAGGAGCTCTAGATTGGGAACTTTTTTTTTTAATTTGTTTATTCTGAATTATCAGCAATCACTTCCATAAGCTTTTGAGTTTTAAATTTTTCCATCCCTCCTCACCTCTCTCCCCAAGATGGCATGCAATCTGATATAGGCTATACATATACATTCCTATTAAACATATTTTCACATTAGTGATGTTGTAAGTAAGAATCAGAACCAATAGGAGGAACTGGGGAGGAAACAAAATACAACAGAAGAAAAAGAAATAGCAAATAGTATGCTTCGATCTGCATTCAATCTCCATAGTTTTTTCTTCTTTGTGGATAGCATTTTCCATCAGGAGGCCCTTGGAGATGTCTTAGATCTTTGTATTACTGAGAAGGTCTACGTCTATCAATGTTAGTCATCGCACAGCATGGCTGTTACTGTGTACAACGTTCTCCTGGTTCTGCTCACTTCACTCAGCATCAGTCCATACAAATCTTTCCAGGTTTTTCTGAAGTCGGCCTATTCATCATTTCTTATAGCACAATAGTATTCCATTACATTTATATACCACAACTTGCTCGGCCATTCCCCAATGGATGGGCATCCTCTCAATTTCCAATTCTTCGCCACCACAAAAAGAGCTGCTATGAGTGTTTTTGTACCTGTGGGTCCTTTTCCCATTTGTATGATCTCTTTGGGATGTGGCCTTAGAAGTGCTATTGCTGGGTGAGAGGGTATGTACATTTTTATAGTACTTTGGGCATAGTTCCAAATTGCTCTCCAAAATGGTTGGATCAGTTCACAACTCCACCAACAATGCATTAGTGTTCCAGTTTTCCCACATCTTCTCCAACATTTATCATTTTCCTGTTTTGTCATGTTGGCCAATCTGATAGGTGTGATGTGGTACCTCAGAGTTGTTTTGATTTGCATTTCCCTAATCAATAGTGATTTAGAGCGTTTTTTTTTCATGTGACTATAGATGGCTTTAATTTCTTCATCTGAGAACTGCCTGTTCATATCCTTTGACCATTTATCAATTGGGGAATGACTTGTATTCTTATAAATTTGACTTAATTTTCTATATATTTTAGAAATGAGGCCCTTGTCAGAGAGACTGGTTGTAAAAATTCTTTCCCAATTTTCTACTTTCCTTCTAATCTTGGTTGCATTGGCTTTGTGCAAAAAATTTTCACTTTAATGTAATCAAAGTTATCCATTTTGCTTTTCATAATGTTCTCTATCTCCTGTTTGGTCATAAATTCTTCTATTCTCCATAAATCTGATAGGTAAACTATTCCTTGTTCTCTCAGCTTGCTTACAGTATCAGCCTTTATATCTAAATCATGAACCCATTTTGACTTTATTTTAGTATATGGTGTGACATTTTGATCTATGCCTAGTTTCTGCCATACTCTTTTCCAGTTTTCCCAGCAGTTTTTGTCAAAGAGTGAGTTCTTATCCCAGAAGCTGGGGGCTTTGGGTTTATCAAATAATAGATTACTACAGTCATTGACTGCTGTCTTGCATACTTAACCTATTCCACTGATCCATCACTCTGTTTCTTATCCAGTGCCAAGAAGTTTTGATGACTGCTGCTTTATAATACAATTTAACATCTGGAATGGCTAGGCCACCTTCCCCTGCATTTCTTTTCATTAGTTCCCTTGATATTCTGGACCTTTTGTTATTCCAAATGAATCTCTAGTTGGAAACTTCTACCAATGAAGATTAGCTCCACTGCAATTTATAGTCTTAGAAGATTATTTGGGCACTGAGGGTTAAGTAACTTGCCCAGGGTCACAGCTAAGGCAGTACTTTGTGCCAGTTTTTCCTGACTCCAAGGCTGGCTCTCTGTCCTCTACACTGTATTGTCTGACCGCTGACTTTCCTGTGAACTCAGGTAGAAATCACTCCAGACTTATCAAAGTTGGTTCATCAACAATGGACAAAGTCTAGCATCAGACTCATATTCCATATAATGACCTAAATTCTCTAGTGTGTAGTAGGCAGAGATATAAGGAAAGGTGGTGTGTGTGTGTGTGTGTGTGTGTTTGTGTGTGTGTTGGGGGGTATAATACCATAACAGAATTTTCTTTTAGGAGAGAAAGCATGGTACCTGTAAAAGCACTGAATTCAGACTGGGTTCTGGGACAGGTTCAACTCCTAACTCACTGCGTGGTCTTGGGCTAGTTACTTCTGATCTTTGGGCTTCTGTTTCCATGGAAAATCAAGATATTGGACTAGACTCTCTTCCCTCCAGCTCTGCTAAAGAGAGAGAGAGACTGAGACCTTCAGTGCTCCATGTGCTGCTGAAGTTTAGTATTCTTAACCTTGTTGTGAAACTTTGTTCACTTTTCACAATTCTTTTTATTACAGATACTCAGCTCTCTGATGGCTGCAGGGCCACTGTGGGGACATCTCTTGGCCAGATGGGAACTTTTCCAACAGGTACCAAGTATGACATAGTAGCAGAGCTTTAACTAGGGTGGGATAACTAGAGTTTTGTCCTGGTCACAAGTTTAGAAGATGCATATATTTAACAAATGCAGTCCTTTAGCGGTACACCCATGGAACAACTTAATTCAGTGCTTAGAACAGTGCCTGGTGAGTGGTAGGCACTTAATAAATGTTTATTGACTAACTGAATGTCTTAATTATTTCATTTATTATTTTCACATCATAAAGGAACTCACGTTGCTTTGCTTTCGTGCTGTTTTTCCTGAGCATGAAAATGTCTAGTTCAGATTTACAGACTCTCCTAAAATCACTTTTATCACATCATTACTCTGTTTTTTAAATGTTTGCTTTGTTTACTTTTTTTGGTACTTATTAATATCTTTTTCAATTACATGTAAAGATAGTTTTCAACATTCATTTTTGTAAGATTTTGAGCTCCAAATTTTCATTATTACTCTATTTAAGGTAGTAGTGCTTGGGCTCCGAATCTAAGCTTGGATGAAACATGGGATTCTTTCTGTTTCTCTTTGACTCTTTTCATTTCTGTAGAAAGCCTTGTCTAAGATCATGGCCAGCCATTCTCCAAACCCCCAGCACAGGATCTATTTGTATCTCAGACACAATGCAGGTATCCTTTACTTCCTACAGCAGGGGTGTTCCTGGAGAAGCTCATCAAAATTTAATCTTAATTTAAATAAACCCAGGAGATTCACTATTTAAAGAGTACTTGGGGTAAGTCAGTTTGCAACAGGGAAAAAAAAAGCTATTTTCTTACACAAATAATATTCCCTGATTCATCTTCTATATGCCTGGGATGAGGGAGGACTCCATGAATTGGGTCCTGAAGGAAAGTAAGAAAGGCTGACTTTCCATGGATAGATGGAAGAAGGGCATAATGTAAGCATAGCTTGAGAATGGTGGTTTCTTGAGGTGGTTTTTTGGTCCTTTGAATGGCTGGTGAGTAACCACAAATATTCTCCTGTATTTAATTTAGAAACAAGATGTGCTTTCATGGATTAGGCAAAATAAACCCAAGCATCTCAAACTTATCATATGTTGTGACAATAGTTTCTGTCTGGGGTAAAGTTACTAAGCTAAATGATGCCTTTCGTATTTAGAACAAGAAATTTTTCAGAAGTTTTGCCAAGTAGTAACATGCTGTGACCTTGGCTGACTTACTTCCCTCTCTTGGTCTCAGTTCCCTTATCTGTAAAATGAAGGGTTTGGACTCCATGGTTTATAAGATTTCCTCTAACTTTGGCAATCTGAGCTCTCAAGTCCCTTCAAGTGCTGGATTGTGGAACTTCCAACCTCTCAACTCTTTGATAGCTAAGGCCTTACAAAGTAGCAGTGAAATTTCATGTACATTAAGGGAAGGACGGCAAATAATGGGCATATATGTTCATTCCTGTGTGAGAGTAGGGATGCATAGGGTTGTGTTTGTCCTTCATTCTCAAAGAGGACCATGACATTAGGGAGACGATGACATGACTTGCAACTGACTTTGATTTGAGTAAGGGAGGGCTGTGCAAAGTCACCAGCCTCACTTTCTCCTCCAGAGCCATCTGGGTGCTGTGGCCAGATATTCATCAGGATGACTAGAGATGGTCTAGGATGCTATGGGAGAACCTGGCCCTTTTAAGCCAAGGTCTTTTCAGGTTCTCACTTTGAGTGAGGTAACACCCAGACCTCTTTAAGAAGTAAGTCAAGGGACAGCCCCTTTAATAATAATAAAAAGAAAAATCAAATTGGGAGGGGAAGACCCTCAGGACTGCTGGCCAAAAGAGAAACTGTTACTATTTATGGATGAAATACAGAAAGAAGAAGTTGGGTTAGATATTAAGAAGTATTTCCCAATGAATTCAAACATCTGTTGAGGCTCATTAGAGGAGCTTATGAATGGATGAATGAATTCAAAAGCATTTATTAAGCACTTATATTCTAAGAGGTGAGGATACAGATACAAAAATGAAGATAGTGTATGTTTTCAATGAGCTTATATCAACACCCATAGTGGAGTTGTGGCCACTTTGGTTTGGGATGATGGGGGGAAGGGATGATGAATGGAGGAGGAGATTGACACACAACCTTTCTAGTAGCAATGATTACATTGATTTGATTATGATTCCAGAACTGGAAAGCAGGTGGGAAAGAGGGGTGACAAATGACAAATGACAAGACAATGACCAGGAAGTAGAAGGAAGTGTAGCTGGAGCCTTCCTAGATACAGCTGGCCCTGTCAGGGTCTCAACCTTCAGGACAGCAGGGTCCTAGGGCAGAAAGGCTAAAGCCCTTCAGGGCACAGTATCTGGTCTTCTCCACATGTATTTCTTCAGTAAGCTATGAAATTAAGTTGGTCCAAGCACCGCCATCTCTATGAAGCCTTCAATAACTGTTCCCAGCCACAAAGAGTAATAAAGCTAAAGCCAGTAAGTACTACAGGAGTTCAGAAAAAGGGAACTTAATTTTGGAGATCATTTATTTGGGCTCATTGTTGTTGAACACATACAACGAGAGACCAAATAGTCAAAATAACAATGTAATATGTAACTATTCTCACTGAATAGTGTGTGATCTTGAGGTAATATTTTTTTTTAAATAACAATCAATAGGGTTACTAATCTTTCAGAGTCTCAGACTCATAGGATTTCGCACTGAAAGGAGCCTGAGAGATCATCCAATTCAACCTCCTCCTTTTATAGATCAAGGAAACTAAAACCCAGGAAGTGTGAAGTAATTTGCTCAGGGACATAGGGGTAGTAAGTAGCATTGCGGGATTAGAATTCAGATCTTGTAAGCCCCAATCCAGTGGCTTTTCCACTAGGCTATATTACTTATGCATCTCTAGAGACCAAAGGATTCTTCTATGTGGACTCAGAGACAGATTAGTCCAGGGGTAGGGAACCAGTAGCCTTGAGGCTACATGTGGCCGTCTAGGTCCTCAAGTGTGGCCCTTCTACTGAATCCAAACTTCACAGAACAAAGCCCCTTAATAAAAGGATTTGTTCTGTAAAACTTGGACTTGCATAAAGCAGGTGCTTAGAGGTCCCCAAGGTTAGTAAAGCAGTTAGTCTGGGTTCTACTCCACCACTATCACCCTTCCCCTCCCCTGCAGGGCTTAATAATTATTCCCTTTTTTAAACTCAAACCCTCTGTCATTTGAGATGGAGAATTGATGGAATCATAGTATCATTAAGGCAGCTAAGTGGTACAACGGACGCATCACTGAACATGTAGTCAGAAAAACTTGCATTCAAAATCAGCCTTGGGAGGCAGCTAGGTGGCGCAGTGGATAGAATACCGGCCCTGAAGTCAGGAGGACCTGAGTTCAAATCTGACCTCAGACCAAACACTTGACACTTACTAGCTATGTGACCCTGAATAAGTCACTTAACCCCAATTGCCTAAAAAAAAAAAGTCAAATTCAGCCTTGAACACTTATTAGCTGTGTGATCTTGGACAAGTGATTTAACCTCTGGCTGCCTCAGTTTTCCCATCTATAAAGTAGAGATAATAATAGCACCTGCCTTGTAGGGTTGTTGTGAAGATTGAATATTTATAAAGTGCTTTACCTAATTTAAAGAGCTGCATAAGTTTTATTATTATTATTATTTATTCCTATTATTATAGACAGATTTAAAAGTGACTTTTTACAAATGAGCAAATTGAGGTCCAGAGAAGAAAGGTGACCCAGCTCCTTAGCTTCCAAAGATAGCATTCCTTCTGTCACAATCATGCTGTTTTTAATATGTGATTTGGGGCTCATGTGATAAGGTCTCCAGAAGGTTTTAATCAACCAAGACACTTTCCACTAGATGATGATGAACTCAAGACATCAGAAGACGGTAATAATAATTTGAATTTAAGTAGTGCCTTAAGATGTACAACACAGATGGAAACCATTCATAAGAGCTCAAGACCTGGGGAGGAGGCAGCATAGTGTAGTAAAAGAGGAAAAAAAATCAAACCCACTGAATCGGGAATGGAGAGAACCCCAGCTTTGACATTTGCTCTAGGTTATCTGTAAGTCATTTTATTTCTCTAAGCCTTAGTCTCACTTGAACTACCTGCCTCACATGGTGGTTGTGAAGAATGAAAGGGCTCTGTAAACACCAAAACCTATTGAAAAGTGAGCCCATGTATAGCTTTGCTGCTGACCTATCTACCCTTCCCTCTTGAATCACTGAACAAATTTGTAAAAGACATAGGTTTAGGCTTCTTGGGGTAGAAGTGTCCTCCGGCACAACGAAACTACAAGGATGGCCCCACCATGTTGAAAAGAGACCTGCTGCCATGTATGGGCCTCTCTTTCTCATGTCTTGCCTCCCTGTTAGGTCAATTTCCCTAAATGGCCAAGGGCCAAGCAGACCTTCCCAGAATAATACTTTATTGCTGCCAAATAATTCTGGGTTAATTCCGGTTTAGAAATCATTGCAGTCTTCAACTACAGGAACACAAAAGTGAGAGAAACATCCTTGCTTTACCCAACACCCCTTAACATAGGTACCTTAAATTCCCCAACTAAATTATAAGCTGTTGGAGAGTAGTAACCATGGCTTATATTTCTTTTTTGTCCCCCTATATCACAAAGCTGGTTTGTTGGTTAGAGGAATTATCATAGAACAGAGGAAGGGCCCTTAGAACACAGAAGGCTAGAGCTAAAAGGACCTCGGAGATACTGATTCCACCATTTTTCAGAAAAGCAAACTTGTAGGATCACAGGATCATATAAGAAAGGGATCTTAAAGGCCATCAGTTACAACTTTCTCATTTCACAAATAGGGAAGTTGAGGCTAACTTACCGAGGGTCACATCTGGTAAGTATTTGAGGCAGGATTAAAACTCAGGTCTTCCTGACTCTTAAATCCAAAGTTCTGTCCATTGAACTATCCTGCTTCTCTCTGGAGGCTTCTGGTGGGAGGTTGGGTGGTCACAGTCTGCCACTAAACATGTCCTTACATAGTTATAAAAATAGGTTCTAGGTATTCCTGGCTTCCACACTCTAAAGACCAACCTCATTCTAGATTTCCATTTGTAGAAACCCTCTCAAAAGGGGGAGGGGAATGGTGGTGCCCTGCTGTGTGTAAGAAAGGACATAGATATAAATGTTCCAGTACTCTTTGGATGGAAACTGAATGATACAGGACTAATGGAATAGTTTGTGTGGTTATCTGAGAAGGTTAGTGCAGTTGTGTGTAGTAGTAAAGCTGTTTCAGTCGTGTCTGACTCTTTGTGACCTCAAAGGTCCTCCTGATTCCAGGGCCAGCGCTCTATCCATTTCACCACCTACCTCAGTCAAATAATAGCAACATTAAAAGTACCTACCAAAAAGATATGATCCCAAAGTTATCGATCTGCTTGGGGAATAAACGACATCAAAAAACAATACCAGGGAATGCATTTCAAAATTATTGTAGGTAAGTACTTTAAGTAGTTAGGGAAAGTAGATACTTCTGAGTTCTTGAGTCTAGGAAAATACACTCCTCTTCCTTCTGGGAAGGTATACCTGTTGTTAACATTCAGGGATTACAGCCTGAGTAAAGAAAAGCGATGAGTCTTAGATGATATGTATGACTCAGATAAGAGAACTAGATCCTTGTCTCAGGTACTGATATCCAGAGGGAAATGTATTTCCTGTGGGAGAATGGCATTATTTTTCTCCTTGCTGTATTCCAGAAACCAGCAAGCCTGACTCTCTCTTTCCTCCACCAGCCTATCCCTCCTCTAGTCCACAGGGATTCAAAGGGAAAGCAGGTCCCAGAAAAGAATAGAGCAGGATCACAGGCTGGCAGAAGTCAGGGAAGAGGGGGGAGGGCTCTCCCACCATGACTAGACTTGGAGTTCAATGGTCTCCTCTGGCGCTCACTTAGGCCACAAGCTCCTTTTCTACAATGAAATTTACTCCAGGGACCAGAATGCCTACTGATAGCTCTGACCACAAGCCAATCTCTTCCAGATATTTCCTTGAAGCTTATCATGGTACAACCAAAGAGTGGCGTTCCTGACCCCTGTCTACAAGAGGAGTTGAGGCGAAGACTCCGTCTCTTGGAAAATGACAGCAGGGAGGTTTCAGCTGTGTTCAGCGTAAGTCCTAATGATTTGGATGCTTAGAGTGCTAAGACATTCTCTTAACTTTCCTTCCCAGGCCTTAAAGGCAGTTAGAAGTGGGTTCAAGTGCTATCCCTGACAAAATACCATTTACATATTGAGGCAGCTAAGTGGTACAGTAGAGAGAGTGCTGGAGTTGTCATCAGGAAGACCTGAGTTCAAATTCTTCCTCAGATATACCTACCAGCTCATGACTGTAGGCAAGTTACATAATCTCTCTTAGCCTCAGTTTCCTCATTTGTAAAATGGGGACAATAATATCATCTGCCTTTGAGGGTTGTTGTGAGAATCATCTGTTCTATATAAATGCTAGCTATTATTAGCTAACTATGTGACCCTGGTCAAGTCACTTAACTTCTGGTCTAATTCGCTAGATGATTCTCTAAGAATATAAATTGCCAAAAATTTGTATCAGTAAAAATAGTTTCCTATCCTAATTAGATCACAGAGCAAGGCCATTCACAGAATTGTATCCTTAGTCCCCTAAGTAACCTTGAATGCCTTTTCCTGAACTGTATTTGATATAAATACCTTCCTGTTCCCCTGCCCTGATTTCTCTCTCTCTCTCTCTGTCTCTGTCTCTGTCTCTGTCTGTCTCTGTCTCTCTGTCTCTAGTTCATCCTTCATTCCTAGGGGTTGGTTCTAACTCCCTCACAGCATACTTGTGTACATATGCAGTGAGATCAGTAGGCCTGTGTTGGAACTTGATCTGCCGCAGGCCAAAGGCTAAGCTGTTAGACTGCTACTAGTCCAGATCGGAAAGGAACCATAGAATCTAGAATGTCAGAATTGGAAAAGACCTTCGACCCATTAGAACATGGAAGATTAGGGCGGGAAGCAACTCTAGCTCATAGAAAATAGGTCTTTTCCAGTTTTAATATTCTTGTAAACTCTCTAAGCCAAAGTGTTCCCTGACTTCCAACAACACTACCCCAAAGACAGATTTATTATTTCATCAGATCCTTTGGGGATTTCGTCAAGTCCACTTCGTAGACCAAGCTTGCTCCAATGGGTGTGTTGGCTAGCTACTCTCCGTTTGAGCATGCTGTTAAGCACACTGGAGAGGTTGGGTTTCTCAAAACAATTTTTAAAAAGTGACTTTCTTACAAATACATGCCTCTTTTCCAAAGGGCTGAACTTTGAGCAAGAGTGGCTGATCCACATGATGGGAAGGGGCTGGTTTTCCTTGCCATGTGCAATTCTGGTTGTTTTGTCAATTGTGCAATTTAAGCTTCCTCATCTTTGCCGCAAGGAATGATTTTATTCAATCAGTGTCTAAGGCAAGTCCTGTGTGATGTTGCCCCACCAAGGTCCTTTCATCATCACCTCCTTGGATTCCCTTATGGTGATAGTGACAGCTCATACTTCTGATGTTTTCAAACACCCCATCAGTGCAACAAAGGAAAGTATGATGCTCTTTATTTTATGGGAAAATGAGCCTCAGGGGAAGTGTTTGGCCCAAACTGACTTAGCGAAAGAATGGGAGAACAGAAATTCAACCTAGGACTTAGGACACACCTTTCCACGTCCACTGCTGTTGTTGTTCAGTCAAGTCTGACACTTCATGACCCCGTGGATGATACTGTGATACAGTCCATAGAATTTTCTTGACAAAGACACTAGAGTGGTTTGCCATTTCCTTCTCCAGTAGATTAAGGCAAACAGAGGTTAAGTGACTTGCCCAGGGTCACACAGCTAGTGAGTGTCAAGTGTTTGGTCTGAAGCTGGATTTGAACTCAGGTCCTCCTGACTTCAGGACCAGTGCTCTATCCACTGCACCACCTAGCTGTCCCTAGTCCAAGGCTTCTTAAACTTTTTCTAATCGAGGCCCACAGTTTAAGAAGCATTGATTCTAGTCCAACCTTCAGGTCTTTTTCAGATGGGCTGCTATCTAGGTACCACCACCATCTTCTATTTGTGAAATTGATTTTTTTGAACCCAACTCTGGCTAAACAAAAATCTCTTCTACACTATCCAGCCTGTGTTTGCAGACTTGTAGTGACTCATTATCTCCAAGATAATCCATTCTTTTAGATCACTTGAATTATTTCCCTTTGCATTGTGCTTAAATCTACTCTGAAATTTCCATCTTCCATTGGAATATAAGCTTCTTGAGAAGCTTATATTCTTTGAATTTGTTTCCCTAGAGCTTAGCACAGTACTGGGCTGGTGCTTAATAAATGCCTGTTTATTTGATTCCATCTATTGTTCCTAGATTTTCCCTCTGCAAACAAATATAGCATGACTCCTTTATGATAGCCCTTCCAATACTGGACCACCCTTGTCATGGATCTCCTCAGGCTTCTCTTCCCCAGGCTAGACCACACAAGTTCTTTATCCTGATCTTCATAGGGCATGGCATCCAGGCTATTAACCATCCTGTATGTTCTCTTCTGGTTGCTCTCTGGCTGACTGATGTCTTTTTTAAAATATGGTACTCAGAATTGAACCTAATATTCTCAGGCATGGTCCTACAGACACAGCTGTCTTCATGTGGCCTAAGATTGCATTAGTATTGGGGTCATTGCAACATTATTGATGCTTATAAAGTTGGTATTTAGAATGCTCAATTATTTTTCAAGAAGAACTATTGTTTAGACATGCCTCTTCTATCTTAACTTGTGAAACTGATTTTTTAAACTCCATTGTAGAATTTTACTTTTATCTCTATTTAAATTTTGTTAGATACAGGGCACCTAGGTGGCACAGTGGATAGAGCACCAGCCCTGGAGTTAGGAGTTCAAATCTGGCCTCAGACCAAACACTTGACACTTACTATCTGTGTGACCCTGGGCAAGTCACTTAACCCCAATTGCCAAAAATAAATAAATAAATTTTGTTAGATCCTACCCATTGTAATGGGCAGCTAGGTGGCACAATGGATAGAGTGCCAGGTCTAGAATCAGGAAGACTCATCTTCATAAGTTGTGATCCAGGGCAAGTCACTTAACCCTGTTTGCCTCAGTTTCCTCATCTATAAAATGAGCTGGAGAAGAAAATGGCAAACCACTCTAGTATCTCTGTCAAGAAAACCCCAAATGGAGTCGAGGACAATCAGACAAGACTAAAAATGACTGAACAACAACAATCCATTGTAATAGCCAGTCAAGAACTTATGGGATCCTGACTCTGCCATCCAGTTCATTTACTATCCCTTCAAGCTTTGTGACATTTCCAAATTTAATAAGTGTGCTATCTATGCCTTCAAGCAAGTCACTGATAAAATGTTGAACAGCACAGATTAAAATACATGTGCTCTGGAGCACTGGTTTAGAAAACTCCTATTGATTTGCTAGTTAGTGATGATGGCCCATGAATTAACCAATCAAAAGGATTTATTAAGTGTTTACCATGTACCATGAACTGTGCCAAGTACTGGGGAGACAAAAAAGGATAAACAGTCCTTTCCTTCAAAGAGCTCACATCCTAATGGGAGAGATAATGTATAAAGAGCTAGTTATATATAGGCTGTATATAGAGTGGATGGGAGATAATCTCAAAGAGGAAGGTACCTGCCACTGGGGGCCCTGAGAAAGGTCTCTTGGAGAAGGTGGGATTAGAGCTGAACACATTCAAATGGCTTGCTGAAGAGTCTGTTGTGAGAAGTTTGAGTATAATGAAAAGGACAATAATAATAATAATTTTAGTATAATGAAAAGAGCCCTAGACTGTAAGTCATTAAGTAGAGAATTCTGACTTGAAAAAGATGTCAGACTTCATCCAGACCAGGAGTTCTTAACCATTTTGGTGTCCCTTATACAGTCAATCTAACAAAAGCACCAAGCTAGACAGGGCAGTTAGTTGGTGGCACAGTGGATAGAGCACTGCCCCTGAAATCAGGAGAACCTGAGTTCAAATCCGACCTCAGACCAAACACTTGACACTTACTAGCTGTGTGACACTGGGCAAGTCACTTAACCCCAATTGCCTAAAAAAAAAAAAGAACCAAACTAGACCACTGAGTCACAGAACCTTAGAGATAGAAGGGGCCTTAGAGTTCATGAAGCCAACCCCATCTTTCCACAAATGTTCCATGGGGTTCATTGCATTCCTAAATGTATAGTTCTGTGATTCTATTCATCAAAGTCAGATTTAGTGTTGTAGATTAACAAAAGAGGATGGAGATGTGCACCCTCTGAGCATTCTGTGATTTTAACCAGGACAGAAAACTATTAATAGCACTTAAAGATGACAAAAAAAAGAAAAAGAAAAAGAAACTCTGAGCTTATGTTAATATTTAACAAATTAGTAAATATTGTATGTAGTTCAGAGATGAAATCTCACCAGAATGGTAAGGAGAAAGAAGACTTTGCCTTATGAGGGTCTGCTGAAGATCTGGGAATGTTTAGCCTGATGGCAGAGAAAACTTAGGAAATGGGAGGGGCAAAATTGCCTGAAGTACAATGGAACTTGGAATCATTAGTGTATGGGGAGAAGGGCCCAAGTAAAAGGTGAAGCCTGTGTTGTACTATGAATGAATGAATGAATGAATGAATGAATGAATGAATGAGTGATTGAAAAAAAATTTATTTGCCAGATACTGAGCTAAGTATTGTGGATACAAGTGCAAACAAGCAAGACAGTGCCTCCCCTCATAGAATTTATGTTCTAATAAAATAATTCTATAAGACAAGGCAGAGTTAGAATGATGGTGATAGTGTTTTAAGGTTTATAAAATATTTGCCTCATAACTCTCTGAGGTAGGAAATGAAAATATTAGTGCCCCATACCTCCCTTTTACACAGGAGGAAAATGAAGCTCAGAAAAGTGAGTTGACTTGCCCAGGGTCACATAGCAGGTGGATTAATGGATAACGCACTGGGCTCAGAGTCAGGAAGACCTGAGTTCAAATCTAGCCTTAGACTTGGTAGATAGGTTGCATTTACTTAGATAAGTATCACTAACTGTGTGACCTTGGACAAGTCATTTGACCTTTGTTTGCCTTAGCTTCCTCCACTATTAAATAGTGATAATAATCATATCTGCCTCCTAGGATTGTTGTGAGGATAAAATGAAATAACAATTGTAAAGCACTTAGCACAGCGCCTGTACATAGTAGGTGCTATATAAATACTAGTTATAATAATTATTTTTATTATTACTAGGAATATAACCCATCCTTGACTTCAAGCAGGAAACGATCTGAAGGACCATAGAAAATTAGCTAATCAAAAGTATTTATTAAGTGTTTACTATGTACTATGCACTGTGGCAAGCACTGGGGATACAAAGAAGAGTATAAATAGCCCTTATCTTCAGCTAGGTGGTACAGTAGACAGACCACTGAGCTTGTGGTCAAGAAGACTCATCTTCCTGAGTTCAAATCTGGCCTCAGACACTTACTAGCTGTGTGACTCTGGGCAAGTCACTTAACCCTGTTTGCCTCGGTTTCCTTATATGTAAAATGAACTGGAGAAGAAAATGGCAAACCACTCCAGTATCTCTGCCAAGAAAACCCCAAATGGGCTCAAGAAGAGTTGGACGCAACTAAACAGCAACAACAACCAAAGGGAAAGCAGATTGGTAGCATAAATCAAAACTTGGAGACCTTTGAAAAAGTTTATCAATGATAGTTTGCAATCTGGCATTTGGTGTTTCCCATTTGCCACTAACAACCTTGACTATTTGAACATCAGTACTTTAATAATAGCCCCAAACTAATCTTTGAATAATGCCAACTTTGGTATCAAAATATCTTTCCTTTTCTTTTTTTCCTTTAGGAGCTATCAGCCAGGCTGCTGTCCATTCACAGTGACCAGGACCTTATTGTAGTGACATTTAAAACCTTTGAAGAAATATGGAAGTTTTTTACCTATTACTGTCTAGGTAAGGCACTTAGAATCCTAGGGAGAAATGTTAAATTGTTTCTCATTATCCCTCTTGGGTTCAACTCCTGCCTCAGAAGTGTGATCCTGAGTAAGTCCCTTAACCTCTGTGAGCCTCAGTTTTCTCATCTGTAAAATGGGGATAATCAAAGTGTTTACCTTCCAGACTCATGAGGATCAAATGAGTTAACATCTCTAAAGTGCTTTGCAAACCTTGAAACTCTGAATAAATGCTATCTATCATTATTATTATTATAAAATCATTTTCATCTTGTTATTATTGTTATTGAAAAATTCTTTGGGAAAATATTTCACTAAATACTAACCATATAAAAATAATAATAATTTAGTAATAGTAATAATCACTTGTGCTTTTGACCATTTCTGCTAATAAAACTTATCCTGTAGTTTTTCAAAAACAGATAATAATAAATGGTATTTAGTGGTGTTTACAATCACAACCTTTTTCATTTGATTTTCACAGCTCTTTAAGTTAAATAATAAAGTTATTTTTATCACTCCTCCTTTATCAATAGATAGTTGTCATGACTTGACCAAGGTCACAGGCCTCACTTCTGATTTCAAGTCCAGAGCTCTTTCTATCATTTGATAGTACTATAGGCATAGAGAAATAGGCTGAGCATTTGTTAAGTGTTTACTGTATGCCAGATACTATGCAAAGGCCTAGGGATACAAAGAGAAGCAAACAAGACCAATAGGGGTTTATATTCTAATTGGAGAACACAAGGTATAAAGGGGAACTGGAAAGAGGGTTGGGGGTTGGTGAGGAAACTCATATTGGGGCATGGAGTGGAGATGACCAGGAAGTAGGGGAGACGCCTGGCCCTGAGCAAAGTAAGGAAAGCTCACTCACCTCTCAGAGACCAGCTTCCTAGGCTCAGACAATTTGATATCTAAGACACACAGATAAATACATCTTCTAACCACAAGATATCCCCTGGGGAAAAGCATTTTTAATGAACCTTTGATAGTAGGATTTAATGAAAAGGACATTGGTATTCATGGCATCATAGAATTTAGAGTGATGGGGACCTTGGACAGATAGGTGGCTTGGTGGCTAGAGCTCTCAGCTTGGAGTCAGGAAGATCTGAGTTCAAATACAGCCTCAGACATTTGGTAGCTGTGTGACCCTGGGCAAGTCACTTAACATCTGTTTTCCTTATGCACTGGAGAAGGAAATGGCAAACCACTCCAGTATCTTTACCAAGAAAAGCCCATGGACAGCTGGTCCATGGGATCACAAAGAGTTGGATGCAACTGAACAACAACAAGTAAAGAGAGGTTAAAGATTTTCCCAGTCATATAAAGAGGTAGTGGGCAGGGTTAAGAACTGGACCTGCAATTTCATTATTATGGGGAACTTCCAATGAAGACACTCTCTCTCCTAATACAGGTTAGCATTGAGTCGCCATTAAGAGGGGACTAAAGCACTGAAATTGACCGAGGTCACAGCACCATTTTGTGCCAGCGGCTCCAAAAATCAGCTCTCTGTTCACCATACTTTGCTGCCTTTCTTTCACAAAGTCATCACGTGACTAATAATTGCCAAAGCCAGAATTTGAGTCCAGGCCCTTTCATTCCTAATTCATTATGTTTTCCACTCCCCCATACTGTCATTTGGAGTCTGGAGCTCTGGGCGCTGATTTTGTCTCTTCCCTCATCCTTCTCTCTTCTATAAAATTAGGGTAATAACATGTCTTCTACTTCATATGCTGCTTTTGAGTTTCAAATGAGATAAGGTTCATGAAATGCCTTGTGAACTCTAAATGCTACACGTGTTAAATCAGCATGCCTATTGGTTAAATCAGCATGCCTATTGTTGACTCACAGCTCATTTTCTTGTAATTTTGCTTCTACTAATTTTCTTATAATTTTGCTTCTCTTAGGATCTCTTAGGGTGCACTTTTAACTAAGACATGTTCCTTTTTTGCAAATTTTGAGATAGTTTTCCTGTGCTGAATTCTGACTGTAATCTTAGCAGATGGGTGCATTTACCTCCCTTTTGCAAGGGGTCTAGGAAACACAGAAGGCTTTCTAATTTTATCTTTCTGTTGGCTAGGTTTCATAAACCACTGCATGGAAAACTTGTTGATGGACCAAGACTTCTGGCTTCTCTCCAGCTACAAGAGCAAGGGGGACAGTACTGACTTCGATGCTGGGATTGATGTCTTTATTGATGAAGAGGCTTTAGAGTTAATGCACAAAAGCCTCTTAATCCAGGAAGGTGAGGATTGCTTGAATAAAGGTATATTTAGAAGGCTGTTGTTTTTTTCTTCCCTTTGGAAACTAGGAAGAAAGAGGACAGAAATGAAACCCAGGCATACCTTGAAATTTTGAAGCCCTGAATTTTTCAGTTCTTTTAAGCAACGAAAACTATACAAAAATGGAATTGGCTGCCCTGAAAAGTAGAGAGTTTCCTGTTGTTGACAATGTTCACATGGCAGTTGGCTGACCACTTCAGATTATCTGTTTGGAGCTGGAAAGGACCTTAGAGACCATTAAATACAAACTGCTCATTTATAAAGTGCTTTGCAAATCTTAAAGTGCTACCTATATGAATACTCTATTTGTTGTGGTTACATATGAGGAAACTGAATACTAGTGAGGTTAAGTGACCTGCCTAAGGCTAGTAAAAAGCAGAGTTGAGGTTTGTGAGTCAAAATCCAGCACCCGGAGGTCCATTGTAAAGGTGATCAATCAACTAACAAGTATTTATTTAGCACCTACTTTGTTCTAGGAACTGTCCTAGGCTTTGGGGATACAGAGAGGAAAAAAAATTTAAATAACTTTAACTCTCAGGAAGTTTGCATTCTATTGGGGGACACAACATACACATATAGAAGCATGTACAGAATAAATACAGTATAATTAAGACCAAAAGGGAGGACACCAGCAGTCAGAAGGATGATGAAAGGAAAATTGTGAGGAAGACAATTTTTGAGGTGAGTCTTGAAGATGGAGAGTGTTTCTTTGAGGCAGAAGTGACTGAGCAGTACATCCTAGGCTTGGGGGATGGCCACTGCAAAGGCGTAGAAATGGAAGAGGGACTGATGTGGTCAGTTTAGCTAGACTATAAAGTGTGAGTTTAGGATGAAATTTGGAAAGTACAAAAGCTGGAAATATAGGTTGAAAGTCTTTAAAAGTTGCAAAAAAGAGTTTACATTTTATTTTAATGGGCATAAGGAATCATTGGAGTTTCTTGAATAAGGGAGTGATGTGATTGGAATAAGCCTGAGGAAAATCCCTTTGGCAGCTCTGTAGAGGATGCATTGGAATGGAGGGAGTCTTAAAGTAGAGAGATTAATTAGAAGATCACTAAAATAGTCCAGGTAAAATGGGAAGATGGATTGCATTGGAGTGAGTCTTTAAGCAGAGTAATTAGTTAGTAGAGCATTGTAATATTCCAGGTGGGAATTGATGAAGGCCTGAAGGTGATAGCTGTGTGAATAGAAAGGAATTGGGGGCAGCTAGGTGGCACAGTGGATAGGGCTCCAGCCTTGGAGTCAGGAGGACCTGAGTTCAAATTTGGCTCAGACACTTGATACTTACTAGCTTTGTGACCCTGGGCAAGTCACTTAACCCCAATTGCCTCACCCCTCAAAAAGAAAAGGAATTGTATGCGAGAGAATTTGCAGATGCCAAAACTGCAATATTTACCAACCAATTAGACATGGAGGATGAGAGAGAATGAGGAGTTGAGGATAATACCAAGGAGATGAACTTGGGAGACTAGGAGAATGGTGGTTCTCTCAACATAAATAGGAGTTTAGTAGAGGGAAGGGATTTGGGGGAAAGATAATGGTTTGTTTTCAACATGTTGAATTTACGATGTCTCCAAGATGTCCAGTTTGAAATGCCTAATCCATTGTGAGTAATGTAGAACTTTTTATTTGCATAAAAATGATAATTAAACCCATTGGAGTTGATGAAGTCACTGAGAGAGAATATATAAATAAAGAAGAGAAAAGAGCCCAGGACAGAGCCTTGAGATACATCCACAGTTAGATGGTATGAGATAGTTGAAGATCTGCAGAGAAAATTGAGGAGAGGTCAAATGGTTAAAAGAACAAAGAGTTGCGTCATAAAAACCCAAGGAGAAGAGAGTATTCAGGAGGAGTGAGCGTGGTCAAGAGTATCAAAGGCAGTAGAGTCCAGAAGGATGAGGACTGAGAAAAGATCATCAGAGTTGACTTCGGTCATGTTAAAGTGAAGGGCTGAACTAGTTGACCCATTCTATCCCTTCTAGCACTGAAATTCTATGAAACTGCTTAATGATAGAGTATGATGGTTAATTTATTACTAAAATTTATTCTTTTTACCTATCTTTTGATGTAGGAGGCTGAAATTGTTTTAGGAAACATTTAGTAATAACAGAAATTTTTTATTGTCATTATTTTGCTCTGGACCTTTGACTTCCTTGGAGTAGGGGGCTCCCTGATGAGGAAACTCCCTCTACCAATGCAGATTAGAAGCTGTATTGAAACTAGTAGTCTTAGAGAATTGCCTTAGGCATTGAGAGGTTAAGTTATTTGCCCAGAGTCAAATAGCCAGTGTATGTCAGAGACAGGACTTGAACCTAGGTTTTCCCTGATTCCAATGTTGACTCACTATTCACTATTTCACTGCCTCTCAACAACAACTACAATAATAACTCATATATCTCTAGAATTTTAAGGACAAAACAATTCCACAAAATAAGTTGGACAAGTATTGTTCTCATTTGACAGATGAGGAAATTGAGGCTCCGAGAGATTAAGTGAACTTTCCCATGGTACTATAGCTAATAGGCATCATTATCTGAACCTCTTGCTTCCTGTCTCTTCCCATTTGTCTTGATCTTTCAGGATCTAGAATAAAGTCAAGGAGAACTGGATTTATCCAAATATTTTTTTCACTCCTACCTAGAACAAGTCAGCAGCTACAGGAAACAAGCCTGCTACTCCAACAGGGCTCAATTCCAATTTTTCCTAGGATTCAATATGACATAGCTTCTGTCTTCCCATCTTCCATGATAGTCTCAGATGCTACTCCTCTCTCTCTCTCTCTCTCTCTCTCCCTCTCTCTTTCTCTCTTTCTCTCTTCCTCTCTCTTTCTCTTTCTCTCTCTCTCACTCATTCTTCCCCAAATGTTACATCAGATCCTGATTTACCACAACTCTTGTCATTTACTCATATTATATTATTTGTCTACATCAGTATTGTTTTGTACATGCCCAGTCCAGGATCTAGGTGGGTTGGGAGGTGGAGGCAGTATGGAAGTACTCTGTTGTTTGGACAGGAATCCTATGATGCTGTTGTCGTTGGTGACTTGGTTATCATAGAAGCATAGACCTAGAAGCAGGATGGACTTCAAAGATCATATAGTCCAACCCCTACATTTTACAGATAAGAAAAGAGGTAACTTAAGTAAGTTTTTGAGGTTTCTGAGTCAAAATCCAGCACAATAAGGTCCATTGTAAAGGTGATCAATCAACCAGAGTCACTTAAGTAAGAAGGGACAGATGTTGGATTCAAACTCTGGTCCTCTCACTTCAGAGCGACTATTCTTTCCACTGTACCCTTCCATCTCCATTATAGAACCCAGACTCCTAACTCTTAAGTTCCCCACTCCATAGATTCCCCCTCCCTTTTGCTGCCATTATCTGGGAGCTTTCCAGGTCTGGAGGTGCTGAATTACTCAGCCTGCCTCAGTCCCCATGGACCTACTTGAAGTCTCCAGTGCTTCTTGACATTCTCCTTGACAGAAATGGGAAATAGGAGGAGTACCTTAAATTATAAAAAGATGAGATTGATTCTATAACACATGCAAAATTAGGTTCATCACTTTATACAGCTCTGACATCTCCCTGTACTACACTGCACATGGTTACATAACTTCCTGGTTTGTTTTATGGATCAAATGAGATGATACTTGAAATGTGCTTAGCATAGTGCCTGGCACATAGTAATAAATGCTTATTGGCTAATGGTCCTCCTGTGATAGGGAACTCACTACTTTTGGAAGAAAAAAGGCAAGGTTGCTGAAAAATAAGGCAGGGTCTTTTGGGATGGATTATCTAGTTTACATAGAATATAAGTTGATGAATAGTGTTTAAAGTCCAATTTGATCCATTAAGGGTCTTACCCCATGACCAGAGCCACTTTAAACCAATAATAACATTTATAGGATTAAGCAAGGATTAAAAAAAAATTCTTGCAAGAAATCAAACCATACAATATATCAATAAATTTTTTCTTTTTGCTGACTTGAAAGAAATCCTCTGGTACATTTTAAGGGTCATTCTTTGTATTGTGTCCTGACAACCAAATAAGAGAGATCATGGCTCCAAGAGGTGAAAGGAAGGCTGGCCAGCCCTGCCGGATTGCATCGCCAAGCTATCTGAGGACACCGACGCAGACTGCCCAGACACTGTCTGATAGCCTCCCCATGTCAGCCGAAGGGGCCTCTGAGGAACTCTTGATTCCATTTCATCAGTAGGTACCGAAATAAATCTTCTCTTATATTTACTGGGCCTTAGAAAAAAAGTTTCCTGTTATTAGGTTGTACTTTGGTGCCTGGTTGGTGGTGGGAAGGGGCGAGGGAGGAGGAATAATGATAAGGAATGTCTTACTATTTAGTTTTTATCTTTTATATACCTTGCTAAGCACAGGAGCTTGCACATCGTAAGTGCCTAATACATCCTTGCTGGATGGAGTGCCTATTTTATTTGATATTTACAACAACCCACTGAAGAAGATATGGCCCCATTCATTATCCTCATTGGACAGATGAGAAAATTGAGGTTCAGTTAGTGAGAAGTAAAATGAGAAAGGACTTTAGAATACAGAATGCCAGAGCTGGGAGGATATTTAGAACATAATATATCAGATCAGGGAGGGAACTCAAAAGATGCCAGCTTTGCCACTTACTGTGTGACCTTGGACAAGTCCCTAAACCTCTATGGGCATCAGTTTCCTCATCTATAAAATGGTGAAAGTGGTAGGGAGAGGCTTGGAATAGATGACTTCTAAGGTCTCTTCCTCCTTTAACTCTATTATTTTATGATTGTCCTTAAGATTGGTACCAAATGGGGACTTGCATGAAGCATATGTGTACTTTCTCCTCACCTCCATCCGTCAGTATCCCCATTCTCCAAGTCTCAGCTCAAGTGCCATCTTCTACATGAAGGCTTTGCTTATCCCCTCCCTCCTCAGATTCTATTGCTCTCCCTTCTAAAATCACCTTTTATCTGTTTTCTATATACCTACATATGGACACGTTGTCTAGTTGTCCACTAGACTGTCAGCTCCTTGAAGGGCAGGGACTGTTTTCACTTTTATTGGTGGTGCCTAGAATAAAAAAGGCATTTAATAAAAGTTTTTGATTGATTGCAGTTCCCACCCAGCCTGGAAGGATGGAAATTGATAGGACTCTGTTGTTTAGGAAACCACTTAGGGAGTCAAAGGCATTGGCAAGGTCATTTGGGGTCACCCTTTGGGTGTGCATGTGTATTTTCTAAAGACTTCTCTCTTTTTCTTCCCAAGGTGGTCTCTTAAGGTGCAGTCTGATCCTGTAGATGTCTTTGTTGGTGAATCCAAGATCTGCAATCAAACTGGTAAACAAAACAAAACAAACAAAAAAAGCTTGTCTGCCTTTCTCTTCCCAGTCTGATTAATTTCAGTTCAATGAGAAACTTAATTTGGACTGAATGTGTCTGGAAGAGCTGCCAAATGTACATGAATCACCTAGGATAGATTAGATGATGCAATGTTGCACTGATGCTGGGTCAGACCCAGTAAAGCTATTATAACTTTTTGTTGGGATTGTTGTTTCTTAACAAAACAGCAAACAAATAAACAAACAAACTTATATTCCTTCAAAGGAAGATAATATAATAATAACATCAGTTATGATCTTGGCAAATTTTTTCTCTGGGCCTTAGTTTCTCCCTCCATAAAACAGGAGGGTGGCCCCAGATGATTGTTGCTAAGGGATTCTTCCAGTTCTGATATTCTGTGACCCTCAGATTTATGAATTATCATCAGTTCAATATGTCTTTGACAGCTTATGTCTTCTAAATTTTATAGATTTGTGTCTTAAATGTCTAATAGACATTTATTTCAGAACAGCTAAGTGAGTTGGATATTATGCAGAGGAGGAAACTGAGTCAGAAGTGAAGCAACTTTTACCCATGGTCACATCGAAAATGTTGAGCTAAGACTGACACTTAGGTCTCTCAACTTTCAAAACTAGTGCTCTCTCCACCCCAGTGATCATGTAGCTGTTAAACATCTTCGTCAGAACCTTTCAAAAAAAATTTTTCTCCCACTTAAGACAATTATCACTTTGTATCAAGTTCATGTATGGGGTACTAATGAACTCAGAACCTTTGAACAAATGAAATAATATTTGTAAATCACTTAGCACAGTGCCTGGCCCATAGCAGGCACTAAATAAATGCTTGTTTCTTTTCCCCTCGTAATATTTTAATAAGAAATTAAAGGCAAGAACTTCAAATTTTGTTTTATATGGAGGTGATTATTTAAATCTTTGGAGGGTCCTTTTTTGGCCTGTATCCTTAACTAAATTTCTTTCCTTATTTTTTGTACAAACTCTTGAACCACTCTCAGACCAAAACCAAAAAGCATTCTGAGACTAAAATCAAACAAAAATCCCACTATTCCAAGAAGTTAAATTATGTTAATTTTATTGAATGTGTTTTGTGAGCACTTCTATTTCATTCATTTTTAGGTACTGGTCTGATACGGAATTTCAATAAGAGTTAATCTATGGTGGATTCCACCCTGGACTAGACCTCAGATGCTGTAGCTTGCATTCAAGTCTGCACATCAATAATATTTCACTTTTTATGTTTCAGTTTGCTCACAACAGTACTGAGGGATAAACTGTGCCAGATATTTGTATTTTACAGGAGAGAAAACTGAGATGTAGGGAAGAAAAATGATTTGAAATCAATAGAATTAGCACTGAAAGGGATCTTAGAGGCCACTAATCCTACCTTCTCAGTTTACAAAGGAGGAAACTGAGGCCTGGAAAGGTTCCTTAACTGTCTCAAGACAACACATTTGCAGGATTTGAATCTGGGACATTTGACTCCAAATCCAGGGCACTGTCCACTTTGCCATACTACTTCAACAAGGTGACTTGCTCACGCTAACACAGCTAGTCAGAGGTAACTCTAATTACTCCAGTGGTCTTTCCACTATACCATACCTCCTTATGTCCCCCAATTTTATAACCACCCCTGAAACTCCAGTTCCTGAAAATGGTGTGAAAAAAGCAGAGTAATGGTCTGATTAATTTACATCTTTATACAAATATGTTAAGACTATAATTTTTATCATCACTCTTAACTTCTATACTGAGGATATAATTATTGTTCTACATTAAACTTCCTTACAATAAGACCTGTCTAAAAATAGAACAAATGACTTGCCTTGTTGAGTCACAAGTTTCCTGTCCCTGGAGCTGGTGAAGCAAAGATTTGATTACCACTTGTCTTGGGGTCTGAAAGGGTTCCCTTCCTAAGGCAGAGGGTTGAAGGAGATGATCTCTGAGGTCCCTTGGGGTTCCAAGAGTTTAAGATTTTATGTTTGAGGACTGAATTGGAAGTTAGGACGTGTGCACTCCAATGTCAGCTCTGACACAGGCCTGCTAAGGAATCTTGGACAAGTCACTTGCCTCATCCGTGTCTGTTTCCTTATCCGCATTAGGGAGGTGACAATCCCCACCTTAGGTTTTGTTGTTGTTGTTGTTAATTGTTTGTTTGTTTTTAAAGAGAATTGCTCCCATTGTAGCATGAGTGTCTCAAAAACAAAAGGTGAGAATGTGAGAGCCCTGCTGTTCTCTTCCCAAACTACATTTCCTACATGATAATGCAACTAAAAGAACTGTAGTAGACCCTCTTCTGTATGCCATATTTTAATAAGAAGCTTAACACTTGACACTTACTAGCCGTGTGACCCTGGGCAAGTCACTTGACCCCAATTGCCTAAAAAAAATAATAAAAAAATAAGAAGCTTGACAAACTGGAACATACAATTGAAATTAAGTACCTGCTGTGTGCAAGTATGGTGCTAGGCACTGAGGGTGATCCAAAGTTTAAGTAAAACATGGACCCTGCCCTCAAAAGAGTTTATAGTTGGAAAAGGCGATACGATACCAGAGCAGTAATAGACAATAGTACCTAAGTGTATTAGAGAGATACAAAACAAAGTGCTTTATGAAGATGGAGATGGCAAATTGCTTATAACCATGGAGGTTAGGGAAGATCTTCTGGAGGAGTTGGCATTTGAGTTGGGCTTTTAGCAAAGACAGCTAGTAGCATAGCCAAGATTTGACCCTACGGACTATGTATGATTCCAAATGGATTGCTCATTCTACTATGCTGTTCTATCTCCTGTGGTAGTGAGTTCCCTGTCACTGAAAGTCTTCAAGTAAAATCTAGATGCCCATTCATTTCTTGAGGATATTACTGAGGATAGGATTCTTGTTTTAACTAAGTATTAAAATCAATGCTCCAAAATTTCTTGCAGCTCTGAGGTTCTGGTACATATTTATGCTTTCCCCCTCCATCTTCTTGCCTTGAAACAATGCAGATACCTTGAAAGCATTCTCATTTGTAGGAACAGGGGTCACTAATGTCCCAGTATACATCCAAGAAGAGGAAAACATTTGTCAGGTTTGGGAAGGTATTTTCTGGCTTGTCAGAAGCCTCTGTTCTGTTATCTTAAGGCATTAATTTAGAAGATGGTCCTTTTTCTACAGTTACAGACACCTGCTTTGCCATAGTGGATCACTGTAGCCCAGTACCAGAGGAAATGAGTTTTGAGGATGGGGATCAGATCGAGATCCTAGGCATCCTTGTTCCCTGCCTGGGATGGTTTGTGGGGAGGCATTCTGTGACCGGCCAGGTCGGCTTTGTGAAGACCAGTCATATTCAAACACATACCCAAGCTTCCAGGTAAGTAGAGAAGTACACATCCTTCTTCAGGCTGTTGCCATACTCCCTTGTCCAGTGATGGACAGTAGTTTGCTACGACCCAGACTTATGATTGTTGTTTAGACTGAAATATCAACTGAGAGATGGCCTAGCCATAGATTGCCTGAGAGAGATTAATTTGGAATCATAAGATTTAGAGCTAAAAGGGACTAGAGATTATCTCTGATAGTCAGCATGGTATGGTACAGATAAAAAAAAAGCTGCATCTACAGTCAGAAATTCCTGGGTTCAGATCTCACCTGTGATACCTATTGGTCATATGAATTAATCTTTCTATGCCTCAGTCTCCTCATCTGTAATATGGAGAGAATAACGCCTGTTGTATTTAATTCAGAAGTTTGTTATGAGGATTAAATAAAATAATGCAGATGAAGAGCTTTGCAAACAGTAGAGCACTTTGGAAAAGACAGGTACTCTTGTAATTGTTATCATTATTATTACTTAGTTCAACACCACATTTTGCAGAAAAGAAAACTCAGAAGAGATCAGAAATAGCCAAGTGACCTGTCCAAAGTCACAGCTAGTAAGTGGCCAAATTTGCTCCCAAGCTCAGGTCTTTTGGCCCCAATTCAAGCAATCTATCCTGCACCCATGTCTCTTCACAGCTGGGGCCATCCATCCACTTATACAAGTATTTATGAAACATTCAACTGTACTTTAGTTTCTTTGATCATGCAGACATACAGGTTGTGGAATCTTCATTGCTCAAGACCTTGGCTAGCTCACAGCTTGGCTCTCCATTCAAAACTTCCCCAGGGACACCCAGTCCCAGACTTACCTACCAGGAAGCTACCCAAGAGCCCCATATCCCAGAGGAGCGCTGTTCTACTTTCATAAGACCTCACCAAGCTCTCTTATTCTCTCTACTTTCAAAGAGTTTCTATATTTGCAGTATGATGGGCCATGTAGATGCTGGCTCTCCTTTAAAAAAAAAAAAAAGAAAAAAAAACCTGGCCTTAGTGGAAAAGGGGTTTATGCCTTTATCAGGGGTACTGTCAGTAGATGCTGCCCTCTTGCACCCAAATCTTAGCTGCTTTGCCTTTCATATTATAGTAATATGGACATATTTTCATTGAATTAAAAGTGTCAGATTTTCCTCTGACTTTTAAGTGGTTTAGCCATGGTTCCAAAGTTAAAGGTCTTGTATTGTACTTTAAACTTTAGGACCTTGAGCCCCCAAAGAACCTTAGAAATGGGATTTTGTTGTGTGGAAATAAAATTTCAAGAAAAATGAGACATGTTAGTTACTTGGAATAAAATTAATGCAGTATATGTCCTAATTTGTAGGTTAGCAAATGCAATCTTTCTGGATGAGGAGGAAGGGTCATTTTTCATCAACAAAAAGAATTTTTCAGAAGATGATGTGATCCGGTTATTAAGGAAAACAGCCACTTCTACTGTTTGTACAGCATATAGTATGGGTAAGCATATCATCTGTGTGGTGTCCTTCTTACAGCACATCCCAGGGAAAGTTCTAGGGTATAGGGCTGTATAGCCATCACCACTTTCATAAATGGGTCCCATATGACTCAGCTTAGTAATGAATGTAAGATGTATCAAATGTTCACAAGCCAACTCACTCCCCAGACACCATGCAAAAGCTCTTAGACCTCATTGGATCTCTCACGACAACTTATGAGGCAAATAGGCCAGGTCTGGTTATTCTCATTATCCCATTTGTCAGACAAGGCAACCAAGAAATTAAGAGTCATACAGTGGAAGTGATTTAGTTAATGGCACACAGCTTGTAAGTGGTACTTGAAACCAGGTCTTCTTACTCAATTTTTTTTTTCTTTTCAGCTTTATCTGACTCCATTTCTAATGCTCTTTCCACTATAGCCCTGCTGCTAAGTCATTTCTTTTTTTTTTTCCACTTCTATTCAGACACATTAGAAGAAATTGAATTTCAGAAATCCCGAGAACAAGGTATGACCTTTGAAATGGTGCTACTAAATGTGTTCACACTAGACCAAGGTGGGGATGCAGATGTTCACTCAAGGAAATTGGGCTGTTGTGTTTGATTCTACAGTTAGGTCCCAATTAGTGTGAATAATGTTCCTCTGAAGTGGTCACATGTCATTGAATTTACACTATTCAATGTTATAATTTATGTAAAATGTGGTCATTGGTTCCACCACAATGGACATAGGTGGTGTGAATTTAAAGAATGCCATCTCTTCAGAGGGAATTCTTTATTTGAAACAATTGAGACCTCGCTGTACATAGAGCATAATGTGGTGCTTAGCACATAATAAACAATTAATAAATGCTTTTTTTATTCATTCAATCAGTCAGTCATATATCAATCCATCAATCAATCAATAAACATTTCTCAAGTGGCCACTATATGCCAGGCATTCTGCTAAACACTGCGAGTACAAAAGGAGACAAAAGACAGTCCCTGGAGGAAACAACTTGCAAACCAACATTTGCAAAGCAAGCAATATACAAGATAAGGGGGAAACAATTAACAGAGGAAAGCACTAGGGTTACAGGGTTTCCATTAAGATTTCCATTAAGAAATGGGATTTTAGACACATAATACTTAGTAGCTGTGGAACCCTGGGCAAGTCACTTAACCCCTTTGCCTAGCCCCACCCCCCCCCCCAAAATGGGATTTTAGTTCGGACTTAAAGGGCAGTTGTCAGAGTGGAGGGGGTAGAGTGGTCCAGGCTTGGGGGACAGCCAGAAAACATGCCTGGAACCGAGAATCATAGAATTTCTAGCCAGAAAATATCTCCAGGGATCCTCCAGTCCAGCAAATATAGTAGCATTTTAAATATGAGGAAAAGAAACTTAGATAACTGACATGCCATATGCAGTCACATAAGTACTCATATACCTCAGATATGGAAGAGGGATTCAGTTCATTTTGTTTTTGCTTCAGAGGGCAGAATCTGAAGCAATGGATGGAAATCACAGGGAAGAAGGTTTCATCTCAGTAGGAAAAAAAATGTTCTAACCAATCAGAGCTCTCTGAGCATGGATTCGACTACTTGGGGAGATAGGGAACTCATCCTCACTAGAAGGGTTCAAACAACCTTTCAAGTTAAAGAGAACTCTTTCATCAAGGATGGAAAATGGATGAGTAGAGTTTGACTAGGTGACCTCAAAGGTTTCTTCCAGTTCGGAGATTTTGTTGACATTCTTCTGATTCTGAAAAAGAACTTGGGACACTAATAGCTCCTCCTTAGAAATGGGCCAAACTCCTTGTGCTGTCCCAAAGGTGGTGCTGGAAAATCCCCACTTCAGGCTGAGCTATGATTGTTTTCCTTTGGTGTGTTATTTGGTGGTTGACACTCTCTAGGTTCAACTTGTTTGAAAAAAAGTTCAATTTGCCTCGAGAATGTGTTGAACACTGAAAAGAAACATAGAATCAAGGTAAAAGCAAGATTCTCTTTTCCTTACCTCAGGGGAATCTGAGTTTGGTTCTAAGGAAATTTTTAAATCACAGGATTTAAATCTTTTTTTTTATTAATTTTTTTGACTTATCAATAATCACTTCCGTATGCTTTTGAGTTTAAAATTTTTCTCACCCTTCCTCCCCACCACCCTCCCCAAGATGGCACACAATCTGATATAAGCTATACATTTACATTCATATTAAACATATTTTCACAGTAGTGATGTAAGTAGAAATTAAAATCAATAGGAGGAACCATCAGAAAGAGGAAACAAAACTCAACAGAAGAGAAAAAAAAATAACAATTCAGCTTCCATAGTTCTTTCTTTGGGTGCAGATAGTATTTTCCATCACAAGGCCTCTGGAGATATCTTAGATTCTTGTATTGCCGGGAAGGGTTAAGTTTATCAATATTAGTCATCACACAATGTGGCTGTTACTGTGTACAACATTCTCTCAGTTCTGCTCACTACACTCAGCATCAGACCATACAAGTCTTTCCAGGTTTTTCTGAAGTCCGCCTGTTCATCATTTCTTATAGCACAATAATATTCCATCACATTTATATACCACGACTTGCTCAGCCTTTCCCCAATGGATGGGCATCCTCTCAATTTCATAGGATTTAAATCTTGAAGGGGTCCATCTAAAACCATCTGGTTTAGATGCTTTTCCTCCCCTGCTTAGAGTTCAGACTATGTTGTTGGAGGAAATGAGAAAATGGGATGATATTTCTTTAAGGTGTAAAGTTCTGCATGTTGCAAAATTCCTTTTGGCAAGAGATGAAACAGTGAATTCCTTGGATATCAAAATGCTTAGAGGAAAACATGCAAAGCACAAAGCTTGGCAGCTGTTTCCTGGCTGTCAGAGGTGGCCACATCTTGATGAGTTAATCTAATAAAGAAAAGCAGTTTCAAACTTGGCTGCTCAACAATGTTTTGTACTTTTATCCCAAATCTATAGAGATCACTGAAGAGACAGCTTGTTTTGAACATTTTTCCCCCTTTGTAGAACTAAGGCAGACAAATCTGTTTCTGGTCTTTATTCTTCCCCTCAAAACACTTTCCTCTTTAATCCGATGTCTTCTTATTTGATTGATATTGGGGGAGGGTGTGCATTTATTAAGTACCTGCTGTTTACAGAACACTTTGCTAGTTGCAGAAAAGATAAAAGTCTAGGTAAGATAAGGCTGCTGGAGCTCAGGGTCTAGTATTAGTGTAAGTCCCAGATATAGATCACCATTCCTCACCTATATTACATTTTAAGTACCTTATCAAGGTGCTCTTCAAGTGCTATGTGAGGTATAATAGAGAAACTATTAATCACTTGAGAGAATTGGGAAAGGCTTCATGGAGGAGTTGACCTTTAAAGGAAATAGAACTCATTAAGCAAAGAGGAAAAGAGGACATGCCAAGCAGAGAGGACATCTCAAGTAGAGGCATGGAACCAAGAGGACTTGAGGGGGGGACCAGACAACAGAGAAGTCTGGTTTGGTGAAAGAAGTGTGGTTTATCAAAAAGACAAAGAGGTACCAGGCTGTGCCACCCCCTCGATACCCGCAGATTTGGCACTTTACCTAGTAGGGAATAGGGAGTCATGGGAGATTTTTTTGAGAAGAAATGTGACAAAAAAAAAAATGTAGAATACTAATCTACTACTGAGTGTGGCTTGGGCCAAAAGCTGTCTTTCCATCAAACACTGAACTTGTACTACTTTCCAGTCTGTCCCTAGCTTAGCAAAGCAGATTTATTGTTCTTCTCTTATTAAATCTGTGAGGTATCTCTCCTCAAAATGAGACCATTTTAAACAAACAAGAAGCAACTTCTAGCATCTTCAGTTTTTGTAGTGAATAGAGTGTTGTATCCAGAGTTGGAAAAAAGTGAGTTTGAAACCTGCCTCAGACATTTATCAGCTCTGTGCCTCAGTTTCCTCATCTGTAATAATAGCTAGCATTTCTCTTGCACTTTAAGGTTTGCAAATGCTTTCTGTGTGTTATCCTATTTTATCCAACAACCCTGGGAGATAGGTGCTATTGTTACATTCAATTTACAAATGAGGAAACTGAGACACAGAGAGGTTAAGTGGCTTGCTGAGGGTCACACAGCTAGTAAGTGCCTAAATCAGGATTCAAACTCAGGTCTTCCCAATTCCAACTTCAGCACCCTCTCTATTATACCACCTAGCTTCTGTAGAGATAATAAAAGTATTTATCTCCAGTTGTTGTGAGAATCCAATGAGAGAATATTTGCAAACCTTCAATTGCCATATCAATGTGAAGTGTTTTCCACATGGTAACCCTCTTCTACTTTGCAGAAGTGCCTCAGCCTCCACTCGGTTCTGACCCAAGTCCAGTGACTGACAAGGTGAGAGTCATCTTAGAGAGGTACAAGACCCTCCAGCCCTGCCCTCATGAGCCAGAGAGCCGGGGAGGGGATGATGATCAGCCATCAGCCCCGGAGAGCCTGCCCATGCCTGAGGAACCCCACTTTGGCCTCGAGAGGGAAGGAAGCGACAATAGCCCAGAAAGATTTCTCCTCTTGATACTGTTCCTAAATGAGGACGAATACAAGCCGTGCTACAGGAGCCTGTATGATGTCTCTCTTCCATGTCTGAACACCATGTTTGGTGGATATACTGAGGAGGAAGAACTTGTCTGTTACTTTGGGCAGGCGAGGGTAGCTGCCAAGAAGGCCAACCTTCCCATGGCCCTGACAAGACTGTGCTTTCTCCTTGGAAGGCTATGTGTCAAAAAACTCAAGCTCTCCCAGGCTAGGGTTTATTTTGAAGAAGCCTTGGGAGCCCTGAGAGGCAGCTTCAGTGACCTTTTCCTCGTGGTGGCTATTTACACCAATCTCACTGCCATTTATTTGAAACAGAAAAACAGAGAGAAATGCACACATGTGTTTGGCAAGGTAGCAGCTCTGCTCCTGGGAGTTCCCAGCTATATTTGCAGCACAGAGACAGAGGCCGATCTCCTCAAGTTTGCTTTGAAGATGATCATCTTGAGCCAGCAAAGCCAGCAGGCTGAAGCCAGAATCTGTTTCCTTCTGGCCAAGCATTATATTAGCTTCAAGCAGTCAGAAGAAGCCTTGCCCTTCCTGGAGAGGTTGCTGGTTTTGAATGGCGAACTGGGTTTATGGGACAGCTCATGGTCCACAGATTGTTACCTCCATCTTGGGGAGATCTACAGCAGAAAATGTCTGCCCCACCTCACGCTGAGCTGTATCAAAGTCGCCTCTTTCCAGAGCTCACGAACCTTCATGAGCTCCTTGGAGAGTGTTGACTTGGTCGTTCAGAACACCCCCAAGCTTTATGGTCTGAGGAAGGTGGACCATGTGCTTCCATCCCAAATCGCGCACTACCTCAAGCAAGCGCTGTCTTCTGCTGTGACTTCCCAGGAGCAAAAGCTCTGTGGTTCCATTTATCGTAGTCTTTCAGAACTCTATAGCTACCACAGGAAATATGAAGAGGCCATTGAGTATGGATGGAAAGCCGTGGAAGTTGACTCAGCCAGCATTGGCCAGGTCATTAACAACTTAGTTTCTTTTGCTTGGTTACACATTCTTCACAGGCAAAATTCAGTAGCACTGGGGATCTTAGAGGCCATCATAGAGTCCTCCAGAAGTAGCCCTCAGCAATTCGGGATTATTTACAACATGGCGGCCATTGCCCTGAAAAGGATGAACAGTACAAAGAGGGCAGCTGAGAGTTACTACAAAGCACTCCGTGTTTCCAAAGAGCTTGGCTCGGTGCAGAACCAGGCAGTTGTCTTGGCGAACTTTGGGGCTCTCTGTCTCCATATGAATGCCAGTGGTCTGGCTGAACACTATTTCATTGAAGCAGTAAAACTCTTCTCCCAACTTCCAAGTACCGTGTGTGGCCGAGAATTCGTCCAAGTTCTCCTCTGGCTGGGGCAGCATTATACCAGAGGAGCTCAACAGGAGAAAGGAAAGTGTTATTATGAGTGGGCATTCCTGGTGGCCATGGAAATGAGTCATTTTGAAAGTAAGTGTTTGCTCCATCTCCCCCCAGGGCACCCACTCAGAGTCAGAATAGATTTGTCTTTTTGCTAGTTTGGGACAGTTATTTTGGACTGGTAGACAATTGCCCCTGGTGTTGAATAGTCTAAGTGTAAGTATGGAGGGAGTAATGGTAGAGGGCACAGGATTTAGAGTCAAAGGACCTGAGTTCAAATCCTAGTTCTGTCACTTACTACTTAAGTGACCTTGGGCAAGTCACTTTACCCGCATGAATCTCAGTCTTATCTGTAAAATGAGGAAGACTGGCTAGTCTTTGAGGTCCTTCCATCTCTAAATATATGACGCTTCTAAAATAGGTCAGGACCAAACAAAGCAACAATAAACAAGAGAAACGCTTTTGTTCTACCCTGTTTTGGGCCTGCCTGAAGTTCTACCACATTTGGCTTCCCCTTCCTCATCCCTTCCCTTCCCTCCCCCCTCCTCTTCTCTTCTCTTTCTTTTCCTTTCCTCCCCTCCCCTTCCTTTTCCTTTCCCTTCCTTCCCTTCCTTTTCCCTTTCCTTTCCTATTTCCTTTCCTCTTTTCCCCTTTTCTTTTTCCTTCCCTTTACCCTTCCTTTCCCCTTTCCTTCCTTTCCCCTTCCCCTTTCCTCCTCTTCCATTCCCCTTTCCCTTTCCTTCCTTTCCTTTCCTTTCCTCTTCCTTCCCTTTCTTATCATTTCCTTTATTTACTTTCCTTTTCCTTCTTTTTTCAACTTTTCCTTTTCTTTTGCTATCCTTTAATTTCCTATCTTTTCTTTCTTTTTCTTTGATATAGTTGGGTGATGCCATTATAATAGTGGAGTGGGAAGGCATGGAGTGACCGTCATAATTATGATTCATGGGATACAAGTAGAAATCACAATTATGAAAGAGTGAAAGGCTCATGTCCCAGCATGCTGAGACTGAAAGGTCAGTGACAATACTAGAAGACCTTCAGCATCCAAGAAACCTCAGGCTTCCTTCTCCCAACTTTCACCCCTCACTAGCCACAGTAGGGCTTTCCTTTTGAATGCCCTTTGCCTTAAGCACAAAAACTCTCTGCTTCAAGTCTGGGTACAAAACTATAGAAGGTCAAAGCTAGGAGGGACCTTGGAACATGAGATCATCAGAGTTAAAAACAGACCTTAGGAGATAATCAGGCAACTCTGGGAGCCTCTAGAATTAATTCCAGGGCTCTAGGACTTCCTTGGACCCATTTTCCAAACCCACCTCAAATTCATGAAATATGCTTATTTTCCTTATGAAACTTTTAATGAATGTTGACTGAAAATGTCCTACCTCAAAGGAATCATTTTGCCATTATTTATCCAGTAGGCTTCACATCTCTGAACCTCAGTTTCTTTGTCTCTCAAAAAGGTATAGTGATACTTGTATATACAGTCCCCCCCAAGGCTGCTACAAGGAAAAGTATTTTTAAACTGCAAGGTCAATTCAATTCAATCACCATTGTAAAGTGCAGAAGAAATATGCCTTGCCATTGTTATGTCCTGTGGGGTTTTTTTCCCTCACACCACCCTATTTGTTACAGACCATTTTTTATTTCTGGTCATAACTCCTGAACTGTAATCATACCCTGTGGCTATAGAAGGGCTGCGTCATGCTTTGCTCTTCCCTATTTCTTTCTTTCCTTCTTTATTATTGACTTTCCCAGGCCAGCTCCAAGCAATCCAGTTGCTGTGTCATTTCTATAGCACCATCATGCCAAATGAGGCCCAGTGTGTCATCTACAATGAATATCAACTCTCCTTGGCCAGGAGGATGTCAGACAAAGTTCTCGAAGGGCAGCTGCTGGAAACCATCAGTCAGCTGTATCTTTCTTTAGGTACAGAAAGGTGAGAAGCATTAAATAGGCTGAATGATTTAGGAGCTCACTGGTGTGGCTCCATGGTTTTGCATTTGCAATTGGTCACATGGTAAAGGAGCCGTTGTTCCCTAGGATGTCAGTATTGGAAGAGACCATAAAATAAAGAACATTAGAACTAAAATCAGGCAGCTCAGATAGAGCACTGGGCCTGAAGTCAGGAGGACCTGAGTTTAAATCTGGCCTCAGACACTTACTAGCAGGGTGACCCTGGGCAAGTCACTTAACCCTGTTTGCCTCAGTTTCCTCATCTATAAAATGAGCTGGAGAAGGAAATGGCAAACTACTTTAGTATCTCTGCCAAGAAAACCCCAAATGGAGTCACAAAAGGTCAGACATGCCTGAAAAATGACTGAAAAGAACTAAACAGGCCCTTAGAGACTATCTGGTCCAACTCCCTAATTTTTCAGAAAGAATTTGAGGCCCTTAGGGAGGAACTGAGTTGCCTGACACTGAAAGTCAGATGCCGAGCCAAGATTTTGAGCCCATGTCTCTTAACTCCCACTCCTGTGGAGTTTTGCTCTTAAGGTCAGACTTACTTACCTTGATAATTTTTCACTGGACTTATAAGTATACCATTGTATCTTGTACCATTTTAGTTGTACTATTTACCAAAAAAATTAAATTCTAAACTGAAACATCAAATAAAGTATTCTATATATGTAATAGAACAGAAAAGCATGATTGTACATAACCCTGCAGATGCCTATTACATATAGCTGCATTGAAATGAAGAACTCAAAGCAGTTAGATGGTGAAATAGAGTGCCAGGCTTGGAGTCAGGAAGACCAGAGTTTAAATCAGACCTTGGGCTAGCTGAGTGACCCTGGGCAAGTCACTTAACCTCTGTTTGCCTCAGTTTCCACATCTTTAAAATGGAAATAATAAGGGCATCTACTTCCAAAGATTGTTATGAGGATCAATGGAGATAGCTTATATAAAACCCTTTGAAAACTTAAAGTTATAAATCTATATAAATGTGGAGGGTATTTAGCACATACTTCCTAAGATGGAAGCACCTATTTAGAGATTCCTTCGGGGAAACGAGAGCACTGGCATCTCCACTTGGGCATCTCCATCTTAGGTGATCTGGGCACTTGCCAAACATCCACTGCATAAATACTCGTTATTACTGCCCAAGATTATACAGCTTAGTAAGTGGCAGTGCCTAACTTTGGACCCATATCCCCTAATGTTCTTTTCACTCTACTAGGCTGGTCATCTCTGATGCAAGATAATGTAAATAAAGTACTTTGCAACTATAACATTCTCTCTCAATGTGAACCCTACTTGTTTCTTTAACGCAGTCTTTTCTACTCTCCCGAATTAAAGTCTTTTCCTACAACAGATGAATCGTGAGCCCTAATGTGGGAGACCACTTGACACAGGGATTTGGGCTGTTGCTCCTCACAATATACTTAGCAGAAAGAAACTTTACCCGAGAATTTAATTCCTGGCAGTGTGGGGTAGTGAATGAGGAAAGAAATAATGCAGAATGCAAGAAAATCTATTCATTTTCCTGAAGGCTCATTAAGGAAAAGCTCACAATATATCTGATATATCACAATATAACCTATGGCAAAAGATAGCCTATGATAAGAAGAGCACTGGATTTGTAGTTAAAGGATTTGAGTTCAAATTCCAACTTTATCACTTATTTGATGTATGTTTAATTGTTATTGTTGTTGTTTAATTGTTTTTCAGTCACGTCTGACTTTTCATGAGCTTTTTTTTTTGGGAGAGGGGTTTCTTGGCAAAGATCCTGGAGTGGTTTGCCATTTCCTTCTCCAGCTTATTTTACAGATGAGGAAACTGAGGCAAATAGGATTGAGTGATTTACCCAGGGTCACACAGCTAGTAGGTGTCTGTGGCTGGATTAGAACTCATGAAGATGAGTCTTCCTGACTCCAGGCCCTATGGTCTATCCTCTGTGCCACCTAGTTGTCTTTTGATGTATGACCTTGGGCAAGTCACTTCTCCTCTCTGTGTGACTCTGTTTATATCTATATAAAATGAGGGGTGGGACTAGATAATTTCCAAGTTCCCTTCTCACTCTGAAATCCTATTCTAAAATGTAATGAGTGAAAAGTAGTTTATGACTTGGATCTCTATTATAATATTAATTTTTTTTCAGAGCTTACAAGTCAGCCCTTGAATATACTAAGAGAAGTCTTGGAATATTTATAGACCTTCAGAAGAAAGAAAAAGAGGCATATGCTTGGCTCCAGGCAGGAAAGATCTATTACATTCTGAGACAGACTGAATTAGTAGATCTATACATTCAGGTGGGTTGAATTTATGAGTGATTACTGAAGTTAAGTTTAAGTATGCTATGTTGGCGGTGCATAAAGCAAGTTGATACTAATGCTAATGCTACTAATGATAGCATTTATATAGCTCTTTAAGCAAAGTACTTTACAAATACCTCATTTTATTTTCACAACAACCCTATAAGGTAGTTATTGTTATTATCATCACCATTTTCAGATGAGGATACTGAGGCTGAGAGAGGTTAAGTGACTTACTAACAGTCACACAGCTAGTATCTGAGGGTGGATTTGAACTCAGGTCTTCCTGTCTCCCTATCCAGCATTCTATCCACGGTGACACCTAGATGCCTACATTGTGCACCGGGGAGACCATTGAAGGTTATCTTATTAAAGATTAGCTCACAGACTTGCTTGCAGTTCTTTCTCTATTCCTGAACCCCACTAGATTATGAGTGTCTAAGGGGAGGTGACTGTACTCTACTCATTTTTGTCTCCCCAGTGCCTAAGTCAGAGGAACGTGCAGTAATGGAATCAGTAGTGAATCTGGAGTCAAAGGACCTAGGTTTGAATCCTAGTTCTGTTGCTTGCTACCTGTGCGACTTTGTACAAGTCACTTCAGTTCCCCAGGTCTTGGTTTCCTATTGTTCCTGGTATACAATAAGCACTTAATAAATGCCTGTTGATTAACAGTCTCAGAAAACAAAAGCATTGGACACGATGGTCTCACAAAGTCCTTCCCTGCTCTAAATTGTATGAGCAGACGGTTAGGCAGACAATGGTGCTCTATAAATTTTTGTCAAACTAAATTCATTTAGGATATGATAGTATATTAAGATAACATTTTTTAAAATCACCATTTTTATGTCTTTAAGGCTGTATTTTCACAAAAAAGCCCACCCTTCTATCAAGGTTCAACTTAGGGCCCACTTTCCCCAGGAAGCCTATACCAAAACCCCAAGGTAGGTCAGAGCAGATTTGCCAAGTGGAGTTCCAGCTCCCATATACCAAAGGTTTTCTCTGCTGTGGAAATGGTTTGAAACACATAGTAGTATAGAAGAGCATCTCTTGAATTGGAAAACACTTCAGAGTTTGCCAAGTCTGTGACCTACCCAAATCTCCAGGGTCATGGAAAATATGGTTTCAAGATGGGGAACAAGACTGCTCCCTACCACAGCCCATTTCACTACTGAAAAGTTCCTCTTCCCATTATCAACTTGAAATCCCTCTGCCTATATAACTTCTATCCATTCATCTTCCTTCTTCTCTAAAAGGTCAGGCAGGACTTCTAGTGCCTCTTCTATACAACAACTCTTCAAAAAATTAGAAGGTAAACCTACCCCTTGCTTCCATCTCCCCAAACAAGTCTTTTCATCTCCAGCCCAAAGATTCCTAATTTTCTCTGTTGATCCTTAAAGGACATGGCTTCCAGTTCTCTTTTCATCTTCTAGATGCTTTCCAGATTATTATTTCCCAAACTGAATCCAGTGCTCTAGATGTGGTCTGATGAGGGCAGAGGACTATGTGGCTAAAATTTCCCTTATCCTCAGTTTAATGCTTTGAAGTCAGACTGGATTTATGGTTCTTTCTTTCTGGGCCTCTCTGTCCTTAAGTATATACAATGGTATAGTTCTGTAATCAAGAGACCTTGAGTTTGAATCTCAGCAGTGCTGCTCGCTTTGTGACTTTGGGCATGTCATTTAGCCTTTGTGCCCAGCACATAGTAGGCACTTAATACATGTTTATGGATTGATTAATTCTCTGTGCTTCAGTTTTCACACCTGTAAAATGAGAAGAATATGATTTCTATTATATGCCTTGAGGCACTGTAGACAGGATCAAATAGGATTACACATATAAAGCACTTTAGGATTACAAAACACTGTGATGTAGATACCTGTATGTTATTGATATTTTTTTCTCTTCTTTTTAGACCTTAGAATCATTCATTGTGTCTTCTAGTCTCTCTTATTTTGATACCCACTTTTAGTATTTTTCCCCCTGATCTTAATTTCTCTTTCCCCTTGCTTTCAGTCTTGGGTTTTAGTTATGGAAAGAACTTTGTAAACTAGATCACGTTTAAGCTGTGGTAGCAACCTTAATAGTATCATCATCTTTTGTTAGGCCCCTGTCCATTACACCGCCACAACAGGCTTTCCAAAGGGCTACCTAATTGTGCCCAGATTTTAAAATAGGGTTAGATTGAAGCAAGGTGACCTGGGTTCAGATCCTGGCTCTGCTATTTGCTACCTGTGTCATCTCACCTAAGTCACATGAATTCTTTGAGCCCCACTTTCCTGTCCTGTAAACTGGGAATAATCATGTTTACATGGCTTACACCACAGGGCTACTGTGTATAAAGCACATTACTGTACTCAGGAAATGGGAGGTAACTACAGTAGTCAAAGAGATTATATTCTCCTATTACTTTTTGACCACCAGAAGGAGGTTATGACTAAAATAAGAGCGATTTTTTCCTATGATGTGCATGTGGGTACTGAGTTTGGTGTGGGGGTGGGGGGAGGTGGTAGGGGTGAGGGTGGGGCAGGGGTCTATGGCTTGTAAAATTGGAGGGAGGAAGGAAACAGGCCTCCATGTGTGATCACAGAAAACGGCTACTTCTGAAACCAAATTGACCATTAATAGGCTTGGAAATGGGCCCCTTGGGTTGGGGATTTATGACTCTGACAAGCTGGGAATCATCAAAAGGCTCCTTGTTCTCCATAGGTAGCTCAAGATGCTGCCCTCTACACTGGAGATCCCAGCCTGGGCTTGGAAATGTTTGAAGCTGCTGGAGACATATTCTTCAATGGTTCTTGGGAGAGAGAAAAGGCAGTGTCTTTCTACAGGGTGAGTGGGTGCTAGTACTCTTGGAAGGCTAAGAGGACTGAAAAATAGGGGTGTGAGCCAGACCTCCAGTGGCTTTTGTTGGATCCAGGAATGAACCCGAGTATCTAAACTCCCTTTGACCTTGACCAGGGCTACAAGTGAGCAAGGAATTGTTTTCTGTTGATGCTACTATTCTCCCATCCTTGTAAACCCCTTAGAACAGGGCCTGTCTTGTTCTGCCCCAGCGTCATCTTTGACTTTCTCTTTTCTCTTCTTTGTCCCCCCTCTTCTGCCCTCTATTCCAGTTTATTCTTCAGTAAAATGAGGGAGTTGGACTAGATGAACTCAAAGGTTTTTTCTAGCTCTAAATCCAGAAACCTTTGATCCTTCTTCCCCCTCACTCCCGCCTCCCCTTTGCCCTTTTCCAGCCATCTCTCCAATACCACCCAAGGCCTATTGGCTGCCTAAATCCTAGAGTCCAACCTGGTAAGATTCCTAGCATTCTTTATCTCTTCTCCACCCCCTCTGCTAAAGGCACTCAGTATTATCTGCTTGGATTTTTTTTTTTTAATCTCCTAGTGTTTTTTCTTGCCTCTAGGCTATGTGGTATTGTGGATAGACTTCTTGATTTGAAGTCTGGATAAATCTGGGATTGAAACTCATCTCTGGCATTTTAGTTGCTGTGCAACCAAGAGTAAGACTTTTAACCTCTCTGAGTCTTATTTTCCTCAACTATAAAATGGGGATCATAATACACATAGGTATTTTGGTAGTGTGTATGTATACACTTACATATACACATTCCTATGCACATATATATATATTATGTACATCTTTGCATATATACAGACCACCATAATACATACACACATATACATAGACATGTATATATATGTACATATATATGTATATATATGTACATATATATGTGAGGGTTGTGTATGTATGTATATAGGAATGCATATACCCATATACATATGTTTGTGCATATGTAAGAATTAATATTTATATAGTGCTTACTATGTGCCAGGCACTGTGCTAAGCACTTTATAAGTATTATCTCATTCAATCTTTTCAACAATCTTGGGAAGTGGGTGCTATTATTATCCCCATTTTACAGCTGAGGAAACTGAGGCAAACAGAAGTTAAATGTCATGCTCAGAATCACACAGCTAGTAGGTGTCTGAGACCTCATTTGAACTCAGATCTTCCTGCCTCCAGACCCAGTGCTCTATCCTCTGTGCCACCTAAATGTTCACACACACACACACACACACACACACACACACACACACACACATTCCTCACCAGATTGTTGTGAAGATCAAATGAAATAATACATGGAACACTTTTTTTTTTTAGCACTTTAAAGCAGTATCTTTCTGTCTAGTGTAGCTTATGCAGGCTACCAAACTATTCTTACTAATGCACAAATCTCACTGTCACTTCTCTCCTTAGAAACCTTTTAGGCTCCTCATTCAGTACAGAATCAAATACAGACTTCTTATATTAGCATTCAAGGCCCTCCATATTCTGCCTCAAAAAGACCAGTTATGTTTTATCTTATATTACTCTTTTTTGTATGATAATTAGTTGTAGAACTCCAGGCCCTGGGCTTTCGTGGGCTGTATTCAATCTTGGTCACCTCTCAAAAATCACTGTCTTTGGCTCATTTTTCCCTTACCCAGAGTTCCCTCTGGGAAATTTCAGAATGTAAATTCAATATAGCTGTTGTCTAGGTTTCTCTTGATATGGGTTAAAAAAAAAAATTCCTACTTCTATGTGAGCACTCAAGCTAACAGTGCAGAGATGAGTTTACCCCCAGGAAGTTCAGAAACCAGATACACCAAAGGGCTCATAGTAATCCATAAACAGTCATTATAATTCTTTTACATGAGTCCCACCTTTGCAGCCAGGAGCAGTCTTTGAGTGTCATAGTTCTAGTCTATGGTTTGAGCTACCCTCAGAAAAGAAACAAATGGAATAACTAGAGTGGCAGCCCCCCAGGATGTTGGCCCATTATGTTTTCACCCAAGAAGATGACACAGACTTATGATCTTACCCTAAGGGTTTTGGACTCTTCCAAAAGGCAAACATAATTGAGGTTGCTCAATGAGCAACTCCCTGACATTGTGATAAGTCCCCCCCTTTTTTCCACAAAGTGGAACTTTCTGGTACTGCCCAAAGGACTTGGATTCCTCCAGAAGGAAAACAAACTTGGGGATTATAGAGTGGCAGTCCATCAGATCTTCACTGTCCTCATCACTCATAGTAAGGACAGAGGCCTTGGCCTAGGTCTTTTGATCCCTCACATCACAGATTATTCCTTTGGCTTTCCTTTAACTTTGTGATGATACTCTTTTCCCCATGATACTCTCTTCCCTAAGTGGTTGACACCGCTCAAGAACTACCCCTTCCTTCACTAGGGTTAGATTCCAGGATTTTATTAGCCAAGAATTCTTTTAGTGTTTAGGAACTTTTCCCTCCTATAACCAGGGGACCAGAACTCTGAAGAACTCTGAGTCTAGAAACTATCCCATTGGGTTGTATAGTGGAGAGCACACTCACTTCCTGTGCTTCTGAAATTCCAAGTCAACCATTATTGGCCTCTGGGCAAAGGGAGAAGAGTGATGTTACTGTAGATATGCCCTGGTTTTCCTCCTCCGCGGTCCAGGTATACTCTTAGCTTTGCGGCTCTCTGGTCTATATTTAGCACTCTCTGAATCATATAGACAAGGCTGACCTTTTTTACAGTCCTAGAACAAAGGAGCAGCTGTGAACCTCAACAATCTAAGTCAACTAATTCATCCCCAATCAAATCCACAGTTGTCCAAGTCAGTCATTTCATCCACAATCAATAAGACTCAATTACTCATCCTCCCATATGCAAAGTACTATTCTAGGTACTGGCGGGAAAAAGACAGGAACTAAAATGGTCCTTGATCTCAAAGAACTTATGCTCTACTGAGAAGTATACAAGAAACTTCAGTGGCTCCATCTTGCCTCTAAGATAATATGAATATTATCAATGCAAATGCAAAGTAATGGAGAGGGAGAAGACAGCACTAAGATATGAGGGGTGGGGAAGATGTCAAGAAAAGCTTCATGCTGGACGTGGCATCTGCACATAACCTTGAAAGGAAAGTAGGGATTCCAAGAGATACGAGTGAGAAGGGAAATCATTGCAGGTATGGGGAGGGAGGGAGGGAGGGAGGGAGGACACAGCCTGTGCAAATATCTGGAGATAGGAGATAAAATGTGGAGTATAGGAAATAGGAAAGGAGTCCAACTTGTCTGGAATAAAGAGTACATGATGGTAAATAATGTGAAATGAGTCTGAAAAGCTAGGTTGGAACCAGACTGTAAAGTACTTTAAATGTCAAACAAAGGTGTTTGTATTTTATCTTAGAAGCATTAGGAAGCCACTGAAGCTTCTTGAGCAGAGAGGTGCCATGGTCAAACCTGTGTTGTAGAAAGGTTATGTTAGAAGTTGTGCAGAGGATAGACTAGAAAGGGGAGGAGAGGCTGGAAAAAGGGAGCCCAACTGGGAATCTAATTCACTAACCATGACAAAAAGGTATAGGATACGAATGAAGCTGATGATCACGTGAGAAATTAATAACAATAGCAACTAGCATTTATATAGCACTATGTGCTGGGCATCGTGCTAAGTGCTTTATAAATATTATCTTAGAGAGAAGGGTGCTGGTCTGAGACATACAGAGATGAAATTGGAAAGATTTGGCAACTCACTAGATACGTTAGAATGAAGGTGACTCCAGGGTTGAGAGCCTGGATGTTTGAAAGAAGCACTTGTTACAATTTTTCATTTATTGGTGGTTGGTGACTGTTTTTTCTAGGACCGGGCTCTTCCTCTTGCTATTAGGACTGGTAACAAGGAGACTGAACTCCGACTATGCAACAAGTTGGTGGAATTGCTGTACTTTCTCAAGTCCTACCAAGAGTGTCTAGAATTTGCACATACCTCCCTTGCCCTCAGCATAAACTTAGGTAAGCCTTGGACCTTAATGACCTTCTGTGAATGAGAAGATTACTCTCACTCAGTGTTCCTCGCCCACCTTTGCCAACCATCAGAATTATGGTGATGGTGAGTGGTAGTGACAATGTCGTTGGTGGGATGGGATGGAGAAGGGGAAAGGAAGGGGGATGAGGGAAGAGGGAAGGGAGGCATTTATTAAGTGCTTACTCTGTGTCAGGTACTGTGCTAATTAGCTTTATAGATATTATCTCATTTGCTCATTAGAAGGAGGAGGGCATCATCACCACGCTAACCACTGACATTTATATAGTGCTTTTAAAAGTTGGCAAAGTGCTTTAGATACACCATCTCATTTCACCCTTAGGATGAGCCTGCAAGAAGGGCAAAATAGGCATTCTTGTCCCCATTGTATGTATGAGGAAACTGAGGCTTATAAGAGTCAATCCACTGTCACGTTGTTAGGGGGTATCAAAAGTGAAATTTGAACCAAGGTCTTCCTGGCTTCAAGGCCCAGATTCTACCCACTAAAGGAGTCCTAAAACACAGAATACAGACTACTAGAAAGCAGGTGGTGCAATGGATAGCGTGTTGGACCTGAAGTCAGGAAAACATGAGTTTGAACCCTTTCTCAGACTATGAGCCCAGGCAAATCACTTAACGCATTCAGAAGAAGTAACACAAGGACACTCTCAAGGTCTCTCTGAAGAACTTTAGCATCAATTGTGAGACATGGGAGATGCTGGCATAGGACAGCCCATCATCAAAAAAGGTGCAGTGTTCTATGAGCAAAGCAGAATCATAGTATCACAAAGGAAATGTCAGATGCACAAATCTAGAGACATCTCCCTCCCAAATGTTCAAACAAACTCCTTGTGCCTGACCTGTTATAGAGCCTTCTGAGCTTGTACTGGACTAATCGGCAAACACACTATACCTTGGCCCCAAGACCATGATGTCATTGGTCCTCTTCCAGTATGAAGGACAGACAACAGCAATCTTAGTTTCCTCATCTATAAAATGAGGATAGTAATTGCTCCTATCTCCCAGGGTTGTTTTGAAGATGAAATTAGATAATATGAATAGTGTCTTGCAAACCTTAAAAGCACTATAACAACGCTCTCTATTATCATTACCAAAAGGCGTTTTAGAGGCTGTGTTCAAACTCCCTCCTTCACAGATAAGGAAACTCTTACTCAGCGACTTGTTTAAAAGATCACAAAGCTAGTTAATGATACAACTAGGAATTGAACCCAAGTTTCTTGATTAACTTCTGCCAGGTCTCTTTCTATCATACCGTAATTGTTCCTCCACCCCTCACAGCCAACTTTCCGAATATAATAAGTAAGCAGATATTGATAAAAGTGATTGGTGGCCACACGTCCTCTTGGGGCTTTGGTGACCTAGTGCATTTTTCTCTCTCTGGGTCCTTTGTTTCTGTGTGATGTGTGGGTTTCTTCAAGAAAAATATCCTCCCTACATTTGAAACCTGTATTTTATGGCAGCATGCTTGATCTAACTGATCCTCCCCCATCCCGTGTTGTCTCCCTCAGGAAGCCGGTTAAACGAGCGCGTGGCCTTCCATCGACTGGCTGTAGTCCACCACCGCCTGGGGCAGTCTGAGTTGGCTGAACACTTTTACCTCAAGGCACTATCTCTGTGCTCATCACCTCTGGAATTTGATGAAGAAACGTTGTATTATGTGAAGGTGTATCTGATCCTGGGGGACCTCATATTCTATGACCTAAAGGTACGGAGAGCAGACTGGGCCCCATGGGCTCTGGACAGACACAATTCCTGCTTATCAGCATTTTTAAAAACTGCTTTGGGCTGGATTGGGGGAAGAGAAGGAACTCCTGATTCAAAAGGGTATGAAGGTTCTTGTTATTAGCAACTCGGTGGCATGGTGCTAAATTTAGTACCCAGTCTGGCGTCAGTCCTCAGTTCAAATCCAGCCTTAAATGCCTATTATCTGGGTGACCCTGGATAATTCACTTAATCTATTTACTTCTATTTCCTCATCTGTAAAGTGGGGATGATAATAATAGCATTTACCTCCCAGGGTTGCTGTGAGCATCAAATGAGATAATATTTGTAAAGTGTTTAGCACAATGACTAGCACATAGTAGGGGAGCAGCTAGGTGGCTGACCTGGAGTCAGGAAAACCTGCTTTCAAATCTGGTCTCTGACACTTATAACTATGTGTCTATATGGCAAGGCACTTAACCCCTATTTGCCTCAGTTTACTCTATAAAAGAGGGATAATAATAGCACCTACCTCCCAGAGTTGTGGTGAGGATCAAATGAGATAATATTTACAATATTAGTACAGTGCATGGCATATAATAGGCACTATGTAAATAAATGTTAATTATAATAATTATCTTATAGCTGTTTATTATTAATTATTTAAATAAATTTGTTTTATTATTTATCATTATTATTATTGAACTATTTTCATTATTACTATTACTGTTGTTATTAACTTTAATTTTAAAAAAAACTTTGAATTAATAAGTTTTAAATGCTAATTAATATACAATGGACCATGCTAGCTTCTTGGGCTGAAGATTCAAAGATAAATTAGACAAAGTTTCTTCCCTTATAGTCTAGAATCCATCAATAGTGCATTTTTTAAGGCATTATTTTTCCAAGTCCTGTGCTAGACACTGGGGCTATAAAACCAAAAGTGAAATAGTCTTGTCCTCAAGGAGGTTAGATTCAAATTATGGAGATAACATCCATATAGAGGTACATAAAAAAGCAGATACAAGGTGATCTTGGAGGAGAAGGTCCCACTGGCAGCTGGGGAAAACAAGAAAGGTCCTGTGTGGAGGCCAGTCATGTGTAACAAGGATGAGAAGAATGGGGATGGAAGGAAAGAAGGATTGAGCCCAGGTTGTGAAGGACTTTAAATGCAAAACAGAGAAGTTTTATATTTGATCCTAGAGGTAATATGGCCCCACTGAGTTTACTGAGTATTGCTATGGTCAGATCTATACCTTAGGAAAGTTACATTGTCAATTGTGTGGAGGATGGATAGTGGCACAAAGATGCATGAAGCAGAGAGACCAATTAGATGACTATTTCAGTAGTCCAGGTGAGAGGTGATGAGGGCTGGTACTAGTGAAATGACTGGGGGAATGGAGAGAAGGGAGCATATAATATGGAGATAGAAATGATAAGGTTTGACAATTGATTAGATATCTAAAGTGAGTAAGAATGAGGAGTCAAGGATGACACTGTGGTTATGTACCTGGAAGAATGGAAAGATGGTGGTGCCCTTGACAGTAATATTGAAAATTCCAAAGAGAGGTGGGATGGGGGAAAAGTAGAATTATAAGATGTATTTACAGCAATATATAATACAACTTAGAATATGAACAGTGTATAAGAAAACTACAAAGTTCTAGAAGACCTTATGAGGAGAAGATCCATATCTTCAGATTGTAGGGTAAAGGGAGAATGAGATATATAAGGGAAGGCTTAATGGAAGAAGTGGCATTTCCCACTGAAAAAAAGCTGCATTTCATGGCAGCATAGGATTTATTGCTGAAAAAGCTTTAAACATCACTTGAAGTCCACTGCCTGAATTCATTTTACAGATGAGGAAGTGAGGCCCTGAGAAGGAAGGGAGTTGGTCCAAGTTGCAGAGCTAAAATATGAACCCAGGATTTCTGACTCCCATGTCTACTAGGGCTGGAATGGGTGAATTTTGCCTATAATGTCCTCCATACACCCCATCTTTCTCCCTCTGTATTGCCTGTCAGAAAGCTCCCGTGCCAAATATAACCCACCCATTGACCTGCTATTGTTCAGAGTACTTTGTACCTTATTCTGACCTATCCTTCTCAGGCAGCATCTTAACTTTCTAGTCCCAAGCGAGGAAATTCAGCTTTTTCCATCTTCTACCCAGTACTCTATCACCATCTCTCCACCCATCTTGTTTCCTCATTTCTCAGATTCTGGAGGACTTTAAATGCCAGGCTGAGGGGTTTGTATTTTGTCTTATAGACAATAGAAACCTACAAAGCATTTTGTGGATTTTTTGAGCAGGGTAGTAACATTATGAGACATGAAATAGAATACCAATTTGGTGGCTACTTGGAGAACAGATTGAAGTGGCAAGACCCTAGAAGTAGGGAGACTATTAGGAAGCTATTATAATAGTCCAAGAAAGAGATGATGAGGTCCTGGGCTACAGAGGTGATTGTATGAAGGAGAGAATGGATGTAAGAGATAGGCTGGTGGTAATATTAAAAAGACTTAGCAAATGATTAGATAGAGGGGATGAGGAGGAACTAAGTGCCTAGATTCTAGGATAATTCCAAGTTGGTGATTCTGGATAAATGGAAAGATACTAGTGCCCTCAACAGAAAAGGCAAGTTTGAAGAAGGGGTGGGTTTAAGGGACGATATAATAAGTTTCTTTTTTAATGTGTTACATTTGAGATCCCCATAGGACATCAAGGTTGAGATATCCAGCAGGCAGTTGGTAATATGAGATTGGAATGATTCAAGCTGGTTATGTAGATTTTGGAGTAATCTACATAGACAAGGAGCAGTTAGATAGTTCAGTGGATAGGGTGCTGGGCCTGGAGTCAAGAAGATCTGAGTTTAAATCCAGCCTCAGACCCTTACTAGCTATGGGATCCTGGGCGAGTCACTTAACATCTGTTTGCCTTAACCCACTGGAGAATGAAATGGCAAACCATTCCGGTATCTTTGCCAAGAAAACCCCATGGACCATACTGGTGGGCTATGGTCCATAGGTTCATGAAGAGTAGGACGGGACTGACAGACTGAACAACAACATAAAGAAGATATATGAATCCTTGAGAGATGATAAGTTGACCCAAAGAGAAAGGTGTAGAGAGAACAAAGAAGAAGAGCCAAGACTGACCCCATGCTTAGGAAGGGCAGGCCATTAATGATAATACAACAAAAGAGACTGAGGAATAGAACCAGAAGAGATCAGTAGCTCAGAAACTTAAGCACTAGAGAGCATACAAGAAGAGGGGATGCCAAAGTGTGTCTACTGCCACAGAGAGGTTGATTAATCATAATAAGTACAAGTTTCTGCATAGATTTTTAAGGTTTGCCAAGCACTTTACATACACCATTTCATTTATCAAATTGGATGACAACTTATTGGACTTATGAGGTGAGGAAAATGTCCACAATGACAGAGAGTTTGAGGCTGGATGACTGGGGGAATGTCACATCAATAGAACCAGGAAAGTTGGGAGGAAAATCAGGTTTGGAGAGGATGATAATGAATTCATAGGATCATAGTCTGAGTTGGAGATGGGAACTTAAAAGTCCAATCCCCTCATTTTTCAGTTGAGGAAACTGGACCACAGAGAGGATGAGTGACTTGCTTAAGGTCACACAGCTTTAGTTTTAAGCAGGTTGAGTTTGAGGTGCCAGTAGGTCTTCCAAGCAGTGATTTCCAGAAGTTCCTTACTTGGACATATGGGATTAGAGCTCAAAAACTCTCGGTGTAATCCTGAGCAAATCTCTTTCCTCTTATGTAGTCCGAGAGTGTTGAATTAGATGGCCCATCCTTCTCTGACTTTCCATGTTCAGAGGTCCTTTTACGTCTGACATACGATGCTGAAATCCCTGTATCATTTGCCTCTCAGAATTGGCTTTCTCAAGGATTACCCTGCCTGAGTGCACAGCGACAGCTAGTGACCAGAATCCATCACTGCAGCCTCTTGTGAATTTAATTGGAAAAGAGATTTTGGTATTTATTCGGTCTTAGGAGCATAGAATGGAAAAGCTAGAAGAAAACTTAGACCTCTAGCCAAATTCCCTTTACTTTATAGAGGAAGTGACTTGATGTAAAGAGCTTTGCAGACCTTGAAGCCCCATATAAATTTGAGTTCCACCATTTTCTTGTTATCTGTTATTATTGCCCCAGACCATAAAGTGAGTTATTCCTTCAATAAGTGTTTATTACATTCTGTGCTTGAAGCAAAGTTGTTGTTATGGCTTGGAGCTATGACACGAGCAAGCCAAAGGTTCAGGGGAGAGGAGGCGGAACAATAAAATATCACCTCTATCCTTGAGTTAGGAAGCAATTCAATGACAGTCTGCCAACAACTTTCATTTAGCACCGCTTGTTGGGAGGAATACAAGACTAGCCCTGAACTTAAGGTTCCTATGATCAATTTATGGTCCCCATACAACCCCACACAGTAAACCCCTAAAAGGGCCAGATGGTCAGCTCAAGGCCAAGTCATAAAATGTGCCAAGGGTCATAGGTTCCAAGTTAGAAAGAGCTGCCTCAAAGTGACCTAGTCCATTCCCTTCATTTTATTTTGTTTTCTGTTTTTTGCTAGGCAATGGGGTTAAGTGACTTGCCTAGGGTCACACAGCTAGTAAGTGTCAAGTGTCTGAGGCCAGATTTGAACTCAGGTCCTCCTGACTCCAGGGCTGGTGCTCTATCTGCTGCGCCACCTAGCTGCCCTCCCCCCTTCATTTTATAGATGAGGAAACTGAGGTCCAAAGAGGTAAAGTCTTGCCCAAAGTCATACTGGTTATAAGAGAATGAGGTAGGCATTGAATCTAGGTCCCAGATTTCATTACAGCCTTCCACTGTACCATGGTGCTCCTTGAGTTTGTGGTGTTTGTCTTTGATATAATTCAACAAGGAGTTGTGCTAGGTGCTGGGAGCAGGGCGGGAGGGGAGAGGAGGGGCGGGAAGGCAGTAAGCAAAGTAGTCCCTGGCCTCAAGGAGCTTATTTTACATTATTGTCCCTTTATCATCCTGACCTCAGAATACACACACATACACACACATACACACAGACACACACAGACACACACACACATATACACACACAAATACACACAATACACACACACACACACACACACACACACACAGCTAGTGTTTATACCTTAACACCTTAAGCATGTGGTATGTCACTACAGACCTTTCCTTCCCCCTTCAAACCTCACATAAATAAATGAATGAGTGGATGAATCCATCCCCCCCCCCCCCCCCCCCCCCCCCGGATTACTGGGTACAAAGAGACTGTCAGAGAGACAGGGTATATTGTAAAGACCTCTGGCTTTAGAATCAATAAAGCCAACTTTCAGTTCTTTTGTTGTTGCTTCTGTTCAGTTGTGTCCAGCTTTCCGTGACCTCTCTTTGGTTTTTCTTGGCAGAGAGGGTGGAGCAGTTTCCCATCTCCTTCTCCAGCTCATTTTACAAATGAGGAAACTGAGGAAAACAGGTTTAAGTGACTTGCTCAAGGTCACGCAGCTAATAAGTGTGTGAGGTCAGATTTGAACTCAGGTCCTCCTGACTCCAGGCCTAGCCCTTTATCCATTGCACCACCTTGCTGCTTATTTCAGTCCTATCTCTGGTCTTTAAGGAGCCTCCTGGTCTTGGGTGAGTCTCAGTGAATATCAGTTTTATCCTCTGAAAAATAAGGGGAATGTTTGTACTACCTATAGCATGATGTCATGAAAGTAATATTCAAGTTATAGCAGTAAGATCTGTGTTCAAATCTTGTCTCTGACACTTTCTAGCTGTGTCATCTATTTCATGGAGTTATTTCGGTAAGTTATTATCTATTTTATGGAGTTATTGAGAAATAACTTTTGTCAACCTTAAACTGGTATTTAAATGTGAATTATTATATTATTATTATTATAGGCTCTAAAGCCTATGCACTATTTTGACTTATTGGAGGCCTTTTTAGGAAAGGGTTCTTGGTCCTTTAAACTGATGTTAGTAAGTTTGTTAATAAAACATTATTTCATCTCTAGGTAGGGGGGACCTCAAAGGATTCTGTTCCTTAAAATAGGCAGTATGGTACAGTGGAAAGACGACTGGATTTAGAATAAGAGAACCTTGGTTTGAATCTTAATTTTGCTGTTTATTAGCTGTATGACCTTGAGCAAGATACAGCTTCTTTGGAACTCAGTTTCCCCATCTGTTCTTAACCTTTTTTATGTGTCCCAGACCCCTTTGGCTGTTGGGTAAAGCCTATGGGCTCTTCTCAGAATCATGTTTCTAAATAAATAAAATGCATTCTTAATCTTTTGTGTGTTTTGTGGACCACTTTGGCAGTCTAATAAATCCTATGGCCCCTTCTCAGAATTGCCTTTAAATATATAAAATAAAATAGGATTATAAAGGAATTCAGAGATATAATTCCCCGCCCCCCCATTCTATCCATGGATACCTGGAAGGTCTATGGAACCCAGGTCAACAACCCCTGTGTTAAAGGGATGTAGGCGCTTCAGCGAAGACCCACCTAGCTAAGCTCAGAAAACCTCAATACCAGGAGGCTGGTCACCAGTGGATAAAAGGTTTTAGTCATACTAGTTCATGAAACAGTTTAGTGTTAACAACTCCATGCTAAGCCATGGAGAAGCTATCATCCACATTGGTAGAGATGAGTGGTGGGTGGGGAGAAATGTCATGGATGAAACCACAGATCCTTGAATATTAAACTAAAGATTTTGTGGTGCAGTTGGACCAGCCAACTTAAAAATGCAGGAATGGAGAGGTGGGGGTAGAGATGAAGTTTGAGGAGTCATTCACAACTAAAGTCTTGAGTGTATGTTTCCTGTTGTTTATTGATGTTTGTTTTTTGCAGGGGGAGGTGGAGTAGTCTGGTGGGGATGCTTGATGGAGGCAAGAGACTTAGTGGGCTGCATAGTGGATTGGAGATTAGGGGCTGTAAATACTGATCCTGGTAACCCCAGAATCCATTACACTAACTTTGTAAACCTCGAATAGAACTTTATCCAAATAGAATAGTAAGCAATGTTGTGGGGCTCTGGTGAGCAGACTAATGCCATTATGAAGCACTTTATAATGTGGTTACTAAGTAATGATGGGGAATCCTGGAGCAGAAAGTGATTGGTTTTGCAGCACGTCAGGTCCAGGGATAAACTGACCTTGAGAGGGGATGCACAGATAATAAATCGTCGTTACGCATGTGAATGTCCTTCGGGGAAGAAAGTTTAACTCCTTAGTTCATAAGCTTATGGATTCAGGTAATCATATTATTGTTCTATATGGAGATCATAGCTAAATGACCACAGTATAATAGAAAGAGCTTTGGATTTGGATTCAGAAAACCTGGCTATAAATCCCCGCTTCTGCCCTTCTTGGCTTCATGACCCTGTGCAAGCCACTTAATTGAACCTCAGTTTCCTTAGCTGCAAAATGAGGATTTATAAGGAGAGCATTTTCTAAACCCTAAACTCATTTTTATGTGCTTTGAGGCAGTGTGGTATAATGGATAGAGTGTTGGGTTAGACACTTACTAGCTGTGTGACCTTGGGTAAGTTACTTAACCTCTGTGTGCCTCAGATAACTCCCTAGGACTTATTTACTAAGTTCTAGACCAGTTACAAACATCAGTGGAGAGAATTCCCACACTGAGAGTCCCTGATTTCTTTATTTCTCATATCTGTTAGACTCATGTGATTATTCTTTTTATTGTAATCATAATCATAATAATTATTGTTATTTCAGGACCCATTTGATGCTGCTGGCTATTACCACCTTGCACTTGCAGCTGCTATGGATTTAGGTAACAAGAGGGCTCAGCTGAAAATTTATACCAGGTTGGCTACAATCTACCATAACTTTCTTGTGGACCGGGAGAAATCTCTCTTTTTCTACCAGAAAGCAAGGACCTTTGCCACAGAGCTGAATGTTCGGAGAATCAACCTGGCCCCTAACCGCTATTACAGGGGTGCAGCCTGGATTGTGTCCAAAAGCCATGCATAAAATCATCTCCCTATATTATGTGCTATTAAAAAAAAACCCAACACAACAAATCCACATGTATAATAGACATACATTTGTTAATATATGAGAAATTCAGTGTCACAAATTGATGTCTCTCTGGTAACCATAACTTAAAGGATTATTTTTTTTTTGCATTAAAGCATATTCTTTGAGTATTTAAATGCCTCAATGTCCTACCACTTTTTTCAAATAAACTCAGTAAGAGAATGTAAAGGCATCTGAAAGGAAATAAATAATTATTTATCTGATGATGTCTTGAGGTAGCTAAGAATTTGTTTTCTGATAAGCATTTGCTGCATGTCAATGTTATTTGATTTAAACTTTTTAAAACTATACTCCATTTCTCATCTAATACCCAGTGTTTCCTCACCCATGAATTGCCTTTAGGAATGACACGGTCTGTACTGAAATCATTTAGGTGCTGAGGAAAGACAAGTTACAATGGATGATAATACAGGCTGGTTTGTTGTGGGAAAAACTTTTCTTACATTAGAGCTGTCCAAAAGTAGAATGGTCTGACTTTGGAGGGGTGGTTTGGTACCCCTCCCCCACCATTGGAGAGCTTTAATTATGAGCTACGTGGTATCTTGACAGATCTAGTATAGTGGGGCCTGCTTTAGGGGTGAAGTGTGAGTTAGCCTAGCTGGTCACTGAGCTCACTTAAAATTCTATGATTCTACGATTCAAGATCCGAATAAGGTTTGGTATCTCCATCTCTTCTCCCACTTTCTTATGCTCAGGTTCCAAATAGCTCTCTGAGCCTCTGTCAAGCATGGAGTCCCGTCCTGGAGTATGGATGTCAAGCACTCTGACCATGTTCTCACCATGAGTCATGTGTCTCAATCAATCAACAAGCATTTATAAAGTGCTTACACTTTACATGTGCCAAGCACTGGGGGTACAAAGAAGGACAAAAACATGGTCCCTGCCTTCAAGGACCTTACATGCTAATGGGGGAGGTGGCATGTAAATAACCAAGTACATATAAAATTAGTACAGAATGGATGGAAAGTAGTTTAAGGGAAGGCACTAGCAGCAAGGAAAGGCACTAGGAAAGGTTTCTAGCAGAGGGTGAGATTTGAACTGAGTCTTGAAGAAAACAAAAGGAAACAAAAGGCAGAGGTGTGGCAGCATTCCAGGTATGGGAGACAGACAGACAGACAGGCAGACAACTGGTTCAAAGACTTGGAGACAAGTGATAGAATGTCATGTGGGAGGGACTGTAAGTATGTCAATGTAACTAGACTGTAGAGTAAATGGAAAGGAGTAACTTGGAGAAGACTGGAAAGGTAGGAATGGGCCAACTTATGAAGAGTTTCAAATGCCAGAGGAGTTGACATTTGGCCCCGGAGGGCAGGGGAGGTGACATGGGTAGGTTTCAGATCTACACCTTAGAAAAGTCACTTTGGCAGCTGAGTGGAGAATGAATTAGATTGGGGAGAGACGACACAGGGGTACTGTTTAGAAGGCAATAATTCCTTAGCTTGGGAGAGAAATGATAAGGGCCTGAACTAGAGTTCTAGCTGTATGAGTAGAGAGAAGGGGACGTGTATGAGAGATGTTAAGAGATAGAAACAATGAGATTTTCCATCAGATTGGATTTTCAGAGTGAGGGAGAGGGAGGACACCAACCTTTCAAGCCTGGCTGACTGGGAGGATGGTGGTGGCCTTAAAAGCAACAGGAAAGCTGGGAGGCGGAAGAGTTCGGGGGAAGGGAGACAGTGAGTTCTGTTTTGCACATGTTGAATTTGTGATATCTATGGGATATCCAGTTTGAGATGTCCAAGAGGAGATGGGAGATGGCTAGAGCTCAGCAAAGAGACTAAGTCTGAGAATCATTTGAATGGAGATGATAATTGAACTAATTTCTGGGAGCTGGTGAGATCACCAATTGAGATAGTATAAAGTGCAAAGAGAAGGGCGCTCAGGAGAAAGCCTTGGGAGGCATGGAAGGTTAGTGGGAGAAACTGTAGGTAAATAATCAACAAAGGAGACCAAGAAGGATGGGTTGGACTTAGAGTAGGAGATCCAGGAAAAAGTAGCATCACACAAACCTAGAAGAGAGAGTGCCCAGGAGGAAAAAGGTGATCAAGGATGTCTAATGCTGCAGAGAGTACAACTTATTTCCATTTTTATAACTAAGAAAGAAGGGAATCAAGCATTTATTAAGCACCTACTATTTGCTACACCCTTTACAACTATTTCATTTGATCCTCACAACTCTAGGAAGTAGCTGCTATTATTATCCTCATTTTACAGTTGAGGAAACTGAGGCAGATAGAAATTAAGTGACCTACCAAGGACCAAGCAGCTAATAAATGTCTGAGGCTGGATTTGAACTTAACGTATTCCTGACTCCAGGCCCAAAGCTTTATCCACGGTGCCACTAGCTGCCTCTCTCCTAAGGAAACTAAGACTCAAAAAGATTAAATGAAGTTTCTAGTCACAAAGCTAGCATTCATCAGCAAATGACAATAATCCGTCACGAGAATAGTGTTATGGAATCTGGCTTGTGATGAAACTCCAAATATTTAGGAAAATATTTTCTTTAGTGGTGCTGAAACAGTCAGGTCAATTTGTGGTACAAAGAGTGTTGGGATGTGGAATCGGGAGACCAGGGTTAAAATCTCAGCTCTGTATATGGCACCAGCTGTGTGATCATAGGTAAGTCATTTAACATTTCTTGGCCTCAGTTTCTTCATCTGTAAAATAGGGATATTAACACATGCTATTTTCTTTTTTAAAAATTAATTAATTAATTGTTTTTTGGTTTCCAGCATTCATTTTCATAAGATTTTCAGTTCTAAATTTCCCGCTTTCCCAAGACAGCACGCAATCTGATATAGACTATACAAGTCCAATCATATTAAACCATATACTCCCTTTTTACTGTCATTGTGTGGAAAGTGCTTTGTAAACTTCAAAGTGCTATGGAAATCTGAGTCATTGTTGTTACTGTTATTTATTATTATACTTTCCGGTCCCTTCTCCTGACCCCATCACCACTCATGCCTTACCAAAACCCAGCCCTGGAATTATTCCCACCATACGCCATTTCCACTCCCTACATGCTTTTGAATGAAGCTGAAGAAAGGCTTCCCACCTACTACCTGGCAGAACCTTGAATTGTTATCTGATCTCACATGGGCCCTTCTCCACCGCTCCCCGGCAGCCTTTTGAGCCTGGAAGATACCTTCTCACTGTGGAAGATCCCTCTGCCCCTACGACCCCTTCCTCTGATTCCGTCATTCCTCCTGGGACCTCCATTTCCAGGAAGGACCCAGGCCAGTCACATTCACTCCTTCCTTCCTCTTCAGTTTCTGCTTCTGACTCTCCAAATCCTTCCCCCCACCCCCCAACACTTCTCAGGGTCCTTTCATGAACGGTCTTCCCCTGTTGGGATGTAACCTACTGAGAACAGGGGCTATCTTTTTGCTTCTATCTGCATTCCCAAACCTCAGCTCAGTTACCAACACATGGTAAATTTTTAATTCTTGGTGATGTGACTTAAGTCTTCCTTAATAGTTTTCTATTATACTTCTTTCTCCATAGGCGTTATTCCACTTTCTTTTTTCTCCTCAAGTCTCCCAAGACATCCTTTCTCCAAGCCTCTCAGCACAAGGCCTTTGTGTTGTATCTTACTGAGAAAATAGGGGCTGTTCTCCCTGAGCTCCCTCTTCTCATTAATTCTCTGCCTTAAAACCTCTTAATCTCATCCTTTATCTCTCTTTTTCTGATCTTTAATCATTACTTAACAGTTCTGTCACTTTGGACAACTCCTAAATTTCTCAGAGCCTTGGTTTTCCCATCTGTAAAATGGAGTTAATTATATAATTGCCTGCCTGATAGGACCCTTGCAGGATCAAAATGAAATGATAGATGTGAAAGTGCTTTGTAAAGCACTGATAATAATAATTTGTTGTTATTTAGTTGTTTCATTCTTTTTGTGACCCCATTTGGGATTTTCTTGGCAAAGATACTGGAGTGGTTTGCCATTTCTTTCTCCAGCTCATTTTGCAGAGGAGGAAACTGAGGCAAAGAGAGTTAAGTGACTTGCCCAGGGTCACACAGCTAGTAGGTGTCTGGGACTAGATTTGAACTCACAAAGATAAGTCTTCCTGACCCCAGGGGCCTATCCACTTTACCACCTCGAAGCCCTGGTAAAAATAGCTAGCATTTTACAGTACTTTAAGGTTTGAAAAGCACTTTACAGATATTATCTTGTTTGATTTGCACAACAACTTTGCAGAGTAGGTGCTATTAGTATCCCCATTTTTCAGTTGAGGAAACAGGTAGAGTGACCTGCCCAGGGTCAAACAGCTAGTAAGTGTCTGAGCCTGGATTTGAGCTCAGTTCTTCCTGACTCCAGACCCTTTACTATGTTCACTACACAACAGTGTATGTAGCCTATATACATTGCTGTCTGTATCACTTACAATAAAATTAAATACTATAGGAATTAGCAATTGTTAACCATTTCCAAAAGACTCATTTTGTGCCCTTCAGTAACTCAGGCCAAGTGGCTCTCTGTCCACTGGAATTCTGATTCAGCCATAGCCCAAAGAGTGATCAGTGATGAGTCTCTAAATAAACAGATGTTTGGCTTGAAAGAAGCCATATTACCAAGTCATTCTCATGGCCCTTCTGTAGCTAAAAGGTGATCAATTAATTTCTACCAAATCACAGTGTACCATTTCAGATACAGGCTTAACGATGGTGGTTTCAATTTCTTCTTAGGACCTCTAACCCTTTCTAATCTTTAATTTCCTCATCTGTAAAGTGAGATATTTGGACTAGAAGTAGCAGCATTTACAGTCAGAAGTCCTGGGCTCACATCCTGACCCTTAGACTTAGACAAATTACTTAACTTCTTTATGACTCAGTTTCCCCATCTGTAAAATTGTTGAGGGGAGGGGAGAGAGGTACGATTTATACAACCTCAGACACAGAACTAGAAGACCTTAAGCAAGTCATTTACCTTTCTGGGCTTCAGTGTCCTCATCTGGAAAATGAGGGGGTTGGGCTACCTGGCCTGCAAGGTCCCTTCCAGCTCTAAATCCATGATTCCAGGAACTTCTGAGATCCTACCCTGGGGTTTCTGAGCCCCGGAAATCCACATTCTAAGGTTCCTTCCAGCTCCAACATGCTTTGATTTCAAACTCCTAACTCTGCCCCCTATTTTTTTTTGGTTAGGCAATTGAGGTTAAGTGACTTGCCCAGGGTCACACGGCTAGTACGTGTCAAGAGTTTAGTCTGAGGTCGGATTTGAACTCAGGTCCTCCTGACTTCAGGGCCGGTGCTCTATCGACTGTGCCACCTTGCTGCCCCCAACTCTGTCCTTTTTAAAGGTTCTTGTTTGTACCCTAGCTATGCAGTGTTTGATTTTTTTTTTAACACCTTTCCCTGAGGAAGCAGAATTTTCTAGCCTGTGCCCTTGGAAAGCTGAATCTATGCTTTGTTCTGGGAACACTCTCTATTGTTTGTTTGTTTGATTGTTTTGCACGTAGAGAATTTAAGATAGAAGTAACTACAAAGAAGTCAGAACCCAGTTTTCCTTTCAGAGAGCCAGGATGAGGGGCTCCCATCAGGTTACAGGAGCATACCACAAGGGGGCAATATAGAGCTTTGTAAAAACTAATCATCCTTCATTGCTTTAATAGGAATATTTAACCCAAGGTCATAGAACAAACTTTAAACCTTAATTAAAAACTTCAGCATGTTCAAGCGATGAATTCTGAAAATGTGTTTTAATTGCAAACATCTTTTTAAAAAAAATTTTTTTTTACAAAGGATATGTTTGATTCAAACAAAAAAGTCATATTTTGAAAGTTTCAAGCATAGTGAGGTATACTTAGGGTCATCATTGTGGAGTCACAGAATGTCCTAACGAGAAAAGACCTTAGAGGTCATCCAGCCTGACCTCATCATTTTATTGAGGAGGAAACTGAGGCCCAGAGAGTTTTAAAAAAGTGACTTGTACAATCTCTGTAGCTTTCATCAATCGCAACCTCTGTCTCAGTTTACTCTTCTGTAAAATGGGGATAATAATAGACCCTACCTCTCAGAGTTGTGATGATAAAATGAGATGAGGTTTGTAGAACACTTCGTAAACTCTCTATAAATGCTGTTATTATTATTAATCAACAAGTATTTATTAAACAACTACATCATGTTAGACACTGGATATTTAAGTACAAAGAATGAAATAATCCCTACTTCTCAGGGGTTCATATTCTTAAAAGCTTACATTAAATGTTATCTTTGTGTAATAAAAGTATCTTACAACCATTATCTCATTTGGTTCTCACACCAATTCTATTTAAGGAATTCTATATTAAGTACCAGTAATATCCTCCCATTTCACAGATGAGGAACCAGGTTGGGAGAAGGAAAGATGGCCCTGGGTCATACAACTGATACACAGCAAAGGTGGAAATAGAACCCAGGATTCCTAATTTCCAGTCCAGTGTTCCTCCCTCCTATTCTTTCCTGTTTCTGGTCATTCCCAAATGGTTATTTTCTAATCACTTTTATATTTTAAGTTCTCGTGCTGAACCTCACAAGAAGGCTGATATTTTATTTTTTTAAATTAAAATCCAATTTCTACTATTTTTTTTTTAAAAGGCACGATCTTAAGCACAAAACTCTCTTATTGTTCTGAAATGCTTTATTGTGGACAGGTTGATAGTCTAAGGATTAGTTCTCAATAGGCTGGATTTCTTTTCGGAACAGCTGGATAGTCTAAATTGGGTGTGGTCCAGTCATTGCCCTGGAGAGACAGGTGGCTCTTTACAACTTCCCACGTGGTCCTGGAAGCTGAGGGGAGGGGAGAAGATTGGCATAATATATTGTATTAGTGCAATTATTGAAAGGAATACTACGTCCCAAAAAACTTTCAAAATACATATTATATCCAGAGACAAACAAGGGAGCTCTCACCAGCCATCAATAGAAAGTTTGTGTACTCACATTCTGCAAATGTGATTTACCTGTATCAAAGCACAGGGCCCTGCAAAGAGTGAACACTTAGTACTTACAGGATTTAAGAACTGGAAGGAGCTTTTGAGATCATCTAGTTCAATTTCACCATTGGACAAAAAAAAAAAAAAAAAAGGAGACTAAGGCTCGGAAAAGAAAAGTGTCTTACCTAAGATTATATAGTAAAACCTGGCTTCAAACTCAGGTCCTGTGACTCACTCAGGGCTGTGTTGAAGCCCATTGGGACTGGCTCTCTGGAGTCTATTGTTAAGTTTTCAGAGTGAGCATTTACTCCTAGGAGATCAATAAGTCTACAAATCAGGGCTTGATTTAAGGATGTGCTCAAGAAAATGACAATGATGCAGATTTAGCTTAAAAGTATGCAGCCTCCCTCCCTCCCTCCCTCCCTTCCTTCCTCCCTTCATTCCTTGCTTCTTTCCTTCCCTTCTCTCTCTCTGTTTCTCTCTGTCTCCTTCATTCCTTCCTTCTATCCTTCCTTCTATTCTTCTTTTTATACTTCCTTCCTTCCATCCTTCCTTCCTTTTTCTCTATCTCCTTCCTTCCTTCCTTCTATCCT
>NW_020954596.1:12864687-12870279 GCF_900497805.2 Vombatus ursinus | reverse complement strand
TTTTATCCTTCCTTCCTTCCTTTTTCTCTATCTCCTTCCTTCCTTCCATCCGTCCTTCCTTGAGCTAAGATTATTAGACATTTACCAGCAAAAACCTGTTCCTAATCCAATTATCATGCGATGACATCACGCTTCCTCATTCACACCACTGTTTATAAACAAATGAATGGATTCTGGCTCTTTCTCTTGGTTAAGTTAGCTTTTACTTGTGTCTGGCCTCAGTCTATCACAATTAATTATTTTCCCAATGACTTGATTATGGAGAAGAGGGAAATCAGTTTCATCGCCGCCCTCTGGGGCCAAGGTTGATCTAAAAATCACAGCCCTTCAGTGTTGTTTTCATTATTATTGTCCTCAATCAACAACCATTCATTAAGCACCTACTACACGGACAGACACTGCCCTAAGTGCTAAGGATAAAGAAATAACAAAAGACAACCCCTCCTCTCAAGCTGCTCACAGTGTAATGGGGGAGATAACATACCAACAGCTACTTTCAAACAAGGATAAATTGAGATAGATAGAGGAAAGGCAGTAGCATTAAGGAGGATTGAGAAAGACCTCTTGCAGTTGGGATTTTAGCTGGGACTTGAAGGAAGCCAAGAGGTAGAAATGAGGAGGGACAGAGTTCCAAACACTGGGAAGACAAGTGAAAATGAACAGGTCCAGGATAGGGTTTAAACGGAATTAAGGCCTGATCCTCACACCTATTGGCTATGGGGCCCTAGGCAAATCATTCAACCTCTCAGTACCCCTGTTAGACTTTCAGATTGTGAGCAACAGAGCAGGAGGTGATGCACATTGGCAGAGGGAGTTTTCTAATCCAGAGTTCCTCATAGCATGAAATCACAAAGATAAACATTTTTTCAAAAAAGGCTGCATTCCATCTCTATATATTGTTTTAGAGTTACTCATTCTATTTTTCATCAGTTCACTGTCCTCCATTTCTCTGAATCTCTTCTTGAATTATTACTGATCACTTAATAATATTCCATCATATTCATATACCATATTTTGTTCAGTCCTTCCCCTATCAAGCCAGACTTTGGCTTCTGGTTTTTGGCTGCCACAGAAAGTGCTGCTGCAAATGTTTCTTTTGCCTATATGGGATCTTTTCTTCTGTCTTTTGCTTACTCAGAGTATATACTGTGTAGCAGAATTTCTGAGTCACTGCTAATTTTACAGAGGGCAAAACCGAGGCTCAGAGACTTTGAGTGACTTACTCGACCTGGATCACACAGCTGAGTCAGAACCAGGATACCAGATTCCTAATTGATACTCCTCAGTGGTTTCCTCTTGCCTGGTGATGTGGAACAGAAAGGGCACAAGGGAAGTGGAGAACAAGGGAATAGTTATGAAAATAGTAGGCCAGAAGGGGAACAAAGTATTAAAGACAAACTCCACATTTTTTTTTTTAACAAGGACAGCTTTAATTAGTTCAGCTTTGTTTTAGGATTCACCATTTCCCCTCATTCTTTTCTGATGTCTCCCACCAATACCCAGACCACCAGCGCCCTCATTGTAGTCTTCTGACTTTCCAGGTATTCCAATAAGACTTTCCTAACCTATCCTTTCCCCTCCTTCCCCAAAAGTTCTTTTCCCATTCTCTGTCCTATTTAATAGAAAAATGGGTGTTGTTCAGTCATTCAGTCATGTTTGACTGTTTGTGACCTCCTGGACCATAGCATTCAAATACTATCCATGAGAATTTCTTGGCAAAGCTACTAGAGTGATTTGCCATTTCTTTCTCCAGTTGATTAAAGCAAACAGGTTAAGTGATTTGCACAAGGTCTAGTAAGTGTCTGAGACTAGATATGAATTCAGGTCTTCCTGACTTCAGGCCCAGTGCCCTATCAATTAAGCCACTTAGCTGCCTATCGGGTACACAGGAATTAATGTTTCCATTCCCTACTTTAATTTTCTCATAAATCTTCTGTGAACAACGCATTTTGAGTCCTTGTTCTAACACTTAGTTAGCTGTATGACTGTGGTCAATAAACCTCTTTGAGCCTCAGTTTACTGACCTGTAAAATGAAGATAATCACTGGAGGATTCACCATCTGAAAGGGGATACTTCTCCCCAATATTCTAATTAGAACCTTGGTTCCAATCAGATCCCTTGCTTTTCTAAATCCATGACCCTCTGACCCAACACACGGTAGAGTTGTTCCCTTGTTCCCCACTGTTATTTCTGGACATTCCTTCTGCCACTGTCACTCAATATACTCGTCTTTGAGGTTCACATCCCTCAGTTCTCTTCCCTTCAAGGCCCCTTCCAGTCCTAAATTTATATCCTATGAACAAAGAAATCAAGGAATCTGTATACTATTGCTTCCATCCTCTGTCTATCTCTTCCTTCCTGAATGAATTCAGCATCTGGTTCAGCATCTTTTTCTATCTCAACTCCTGTCCTTATCCCTGACGATTTTAATTACGCCTCTTGGTGAGCCTTCTAAACATGTGTTTTTAAAACTTTGGGTTCCAAATTTTCTCCCTTCCTCCCTCCCCACCCACCCTCATTGAAAAGGCAAGCGGCTCAATATAGGCTATACACGTGCAGGTGATGAGCCTTCTAACACAATGGCTTCCCAGTTTAGCAGTCTCTTTAAGCTCCCATCTTTTGGCCGAAAGGGCAGAAAAGGGTAGATGGTGGGTTTGTGGGGAGAAGAGCAAAAGTTTGTAGTGGTTAAGTGTTTAAAAAAAAAAAAGCACTCCTAACACACTCTAAAGTATGTTAAAGCTATAGGGGTATTCAGGTAGTGCCATGGATAAGAGCCTGTAGAGTTAGGAGGACTTGAATTAAAATCCAGCCTCCAACACTTGTAGCTGTGTGACCCTGGGCAAGTCACTTAACCCTGATTGCCTCAAAAAAAAAAAAGTTTAACCTATCTTATTAACATGAAGTTTAGGATGCTGGGGACAGAAAAGCGTAAGGAAGCATTGAATTTGAAGTCAGGAAGCTTGTGTTCAATTCCCTTCTTGGGAAAGTTTGTCACCAGTTTCTGGAGGGAGATTGGAAGCTGAGGCACAAAGCATCATGGGTAAAGAGGCCTGGTCTGGTGTGGAGAGGCTAAGAATAGGTGAGAAAGGAAAATGGCAGCTTTAAACAGATATCCCAACATGATCTCCCCCCAAATTCCCCTGATGTTGCTTCTTACTTTACAGACTTTGCTACCATCCCTTAATTACCTTTTCACCCTGGAACTTCCTTCAATGCCTGGGCCTCCTCATCTTGGAACATCCCTTCACCATGGCAGCCCCCTTCTCCCAATTGTGAGCTCCCTCAAGGGCTTTTGGGAAAGGGCTCAGGCTTGCCAACCTTTATTTTACTTTATTTTTTTGGTCTTTACCCCCATGGAGTACCTTCCTCTTCCTCTTTCTGCTCCCTTTTTTTTTTTATATGTTGTCTTTCCCCATTAGGATAGAAGCTCCTTGAGGGCGGGGATTGTCTTACCTTTCGATTTTATTTGCTTCCCCTATGCCCAGAACATAGTACGCATTTAATAAACGCTTGTCACCTTGCCTTGACTAGCAGGGACACAGCCAAAAAGAAGTTTCTAACTATAATTTAGTGTCATAGAGAGACAATGTCTTACATAGAGAATAACATTGGCCTTAGAGTCACAAAGATCAGAGGTAGAGTCCCAGCTCTGTTACCTACCAGATGTATGACCTTGGGCAAATCACTTCTCTCTAGGATTCTGTTTCCTCATTGGTAAAATGAAAGGGTCGGATGAAGTGATTGCAGGCTCTAGGTTGGAAGGGACCTCTACTACAACTCATCCTGAGGAAGAATTCTCTGTCCACATTCCTGATAAGTGGTCATCTGGTCCCTAAAAGCTAAGCCTCAGTTTCTGTTTCTGTTAAAATTGGGAGATTTGGATGATCTCGTGGATTTCTTCCATCTTTAACCTTTTATGAAGTTACATAATAAACAAACATCATCGAGGATGATGAGGAAATAAAGACCATCCATACAGGGACCAGGTAAAGAGGGAGAAGTGAAGACAGGACAGCTGACTGTCTTCAAGTATTGAAAGAGTGTCATATGGAAGAGAAATCTGACTTGTCTTTTTTTAATCCCAGAAATGGAACAAGAAGGAATATGTAAAAACTGGAAAGGGACCCATTTGGCCTCAAGATGAGGATAAACTTCCTAACAATTAAAACTATCTAAAGTAGCATGGGCTGCTCAAGAGGTCATGAGTTCCCCCATTACCGGTGGTCAACAAATAGCTGGATGACTATTTGTTGGAATATTATGAAAGACATTCCTCTTCAGTTCCAACTTACACTAAATGGACTTTTGAGGGCTTTTCCAACTCTGACATTCTGTGATTTTCATCTTGACCTAGGCTTCAGATTTTGTTCAGTCGTTTTTCAGTTGTGTCTGACTCTTTGTGACCCCATTTTGGGTTTTCTTGGCAAAGATTCTGGAGTGGTTTGCCGTTTCCTTCTCCAACTCATTTTTACAGATGAGGAAACTGAGGCAAACAGGGTTAAGTGACTTGCCCAGGGTCACCCAGCTAGTAAGTGTCTAAGGCCAGATTTAGCCACCTAGCAGCCCCTCAAGCTTTGGATGGGGATAGCCAAACCTTAGATCTTATTGTTACCTAAAATCATTCTCCCTCCAAGTCTGAAATTTTCCCCCCTGGTTTCCTCTCCTGTCCTCCCACCTCTCTCATTGACTTAGTCCTCTTAGATGTGTTTATGGTCCTCATCAGCTTCAATCCTTCCCTCTTCTACTGTCCACCACACCGGTTTTGGCTTTGCTATTCTTCTTTCATATTCTCAACTCTACATATAGTGAAGCAGTTCAATATGACAGTTTTCTGATTTTGAATCCCTTGGTTTCCTTGTCTTTGTACCATTTTGTGCTCTGCTAACATGACACAGGACAGACAGCTGGCCAAGAAGACCTGGGTCCAACTCCCACCCCTCATACATCCCGGTTGTGTGACTGTGAGCAAGTCACCTAAACTCTCAATGCTCTAGGCAATTCTCAAAGATGGTGATCTGCAGAGAAGGAGCCAGCCAACCTCAGGAGAAGGAATGCTGCCCTGGAAGCTCCCAACACCAAAGAAATCCCATGTCTGCTTCTTCACTCTAACCTATTCAACCCTCAGTGACAACGTTTATCTTCCTGCTCCATTCCAATCCCCAGACCACTGAATGCTGCTGGAGGGAATCCTGAAATAGTATATGCTGGGTCCAGTGTAATTATGTTATTTAATGTCCAGTTGTCCTCAGAGCTACACAACAATCCACTTGTTCATCTCTGATTAAACCCCAGCACGCTCTGGGCTCTGGGCAGCAGCTGTTCCAAATGTCACTTCTCTTAAAATCCCCAAATTCTACACCCATATTTCTTTTTCCTAATAGATGATCTTAAAGAAGATTGAGACCAGACATGAGCTCCCTCACCTCTTCACCTCTCTTATCTCCTTGCCACACTTCGGAACTAAAACTTTTTCATGTTTTCTCCCATCTTCTTTACTTTTCCATCACCCTTTTCTTCTATGTCTTTTGGGAGCTTACCCTGTTCATTCATCTTTCTCTCTCTCTCTCTCTCTCTCTCTCTCTCTCTCTCTC
>NW_020954596.1:12675665-12864587 GCF_900497805.2 Vombatus ursinus | reverse complement strand
CCCAACATTCTCTCTCCCAACTTTCTCTTTCTTTCTTCCTCCCCTTCTCTCTCTCTTTTTTCCCTTTCTTTCTGCCCCTTGTCTCCCCTCCTCTCATCTCCCTCTGTCTACTTCTATTCTCCACTCTCTCCCCTTTCTCTATCCCTATATGTCTCTGTCTCTTCCCCTGCCTTTTCTGTCTCTTCTTATTTCAGTCTCTCCCTATTTATTAGCTCTTTCCTCACTGCCTAAAAACATGCTTCAGACTCTTCCATCCTTAAACAAAACAAACAAAAGTTTTTCTCTTTCTTCTTCCTGACATATTCTGAAGTGGTCATCCTATATCTCTGCTTCCTTTCGCTGACAAGATCTGAGAAAGAGTTGCCTATTTCCTTCTGTCTCCACTGTCTCACTATCCACTCACTCCTCACTGCTTTACAATCTAGACCACTCAAATGAAAAAGTTCTCCTTAAGGTCACAATGACTTCTAAATGGCTAAATCCAATGGCCTTTTCTCAATTTGACCCTCTTTGATCATTCTACAGTATTTAACACTGTTGATCATCCTCTCCTCCTGGATAGTCACCTGTCTTCTATCTCCTGTGATAGTTCTCACTCCTAGATTTCCTCCTGAGTGATGTCATCTTCTTAATCTCCTTTGCTGCTTCATCATTTTCTTCATGTCCTGCTCTCCCCCTCTCTTCTTACCCACCTTTTCTTCTTTCTCCTTCCTTTCTCCATCTCTCTCTCTCTGCCCTCTCCTTTTCTTTCCCACCTCTCCTCTCTCTCTCTCCTGCCCCCTTTCATTTCTCTCTCTCTCTCTCTCTCTCTCTCTCTCTTCCTGATGATCTTAACCCCAGATCATAAATCCAGCCCTAATCTCCAACTACCTACTAAACATCTCCATCTCCTTGTCCTACTGGCACCTAAATTTTAACATGTTCCAGACTGAACTAATCATCTTCCTTCCAAAACTCATCCTCACTCCCAGGGACCCTATCTCTTTAATCTATTGTTTATAGAGCCATCCTCCTAGTCTCTCAAGCCTAAGATCATGAAGTCATCTTTTGTTTTTCCCTCTCTCTAACCCTCCATATCCAATCTGCAAAGTTCTGTTGATTCTACCACCACAGGGAGAATCCTTTTCTCTCACATCTACCCCCCTTTTCGCCATTCATACAGCCATCACACTAGTTCAAGCTTTTATTACCTCCCCCTTAGATTAAGTAAAAGGCTCCTATTTGTTCTCCCAACCTCCAGGCTCTGATCTACCCAGTCCATCTTTAACTTAGCTACAAAAACAATCTTCCTAATGCACTTTCCCATAAATCTTATTCCAACTCCTAAACCCTTCATTGACTCCCAAATGCCTCCTGGAAAAAGCGCAAATCTTTGTTTAAACCCCTCCTTAATCTGGCTCTAACCTATTTTCTGAGCTTTATTTCACATTCCTTTTCTTCCTACACACTCTTCGTTCTAGTTAAATGTGACTACTAGCTGTCCCTCAAAATGAACACGTTATCTCTCACCTCTGTGCATTTGCACAGCTATCCTGTTCATGTTTAAAATAAACATCTGTCTCAATTCACCCTTTCAGAATCCTTCTCTTCTTTAACAGGACAATTCAGATATTACCTCACCCATGAACCTTCCCTTGATTTCCTTCCTGACCCCAAATGAAAATATCCTCTCCTTCCTCAATTTTTTCTGGAACACTTTGCCTATTTTTCTTTTGCCCCCATCACCCTCTTACCATGTATTTCTCTATCTGTGTACTTGAAAGTAGGGACAGTATCATTCTTTAATCTTTATATAATTCTATTATCAGAAACTGGCATATGCTACAAAAGAGATTGGTAATCTTGGGGATTTCTCACCTCTGGTTAATGCCCCAACCTAGAAAATATGAGGACTTCACTGGTAACATCTCTTAAGTCAAATTAAGAAGCATTTATTAAGCATTTACTACATGCCAGGCTCTGTGTTAAGCGCTGAGAATGCAAATACAAGCAAAAAGTAAGACATTCCTTGACCTCAGGGAGCTTACATTCAGAAGATAAATGATGAAAGGCTAATAATAGAGAAAGTCCAGACACTCAGGAGTGCAGCCTCAAGAGGAAGGAAGATGAATGCCAACTTGCCAGAATCCAATCACAAGGGAAGACCTCTAACTCTTGGCCCCCAAAGTGTTAAGCAGTCATGTTTCCCCAACCTTAGAGTTTTGGTTGTGCGTTAAGGACAAGATAATTAGGGTTGAATTCCATGGGTAAATTCCATGGGTGAAAACAGTCCAGGATGATTAGGAATAATGGAACCATGTCAGGAAGGGTCATTGTTAAATTGGGATGGGCTCCCTAGGGAGATTAAGGAATCTTCTCTGGAAAAAACAGAGTGTACTCATCTTTGTCTGAGATGGCTAGGGAAGTCCTCTTAGAAGGACAGAGATAATCTCTTTAGAGACCTATCAAGTCAATGAATCTATGATTCTCTTCAAGGGAAAGTGCAGTTCTGTGAAGAGAATAATCACAGAATGAAACATTTTTGAGTAATCTTTCTAATACACTTTGTTTTTTTTTCATGAAAATGTTACAATGACTTGTTTTCTTCTCATGAATCCCCTTTCCAGACCCATCAGACTTGGGATAAGCATGTTCTTATCTCAAGGAAAGAGGAACATGGAGAATAGCCTGGCTTTCATAGCCTTATAGAGCTAGGAGGGACTTTATAATACCTTTCCACTTGGAGGAAGAAACTGAATCCCAGGGTAGGAAAGTGACTTACTTAATGTCACCTATCTAATAAGGAAAAAAGCCAGGATGCAAACCAAGTTCCTCTGGCTCCAAGACCAGTGCTCTTTGTGGTATGCCATGCTCTCCTAAATCAAGAACCAATAATGACTCTTTATTTCCCACAGTTTCCCTTTAGAATGAGGGCATTTCAGAGCTGGAAGGGGCATGAGAGATCATTTAGTCCAACCCCTCATTTTACAGAGAAGGAAACAGGTCTAGAAAAGGGAAGTAATTTTTCCAAAGGTCACATAGTTCTAGATTGTTTGAGATGCATAGTTGGGACTAGAACATAAATCTTCTGGTTCCAAGACCAGGGTTGTTTCCTGTATCCAACTCTATCTTCAAGTCTCATCAAACAGAGGCAACTCACTGTATAACCTTGGGAAAAGTGAGTCTCATTTTACTCATTTGTAAAATGGGAAAAAATAATTCTTGTACTGACCGTCACATAGAATTTGTTGGATCAAACTAGAAAGTACCCACATGAATTTTTACTATTATCATGATCCCAGACCCCACAGGAGGATCAATTGGTCACATAGCTTGAGTGGTGCTTCCGTTAAGCCTCCATGGATTTACACATTAAGTAATTAATTATCCAGCAAGGGAGTTTTTATTTGGCTGATTGTAATATCTGAATTGCCCACCATGTGGAACTTTACTAGAGTGACTAGCCAAGGCCTTGTCAACGATTTTCTGATGAATGTATGGAGGAAAGCCTTCTCCTAAGAGGTTTCAAGATATCAACTGGCCACTAGGTTGTGGTCAGCTAACAAATGCTTATGCTGATGTCCCTCATCTAAATCCCAGAGTTCACAAGCTCAAAGACATTTTGATTAACTGTTCCCTTGCTGATCAGGTCCCAATTTTATCCATGGAATAGAAAGAAGTATTGATCAAAATACATAAATATGAAATGTCCTGTCTAAATATACCACAGAGCCTTATGCTATGAAATAGTTCACTTTCTTTGGTCTTTTCCCAGTGTATTTAGATTGAGCTAATAGAAGTTAGCTGGTGAGAAAGGAATTTATAATTTCCATATTAATTGATATTATATGTATAATGAATTTACTAATAATTTGGTTTTCTGAAGAGCTGCCTTTTCCAGCTTGTAAGTCAGATTCACAATGTGGCTTGAACTGATCCATCCAACCTTGACAAGGCTCGTAATCGCTGGCATCCTTCTGCCTGCATACCTGAAATGAAGTGAATCAAAGATTGTAGAACCTGTTCCTGTCACAGAACTCTGGTTCTGCACTTCAGGGGAGGTAGTCACAACCCCCAAAGACTTGATTCCAGAATTGTTGTATTGTGGGACTTGTGAGTTTCTCTGGGAATCCACTAAATGATTATTTGTAATCTACCTTCCCCCCTCCTTTCCCAGTTGTGATTTAAGTGTATAACCTGTGCTTTTACTTCAGCTAAGAGAACATTTCTCACTCTGAAACTGATTAATTAAACTAATTGATTACTGGCACTCCCATCTCTAGGACTGCTTTGTGTAACTCCTAGGTTAGAGACTGGCTCTGTAAAAATCCTGTTAACACTAGGTAGCATAATGGGTAAAATGTTGTACTTGAAAGTCAAGAAAACCTGAGACACTTATTAGCTGTGTGACACTGGTGAGAATTACTTAACTTCTCTCAGTCTCAGTTTTCTCATCTCTAAAACGAGATTAATAATAGTATCTACCTGCCAGGGTTGCATGTGAATCAAATGAGATAACACATCCAAGGTACTTTGCAAACCTTTAAAAAGGTTATGTCAATATTTTTCATATCCTTATTGTTATTACCGATATTAAGATTCTAAAAAGACATTTGTTTTTACCCTCCTATTAACACGTAAACAATTCATCCCCACATATTCCTTTTCAATTAAGCAAATATGCATATTTTTTTATGTTTCTCTTGGTACCTGCATTTATTTCCATTTCAAAATGTCTAATCAGTTCTGGCCTTTCCCTCAGGAATGCTTGGAAATCGTCTATTCTAAGACCATTCTAAAGGTCCATTGTTTTGCTTATAGATAGCAAGGTGGTGCAATAAATAGAGCTCCAGACCTGGAGTTAGGAAGACCTAAATTCAAATGCAGCCTCAGATACTTACTAGCTGCATAATCCTGGGCAAGTAAATCATTTAATCCCTGTTTGCCTTAGTTTCTTCATCTATAAAATACGGATAATTATAGCCAGTAGCACCCAGGGTTGCTGTGAGGATGAAACGAGATAATTGTAAAGTGCTCAACACATAAGTACTATATTAATGTTATTATTATTATTATTTTTCTAAACAGGTTTTCTTTGATTGTAAACCTTTATCTCTTTACTTTTGTAATATCACATTCAAAGCTCTTCTCTCCTTTAATGTGGCAGTTGCTAAGTCTTGTGTGATCCTTGTGGCTCCTTGGTATTTGAATTCATTCTTTTTGGCTCCTTGTAGTATTTTTTGTTTGACCTGGAATCTGTGGATTTTGGCTATGATGCTCCTGGGAGTTTTAATTTTGGGGTTTCTTTCAAAAGGTGACTGGTAGGTTTTTTTTTTCTATATTCACTTTACTGTCCTGTTCTAAAAATTCTGAGCAATTTTCTTTTCCTAATTTCCTGAAATGTGGTACCCTGACTTTTTTTCTGATCAGAGCTTTCAGATAGTCTGATAATTCTTGGATTGTTTCTCCTTGACTTGTTTCTCATGACAAGTTGTTTTCTGTATTAAATTTCTTACATTTTCTTCTGTTTTTTTTTTACTTCAATTTTTTTAGTTTTGTTTTCCATATTTTTTTGTTGAGTCATTGCTTTCTATCTCACCCGTTCTAATTTTCATGGCATACAGTGCTTAGAGTAAGATTTTCTGCCATCTGTTCAAAGGTGTCATTTTTCCTTGTCATTCTTTCCTCCCTAGCTTTTCCACACTATATCTCTTGTTTGATTTCCTCCAATACTCTGTAGTCTCTATGACAAAGACACTTTTTTCCTGAGGCTTTATCTTGACATTTTTCTGGGGGTCCACAGTGGAATTTCCTCATGGTGTTCAGCCAACATGGTTTGCTCATGGTGAGAGGGAGATAGGTTTTACTTGGGTCAGACTCCGAAAATGAATAGTGTGGCCAGGGACTGCCTGGTGCTGAATAAAGTCACCCAGACTAGGCTCCTCCTTCAAGGGCCTCTGGGTTTTTCCTATCCTAGGCTCTCCCTCTTGTCACAGTATTCCAGAATCGCTCTCTTCTGTAAATCCACCTGGAATCCTTTTCTCTCTAAGCTTGAGGCTACTCCTGGACTCCTGTTTGGGGATCCCAGTAATTTTCAGGGACTGCTCAGGTTTTATTTTGCCTATGGCCTTTCTCCCAACCAGAGCACCCTGGGGCTGCTCAGCCAGACCAGGACCCCTGCTGGGGCTGGGCTGGTCTCAGGCTGTTTCTGAGGGGTACTGTCCTGGACCCTTGGAGCCCACTGGGGCCACTCTCTCAGGCTGGACTCAGGAAGTCCATCCTGGGCTTGGGGAGGGCTTGGGCTGGGCTCTGGAACCACTTGGATTGGTCAGAGAGTGCTGCTTTACTTCACCTAGAAAACTGTAGCCACTGGCTCAGTAAAGGTTTGGGTTGGGCTGGGCATTGTGGAGCTCAGGTAAGGAATGCTGGAGCTCCCTCTGAGGCTCCAAGGGCCTCCTGCTTTTCACTACTGACCCACCTGGTTTGTTTATCCCAGGATCTCTGCAGGCAACCAGTGTCCTTCTAGGGATTCCTGGGTTGGGTGGGGGAGACTAGAGGTGATTGTTTCTATCACAGTAGTGTGGTACATCTCTAAACCTTGAGGAAATGGTTTACTTTGTCTTCCACTGGTACATTTTCTTCCATAACACAGTTATGTGTAACAGGGAGGGCAATACTCTCTCAAGGATCACTCCCCTTCCTCTTTCCTCAGCAACCCCAAATTCAAGAGTTTAAGGATTAAGTAAGCCTGTTAGCAAGAGAAGGGGAAAATCTCAGGCCAATGTCAGACTCCTGAGAAGAAGAGTACTGAACACGTTGACTCCAAAGGTAGAGAAAAGCAAACAAAAATAGACTATAATTTGTTGCTGTTCAGTCACGTCTGACTCTCTGTGACCCCCATTTGGGTTTTCTTGGCAGAGATATTGGAGTAGTTTGTTATTTCCTTCTCCAGCTCATTTTACAGATGAGGAAACTGAGGCAAGCAGAGTTAAGTGATTTGCCCAGGGTCACACAGCTAAAAAAAGTGCCTGAAGTCAGATTTGAACTCAGATCTTCCTGATTCCAGGCCCTGCGCTCTATCCACTGTACCACCTAGTTGCCCCATAAACCAGAATACAGGAGAGCAAAAGACAGGAATTTTCCCCCTGCCGTCATTGTTTTTCAGACAGTGTAGAATGTGGAAAAGGAATTCATAATCTTCATATTAATCTATATGATAAGTGTAATGAATATACTAATAATTTTGTTTTCTCAAGAGCTGCCTCTGGCTTGGGAGTCAGAGCTCACAATGTAGCTTAAATTGATTAATCAAAACTCTGACAGCCCTCACAATCACTGGACCTTAAGAGAATCAAAGATTGTAGAACCTGTTCCCGTCACAGAACTCTGGTTCTGCACTTCAGGGGAGGTGGTCACAACCCCCAAAGACTTGATTCCAGAATTGTTGTATTGTCGGACTTGTAGGTTTCTCGTGGGAAACCACTAAATGATTGTTTATAATTCACCTTTCCCCTTCCTTCCCTAGTTGTGATTTAAGTATATTACCTGTGTTTTTACTTCAGCTAAGAGAACATTCCTCACTTTGAAACTGATTAATTAAACCAATTGGTTACTGACACTCCCGTCTCTAGAACTGCTTTGTGCAACTCCAAGAATTCTCAGGTTAGAGACTGGCTCAGTTAAAAGTCCTGTGAACAAACGAATGACAAGGGATGTGTGTAGGAGGGTGCTTTTTAACATTCCAAATTCATTTGTCCTTCCAAACGAGGCCAAACCTTAGGATGTCAATAATGATCCATGTAAGACCCTGGGGAGGAGTTGGAGGGTAGTTATGTGGCTTATTTATAAGTCACTTTCTCTCATTTCTTTTTTTTTCTTTTTCTTTTTTTTTGGTGAGGCAGTTGGAGTTAAGTGACTTGCCCAGAGTCACACAGCTAGAAAATGTTTTGTGTCTAAGGCCAGATTTGAACTCAAGTCCTCCTGACTCCAGGGCTGGTGCTGTAACACTGTCAGCTAGGTGCTCTACTTTCACTCATTTCTTTTTCTTTTCTTTTCTTTTTTTCCCCCTCATTTCTTACCTAGATTTTAATCCCTGAATGGGCATTGCCTCAGACAAACTGAGATCTGGGAAAGACCTTAGCTTAAAAAGGTCAAGGTCTCCTACTGTATCAAGGGCCATCTCCAGTTGTACTGACCTATGTCTTGCCACTGGACTGCAAGGACTAGAGGAGAAAGAGAGGCTGATGGCTTTGCACAGCCTTGTCTTACTTAAATCCCCTTGCAAGTCAAGGTAATACGCCCCTGATGTTATTGGTCCTCTTTGAGAATGAACGACAAACAACAAGAAGTCACATGTATTTTCTGTGGGATAAAATCAAAGCTGTCTTCTACCAAAAATATCCATTGCGGTGTTGAATGGGTTATACAATAGCAAGGGATCCTTTTACCTTCATCTGTAGGGAGCTCAACACAAGCTGTATCTGAGCCATAGAAGCGAATTTTCTAGACTACAATGCATAAAGGTAAAACAAGTCAGAGAGTTCTGGTTTCTGTAGCTGTCCCTCAAGACTGAACCTGGTCAATATAAGCCTAGAGTTCTGAGCCCCATGCTCTAGGTCAGAGATGAAAAGAATAGACACAAAGGGAGTATCCTGAATAGGAGAGTGTCATGAATCAGCAGGATATTCTGACCTCTTACTTCCAGGAACCACCGCCCATTCCTGACACAGCCTGGATCCCAGTACCAAGTGACTGAACAATAACAAAAGTTTGAACGCAATTGCTGTGAGAGGATGGATGAGGAGGGCTTGTCTCTTTTCCAGGAGTTACTAGGTGGGTAGCATTAGGTTAGGCTGGGCTGGGTTGCTGCAGGCTCTCAGGGGTGGGGGTGGGGAGGTCTTCAGGGTTTAGAGACAAGAGAACACTCAGCCTTGTATTTTGTCTTCTTCATAATCTGGCCTCAGAGAAGGAAGTCAGTTCTTTTCATTCATCCTCCAACTCATGTTCTAGGCAAGTTCTAAAGGCAAAAACATGTGAGCTTGTGTCTGTGAAGGGTTTTGAGGTGAATCTCTCTTTTGGAGATTATTGACAATACTGAGACATCATCTTTATCATCATTGTCATAGATCCTCACAACAAATCTGCAAATTAGGTAGTATATTATGACCTCCATTTTAGAGATGAAAAAACTTCAGCACGAAGAATATAAGTGACTTGCCCAGGATCACACTAAGTTCAGAAGCAAGTCTCACACCTTAGTCTCCTTTCCTTAGGACTCTTTCCGCTATATCCCCAGTTACCTTAGAGAACTTACAGGATTCCTGTGTATTCAGGGGATATGGCTTCTATGCCATGGACCAAAGCAAAACCCCCAATTTTGCTGTTGAGACCCCTCACCATTTTGTTTGCCCCTTTCTAGATACTTTCTAGATGATGATGATGATGATGATGATGATGATGATGATGATAAAACATTTATATAGTACTTTAAGATTTGCAAAGTACTTTACAAACATTATCTCATTTGATCCTCACAACAAACCTAGGAGATAAGTGCCATTATTATCCTTAGTTTACATATGAAGAAACTGAGGCTGAGACTTGCCTTGGCTCATTCAGCTAATCATTGAGAAGAGATTAAACTGGGGGCTTCCTGACTAAGTCCAACACTCAGTCTACTAGGCTACTTCAATATCATTGATAAAATGTGGCACAAGCTGAACACAATATCCTAGTTTATCCATGTCTTTCCAAAACTATGACACTGTGAGAGTGGGGCAAGCAAGTATGTGTCTATTAATGCAGAGACTAAGATTGTATTACCTTTTTTTAAATTAAACTGAGCTTGTAATCCACTGAATTTCCCAAATCTTTTTAGATTAAACTCCTGTCTAACCACATATTACACCTTTTCTATCTTGTACTTGCACATTTTTAAACTCATTCATAAGACTTTAAATGTAAATATAATCTTATTAAATTATACACAATGTCCTAATCTGTCAAGACCTTTCTGAGTCCAGACTCTGTTACCCAGTATGTTAGCTATATCTCCCAGCTTTGTACAAGCTGCAAAATTGATAAGCACATGATCTCTGCTTTTGTCCAAGTCACTGATAAAAAATGTTTAAAAGTAGAGAGCCAAGCACAGATTCCTAAGGCATTCCACCACAGACCTTATAAATTAACACTGACCCATTCGTGACTCCTTTTCGGAGCCAGCCATTTATCCAATTTCAAATCCACCTAATTGTATTATCCATCAAGTCCACCATCACCATCTTTTATATAAGGATATCATCAAAGACTCTGTCAAATGTTTTGCTAAAATTAGGCAAACCGTATATATCTATACCGTTTTCCTAATTCACCAGTTTAGTAACATTGTCAAAAAGTGGAATGATATTAGTCTATCATGACCTGTTGTTGACGAAGCTATCATGACCTGTTGTTGAGGGACCCTATACTCCCTCCTTTTTCTAGATGTTTACTAATTATCTTTGTACTAATGGATCCTAGAATTTTGCTAGGACTTAAAAATCAAACTCAAAAGCCTGTAGTTCAAGGAACACATCCTCTTCCCATTAATGACTTTTCTTTGAGTACAATCCTTTAATCATTTCAGAAACCACCTAATTATATTATTGTCTGGTGCTGACCATTGGCATATTCATATTCATATTATTATTATTATTATTATCATTATTTTTGCTTAGGCAGTTGGGGTTAAGTGATTTGCCCAAGGTCACACAGCTAGTAAGTGTCAAGTGTCTGAGCCAAATTTGAACTCAGGTCCTCCTGACTTCAGGGCCGGTGCTCTATCCACTGCACCACCTAGCTGCCCCTGGCATATTCATATTAAAAACATGAGCCTAGCTTTGACCCAGAGATACCACTGCTAGGCATACACATGGAGGTCATTGATAAAAGAAAGTGTCCATAAATACCAAAATATTTATAGCAGCATTTTTTTTTAATTTTGTGGTAGGAAACTGGAAATAAAGTAGATGCGCATTAATTGGGGAATGATTAGACAAATTGTGGCATATGTACTGGGAGAAAGAGAAAAGGAGAGAGAGAATAGTGTAAATTACCTCATATAAAAAAGGCAAGAAAAAGCTTTTATAGTGGAGGGGAGGAGGGGAGAGGTGAGAGAGAATGAGTGAACCTCATTCTCATCTGATTTGGGCTTAAGGAGAGAATAACATATGGAAATCTATCTTGCACTACAGGAAAGTAGGGGGAAAGGGATAAGGAAGGTGGAGGTGATAGAAGGGAGGGCAGATTAGGGGAGGGGGTAATCAGAAGCAAAACACTTTTGAGAAAAGTCAGGGTGAAAGGAGAGAGAGAATAGAATAAATGGTGGTGGGGGGAGTAGGATAGAGGGAAATATAGTTAACAATAGTAAGTGTGAAAAAATTTTTGAAGCAAGTTTCTCTGATAAAAGTCTCATTTCTCAAATATATAGAGAATGGAGTCAAATTTATAAAAATAAGAGCCATTCTCCAATTTATAAATGATCAAAAAATATGATCGGTTTTCAGATAAAGTAATCAAAGCTATCTATGGTACTACCTCATACCTATTAGATTGGATAATAGGACAGAAAAGGCAAATGACAAATGACAAAAAGGAAACAGGGGAAAAAAGAGCCATTAATGCACTGTTGGTGGAGTTGTGAGCTGATTCAACCATTCTATAAAACAATTTGGAACTGTACTCAAAGGGCTATAAAACCATGCATACCCTTTGACCTAGCAATACCACTTCTAGGTCTGCATTCCAAAAGAGATAAAAACAAAAAGGAAAAAGATCTATATGTACAAAAATATAGCAGTTTTTTTGGGGGGGCAAAGAATTAGAAATTGAGGGGATATTCATCAGTTGGGGAATTGCTGAACAAGTTGTGGTATGTGATTATGATGGAATACTATTGTACTATAAGAAATGATGAGCAGGATGCTCTCAGAAAAACCTGGAAAGACTTGCATGGGCTAATGCAAAGTGAAATGTACTGTGCACAAAGTAACAGCAACATCGTAAGATGATCAGCTGTGAACAACTTAGTTATTCTCAACAATACAACTCTAACACAGCTCTGAAGGACTTATGATGAAAAATGCTGTCCATCCCCAGAGAGAGAACTGATGGTGTCTTAATACAGATTGAAGCATACTTTCTTTTTTTTTTTACTTTCTTTATTTTTCTTGAGCTTTTTTCTTTGTTTTCTTTCATAATATGACTATTATGGTTATGTTTTGCATGACTACACATGTACAACCTATATCAAATTGCTTGCCTTCTCAATGGGGTGGGGGTGTAGAGAGAGAGGAAGGGAGAGAATTTGGAGCTCAAGGTTTTAAGAATGATTTTAAGAATTGTTTTTACATGTACCTAGGGAAAAATAAAATAATAAACTATTTTTTTAAAAAAAAGAACTATAAGGAAATAGAATAAAGGATGTTATTAAAGAAATGTATGATCAAAAAAGACAATGGATGGATCATACAGCAATAATCTAATAACAGCTTAAAAATTTTATAGCACTAAGGTTTGCCAAGTAAATCAATAATGAAGCTACATTAGCATCTGCTTGGCTGCTGCACCTTAAGGACCATGAGTCTTTCCATCTGTCCTGTAGGTGAAACATTCCTGATACTATTTTCACTGGAACATAGCATGCTTTTGTAGTCATCTTACATTACCTTCCCTTGTTTCCATCCTCTGTGCATGTTTTTTAAAAAATGTATGCTGGTTTGTGAGTTCTCTATGCATCCACATAGGATTAATATCCTCTGCTCTGGTCAGACTAATCTCCTCATTGGATCACAAACACAGAATATCATTCCTAATCCCATTTCCATTGCTCTCTCTATGTGGGATACCCTCACAAAAAGACTCAACATTGAGCAGTGACGAGCAACGGAATTTGAAGTCAGTGCACCTGGGTTCCAGTTCTTATTCTCCCACTAGGTGTGACCTTAAGGAAAATCATTTAACCTATCTGAGTCTCAGTTTCTCCTTTGGTAAAATGAGGATATTAATATTTATAATGAGGTACTGGTCCTAATGCTCTAAGTCCCACCTCTCTCTCTTCCAATTTGAAGATCTCCCAGAAGCATCCTGGAGGTAATTTGCATGACAAAGTCCAGCTGCCCGAGAAGATAATGGGCATTGGAAGGAAAGAGTGCTTCTTTGAATTCCAAATGTCTTAGTGGGAAATGTGGACTTAAGCAGGATTTATACTCCTCAGGTGCTGGAGAAAGAGCTAAGTAGAATAGACCCGACAGGAACCACCCCAGTGGAAAACAGAGATCAACTTGAGAGATAAAAGGAAGGGTTGTCCTCCTAGATCTCTGAAGAGGCCCTCCACATGATGCATGGGGCGACGAAATTCATCATAAAACAAAAGAAGGTTGAAATGGGCCAGGAGCAGTCAATGCCTTAAAGTTAGGAAAAGGCAAGAACATAGTCAGCTAAGTTCCAAAGTAATCATGTCATGGTCGAGCAGCCCCTGATATGTTTTGAGAGGAAGTCAAAAGCACTGTTTGTTAGATGAGGAATAGCAACAGTGGTGAGAAGGACCATGATACCTTCTGGGAGCAAGGAACACTGACAACAAATAAGTGAGTCCTTGCTGGGGTACAAGGTGGGAGAAGAGCTCCCAAGTAAAAGCTGGCAGGACACAGAGCACCTCTGGGATGGAGGCCAGCCTGGCTCTCTCTTGCTTGAGCCCAATTCAAAGCAACATTGTAAGCCACGGGGACCATTTAGATCCCTGACAGAGGAAGCCCCAATGTATAAAAGTGACTGTCTATGCATTCTGAGGTGGCTCCTTTTTGCTTTCTTTCCTGGGTTTCTCAATTGCTCTATGTTCTGAAGCTGGATGGGTGATGTGTTAGCGGCACTGATGGCGGTCCTTAGGGAATGCCAGATACTGACATCCACTGCTTGTACCTGGGTGATGGCAATGAGCCAGAAAAGTGAAAGGGCCTCAGAGTGTCCCTAGGCTCTTCATGTCAGGACAAGGGCTGCGTGCCAGGAGTGTTGATTTTACAAAGTTAACATAAGGATCAAATGAGATAATGGATGTCAAGCATTTTTAAGTTGTAAAGCACTATAAATGTCGAGTATTGACTTCGTGGAATTTTGATAGAAATGGTCCTGGGACAAGGTACCATTCTACAGACATTCTTTTTTTTTTTTGGTTTGGCAATGGGGTTAAGTGACTTGCCCAGGGTCACACAGCTAGTAAGTGTTATGTGTCTGAGGCCGGATTTGAACTCAGGTACTCCTGAATCCTGGGCTGGTGCTCTATCCGCTGCGCCATCTAGCTGCCCCGTCTACAAACATTCTTAAATGTTTCATGCATGGCAGATTATTACACAGGTAGATGGCATGATTGTTGTTTGTAATAGAATATGAGTTTTGAGATATTAGTTGATCCTCTGTTGTTGTTGAGTCATGTCAGTCATATCTAACTCTTCATGATCTCATTTGGGGTATTCTTGGCAAAGATGACTGGGGCAGTTTGCCATTTCCTTGTCTAGGTCACTTTACACATGAGGAAACTGAGGCAAACAGGGCTAAGTGACTTGCTCAGCATCATACTGCTAGTGTCTGAGGCTCAATTGCAACTCAGGTCCTCCTGACTTCAGGGTCTGAGCTCTATCCACTACCCCACCTACTTGCCCTTTTGAACCTCTATAGATTCATGGAAAATATTTTTGGGACAACTCCAGCAGCACACTGTATGATGACAACTGACAAAGAGGAAGAGGACAAAGAAGAAATGAGAATATTTGACAGAAGAAAAGAAACTTCAAAGATGACTCAATAGCTATCTTCAAGCATTGCAAGAGCTGTCGTAAGAAAGAGGGATTAGGTTTATTCTGTTAGGCCCAGATGGCAGAACCTGGGACAATGGGTGGAAATTGCCTAGTGGCAGATTTTGATAACATAAGGGAAAGAACCCTAATAGCCAGAGTTGTATGAAAGTTAACTCAGCAGACATGTAGTTACTTCTCCGTCAGTGGGAATCTAGTATTTAAGAAGATTCAGAATCTACTTAAGATTCCTGAAGTCAAGTCTGGATGATCACTCATCAGGAATATTGCAGAAGAGATGTGTGTTCCATGCCTTTTTTGCACTATGTGACATCTGAGATTCCACCCAATTCTGGGTTTCTGCAATAGTAACCTCAGACTGTCAGGAAAATGTTAGTACATTTAAAAGAAAAAAAAAGCAACATATCATTCAGAAAAAGTCCGTAGGTACTGTGATTATATGCTCAAGCATGTCTGAAGGAAACATGATGAAGTGGATAGAAAGCCAGCCTCAGAGTCAGGGAGACCTAGGTTGGAGTCCTACTTCTGATACATCCGGGCTTTATGATCCTGGACAAATCACCTAACCTCTCAGTGCACCAGGCAATTCTCCAAAACTATGAGTTGCAAAGTGCGTGCAGATTTGTATTTGTTGAGATGAAATTTCCAGGCTGGGAGTTCTCAATACCAATTAAATCACAGCTCTGCTTCCAAATCCCCCAAAATTTACTCTACAGAGTCCTTGTGAGGAAAACAGGATGTGAACCTTAAGAGTTGAATGAAAATGTGAGCTATTGTTAAAATAAATTGGCAGCCAATTGACTATTCACCCAGGAGGAAAATTTATAATAATCAATGGGATGATGTTGGCCCAAATGAATTAAAGTCAATGGTGACCCTTACATGTCACCACCTGAGATGAATTGATTGGTTGGTTTGCATATCATCTGCCCTAATGCACCCACCAGATGTTTTGCTAGACGTTTAATCATGAGATGATTGGTTTGAGTACACTGAGCTCCCCAGCTGCACATTCAGGGCTGAGAGAATGCATACAAAAGGCATTTCAATCATAAAATGCTACCTATATAAATACTAGCTCTAATTGTTATAACAGACAGATCCTCCTTCTGTCTGTACTCCTTGGTTCTGCCCTGGTTCCATGTAGGTACACCTTAGCCCTATTCCAGTTCTGACCATTTCAAAGGATGGACAAAGTCCCCCCTACAAATACGGAGCCCCGCCCTTCACTGTAAACCCACTGCCTTTCTGGGCCTCCTGTACTCCTTTGGGAAATCATACAGGGCACCATCCAAAGGGAATTCCTTTTCCTCCTCCTCTGTTGGCTCAAACTTCCTTCCAAATACCTGACAGTCAATGGACAGGGACACATGGTATACTCCTCCAGTTTAACTGTTGAGAACTCTGAAGAGATACGCACCACACTGATTACAGCTTCTGGATGGGGTGTCAAATACTTTTGGAATGAACATTTTAATGATCTTTCAAGAACTGATCTCCCTTAGCATTCATTCTCCCTCCCCAATTCTCCAAGAGTTAACCCTACTCTGAAGACATCTTTCTGTCTCTGTCTCTGTTGCTCACTCCAGAAAAGCAAAAGAGCCCTGGAAGGGGGAGCACCCCCCAGACCACTTGCCTGGCTTCCAGCTTCGTCCTCATAGTCATCACCCAGGAAAGAAACTCTTGTAGAGAAGGAGACAGCCATTGTAACCAACTGCCAATCAAGTTCTAGGAACATGGCGGGCAAACCTAGCTGAAGTAGCAAGGTACCAAGAGAGTGAGAAAGAAAGACAGAGAGAGAGGCAGACACACACACACACACACACACACACACACACACACAGACATAGAGACAGAAAGAGATAGAGAAACAGAGAGAGACACACAGAGAGACAGAAACAAAGAGAGACACACAGAGAAAGAGAGAGGCACGTACCTGGCAAGTTAGACCAGCACAGCCTTAGGCCCTGGACCTAAGAGCCTTGGGAACAGCAATGCTTCCAGCCCAGTGCCCTCAGCCAGCTTTGTAGGAAGCAACTTGTGTGGAGGTACAGCCCAGCCAATGCTCCCGTGGGGGATACAGCCATAGCTACTGATGACACAGAAATGAAAGTTCTTACCACCACAGTTCTTGGCACTGTCCGGTGGTGCAACATCAGAAATCAATATTATTTTATTAGTGGAAATGACATTAATGAAGAGGTCTTACCATCTGCCTTGCTGCTGCACCTTAAGGACCATGAGACCTTTCCATCTGACTTGTAGCTGAAACCTTTGCCCCACCCCCACCCCCTTTAGAAGGTGAGCTCCTTGAAAGCAGGGACTGTATTACTTTTCTATTGGTATTTCCAGTGCTTTGCCTATACTAAGCATTTGATAAAGGTCTTATTCTTTCATTCATTCTCTGGATCTCTCTACATCTCCTTTCTCCTCCTCATCCCCTCTCCCTCCCAGCCATACTTTAAACCAGCTATGAAATCACAAATTAGTCATCATTCAAAAGTACTATTGAGGTAAACAGATTTGGGGGCTCTTCTAAAGCTGTAGGTTGCCAGGCCAGACATCAACTGGGCTATTGGAATGCCAGGAGAAACTACTCACAGAGGAACAGGTGAGCAAAAAGTTAGGGGCCAGCACTTCGCAGCATGAATCAGACATATCTGGCACAACTACTGATGTCTGGATTGGAAAAGTACCTATTCCTATTCCTCTCATCACATCCCCCCAACACACACACACACACACACACACACACACACACACTCCTTGTTGTGAGGAAAGCTTTGAAACACAGAGGAAATGGGAGCTCATATTTTTATAAAATGTCAGCTGACTGATGATTCCACAAGATGAAAAATGTATAATAATGAAGGGGATGCTCTTGGCCCCAAAGAATCAAAGTCAACGGTGGGCCTCCCTCACATTGTCACCACCTGAGATGAATTAATTGGCTGGTTTGAGTACCATTTGCCCTGCCGCACTGAACAGATGTTTGACTAGATGCTAATCAAGGGATGATGAGTGTGAGCGCATTGAGCTCCGCAGCTGTGGACTTCGTGTTTCAGTCTTAACCAATCTAACCTGCCTGGTGAAAACAAACAGATGTTCACATGCTATGCTCTGGCTGACATCTGATCCTAAGGGGAGACAGGGTTTGAGCTTGGTTGAAAATTGTTTGAGAGAGGGGTGGGTGAGGCTCTTTTAGGTCAAGGGACATTGGGATCATAAGACTTAGAGTGGAAAGGAATTGCAGAGATAGTTTAGCAAAACTCCATTCAGACTTTAGAGGTTATGATTGGCCAAGGGGTACAAAGGTAATAAATAAGAAAGCCAGGACTGGAAATCGTGTTCTCTCACTTCAGATCCAACACTCTTCCCTCTACAATACGCAGGCCTCAGTTTGATTTCATCTGGCCAATGAGGGGTGATAATATTGCTCTGCTCAACCACTTCAGCCCAGAGAAAAATTCCATCCTAGCAGGCAACTTTGGAGTTCTCCTTAATGTAAAGATACTAAAAGTTTAAGAATTAGAATAGCTGTAAATCTATGAATGATGGATAATTAGCTGATTCGAAGTTCAAAGGTCAGTAGATGAATGAATAAATCTTTTAAAAAGTTATTAAGTGCTTACTATGTGCTAAGCACTGTGCTAAGGGCTAGAGAAACCATTTTTTTTAAAGTTGCATTCAAGTCCCCAGACTCAAGGAATTTACACTCAAATTGGAGAGACAACATGTTAAAGAAAATTTAGCTACAGAAAGAATGGAAAATCATGGCTGTCCTATTTATACATTAGTGAGACTTTACATTACATAAATAGGTCTATGACAGTATTGGGGGATTGCAGGATGTTGAGACAGTAAGGTTGGTACGGCCTGTAGGACTTGTAGGTGTCTGTCTGATCATAAGGAAGAGATAAGAATATTCTCAAGGAACTGATATGTATAAAACACTGAAAATTCCTAAAGACTATATAAATATCAGTAATAATAACTATTATTTTATATGAGACGTCTGAACAACAGGAGGTTCAAAAATCTATTGAGCTTCTCTCCCCCCACTTCCTCTTTTATCTTTCCTATTTTTTTACTCTATCTCATTATGTCCCTTCTCCCTTTTTCTTTCCGCTCACTTTCCTCATCTCTTCCTCTTTCTTTCTCTCTTTCCCTTTATCCCTTCCAGAATCCCTACCCTACCCTACACTCCAAACTCTCTCTCTCTGCCTCTCTCTCTCTCTCCCTCTCTCTGTCTCTGTCTCTCTCTGTCTCTTTCTCTATCTCTCTGACTGTCTGCTCGTTTGAAAAATCATCTAATCTTGTCCATCTTCTTTATCTTACAGAGGAGAAACTGAGGTCCAAAAAGAAAAGTGACTTGTCTGAGGTCACCCAGAGGTAGCTACTGCATGTCAGTGCTGGGACCATCACTCCCAACTCAGTGTTCTTTCTGCCACACCAGGCATTTGGTTTATCTGCCTTACTCACAAGTTTTCCAAGGGCGAGGAGGCCGTGGGTGAGATCAATAGAGGATCAAACACCATGAGTATGGAATATGTGACATGGAATGGCCCAGACAGGGCTTGTCATAAATAGCTGCATAGATGCACACCACAGACAAAGCTCATTAGACTCAATGTCCTTTGTTCACCACCAGTGAGTAATAATGATTTTCCTGCATTGTGAAAACACACTGCCTGTCACTAAAAGGTCCCCACCCAGCCAGCCTGTCAAAGGACATGGCTGGATTCCTAAAAAAAAGCAGCAGTCTCTCTGAATCACATCTCCAGATCAAATCATGCAAAAGTGAGGCCAGGGAACAAATTGATGGAGGCAGCCCAGTGTCATGTAAAGAACCCTGGGCTAAAAATCAGAGCATCTTGGTTACCCTTCCAGCTCTGCCGTAGTTCTATTATGTGACCTCAGGAAAGTCTTTTACCTTCTCTGGGCTTCAGTTGTTGCCTCCACAAAATGAGAGGAGTGAACTAGATTCTTTGCTGGCTCCCATACAGGATTTTATCTCCTACTTCTATGTCCAGGAATTCATGCCCTCATTTCTGTCTCTTAGAATTCTTTTATTTTTTTTCCCCCTCAACACTCTGCTATAGGGCCACCTCTTACAGGAAGCCTTTCCTGATGCTAGTGACTTTCCCCATCACCACCATTGCCTTGTATTTCTCTTGAATATATTTTATGAATGTTTATTATGTACATGTGTCTTCAGATAGAATGTAAAATAGTCTAGATCAAGGGACTGTTTTATTTTTGTCTTTATAGCCCCAGAACTTAGCAGAATGTCAGGTACATGGGAATCACTTAATAAATTCTGTTGATTGATTGAATAAATGACTGATATTATAGCTAGAGGGCACCTTAAGGATCCTCTGGTCCAAGGGTTCTTAAAGTTCTTTATGTCATAGATGCCTTTGTCAGTCTGATAAAACCCATGTGCTCTGTTCTCAGGAGAATGTTTTTAAATCTTAAAAATGGATAGGATTACAAAATATATATTCAGTATATTTTACTGAAATATAGTTAGGAAATATATATATGTGTGTGTATATATATGTACATGTACATATATATATATATATATAAATATATATATATAAAATTCATGGACTCCAGGTTAAGAACTCTTGATCTGGTTTGACCCCATCATTTTATGGATAAGGAACCTAAGATTCAGAAAAGGAAAATGACTGGGGTCAGATAATTTGTAAGTGGCAGAGCTAAGATTTGAATTTAGGTTACTTGAATTAAAACCCAATATTTTACCCACTCCTCTACACTATCTTAAATAACTCTAAAATACTATGATTCTATAATCCTTACTTGCTGCTAATGACAGCCCATTTCCAGGAGCATGACAGTGACAATAGTGATCGAAACAGCTCAGGAACCATGGCAGGACAGAGAAACACACATTCATGGAGTTAATCGGGTTGTTCCTTGATGAGTTTTAGCTTTGGTAAATCTGCCGCTTTTCAGAAATGGTTGAGCCGATTGGATGGGGCCCAGGACGCCCATAATTGAATTCCTTTAGCCCAAGCTCATGTTAGAATGCTTTAACAGAATCCGTTAAGTCATAGCTCAGCCAAACATTCCCCAAAGCCAGTGACTTCACATGGTGTCACACCCATTGTGGGTCAGGAGGCCACTGCTGAAGTCAGTTGAAGATAAAATAATGTCAGTAGAGAATATTTAGTGTTGAATTATACAGATAGGGTTTGCAGGCCCACATGCAAGTAGGATAGACTTGAAACTCATACTATCTGGGGCTATTTCACTGTAACACAAAGTTTTTCTTTGAAGGATCTCAAAGTTCTGTAGAAACATCAGAGAATCTTAGTATGCTACAGCTAGAACACCCTTAGAACCTAGAACTGTTAGATCTGGAAGGGGCCCCAGAGTTCAATTATCCAATTAACCTTTTACTTTACAGATGAGGGCTCTCAGTCCCAGAGAGAGGAAATGATATGGACAGACTTACACAGTCAGGGTTAGTCTCCCAGGGCTCTGCGCCTGTGTATTCTTCATCATCCCCTTTCTCCCTCCTATCCCCTTCCCCCATTCCTCCTTTGGTTTCTCCAGATCTCCTGATTGCTAAATACCTGCACGGATTTCAGTTCTCCCCACTCTGCTTTGCCCTAAAGCAGGACTTGTGTCCTCTTAATTTCCAATCACTTACTTCACTTTTTGTTCCAATGATTCCCTCCACTCCCTCCCCAATATTTTCTTTCCTTTTTTTTTTTTTGGCTCGGCAATCAGGTTAAGTGACTTGCCCAGGGTCACATAGCTAGTAAGTGTTATGTGTCTAAGGCCAGATTTGAACTTAGGTCTTCCTGAGTCCAGGGCACCTAGCTTCCCCCCTCCTCAATATTTTCACACACTCTTTTCTCTATCCTGGCCCTTTATCTCAATCTGCTGTTTCCCTCAATCTGATGCCCCCTCTCCCAGTCTGGCATGACATTTTTATGATACCTATCCTGTTTCCCTTCATCCAACTTTCACCTGTGGCTCCAAGAAGCTGTAGCATGTGCAATGGCCACACCCCAGCAAACCCACTAGGCAGATGGGCTAAACCAGGTTAAGGGTAACTGACTGGCCTCAAATCTATTGATGAGTTAGGGAGATGTCTAGCCCAAGCATGTGAAAACTCCACCCTCCCTGTCCTGGAATGGGCAGATGAAAACAATTTGTTCCAATGGCCATGAAGGTGGCTGAAGCAGAAACTGTGGAGCATTTAGAGTTTGATTATTCAATGAAGATACCAAGGTCATCCACTGCATCCTGGACCATCACCCGTTGTCTTGACTTTTGTTCTGCCTCTGGACTTCAATGACTCAGGAAGGGAGAGTGAGGCTGATGACTTTGTGCAGCTCTGCCTCACAAATCCAATTCACATGCAAGTCAAGACATCACCCATGATGTCATTGGTTCTCCTTGAAAATGAAGGATGAACAACAAACTCAAAAAGGTGGGCCATCCTCTTTTATCACAAGGGATAAAAAGGAGGCAAGGCAGCCTAGCAATGGGGGTGAGAAGTCATCACCTATTGTCAATAGATATTCCCCAACTCTGAAGAGCTGTCTATAGGGAACATAAGAAAGGAGGCAGTCTGAATCTTCAGATCCATTTTTACTGAAATGGCATAACTATGTGCATGGGAAGGAAGGAAGGAAGGAAGGAGAGAAGGAAGGAAGGAAGGAAAGAAAGAAGGAAGGAATGGAGAAACAGAGACAGAGAGACAGAGGGTGGAGAGGGGGAGAGAGAGCTCTGTGATGCCTTAATGACAAACAGCACAGTTTTGGCAGTGTGATGTTTTAGATACAGAAAACACTGGAGGAATGGGGTACAAAACCTTTCAATCATACAGTCAGTGACAGCTACCTTCTTGACAATATCTTCCCTACTCTCTCAGTCGGGCCTAAATTAAATGTTGTGGAGCTCTGTTAGTCATAGGTGATAGAACCCCAAAACTCCCTTTTCTCCATCTTGGTTGTATCTAAAATAAACAAAATTAATTAAAGGGGATAGGGTAGCAGTGTATGTGAATGAATGAAAAAAGTATTTATTAGGTACTTAACATATTCCAACACTGTCTACGCACTGGGATACAAATAGAGAAGGGAAATCTATCTTTGATAAGAGCCTACATTCCAATAAAGGAAGACCATATAAGAGGTATCAGCTACAAAGGAGGTGGAAGGACCCGGTGGTCCTTAGGGTGCAGTGGCAAAGCTCCTGGTGGTAGGGATGGAGTATAGAGGAGAGATAAGGAAAATGTACAAATATATCTTCTTTAGAGTCGTTTTACATTTGAGGAAACTGAGGCCCACTAAACTGAAGTGACTTCTCCAAGTCAGAGTTGGAAATTGAACTTAGGTCACTTGACTCTAGAGCCTGTGATCTTTCTGCACTTGGTAAACTTGAAGCAGTATATAAATGCTAGATGTTGTTATTGTTGCTGTTATTATTACGTACTAATAGATGAGTTTGGGAAATAGACTAAAAGTGAGCCATAGAGACATGATATAGCAACGACCATGGACATCAGTTATCTCAACATTTGTTGGAGTTCTCCTTGCCAAAAGCAACTGATAAATTCTTGGCCTGCATTAATGACAATTTCATCTTTTAAAACACGGAGGACACAATCATATGGGGAGCTGCCCCTATGGACCTGATTCAGATCTGTAAGGAAGAACCTATTGCTGAAATAGAAATGATGGGAACATTGGGTGCAAGTGACTACTTTATCCTAGAATTCCTGATGGAGAAGTGGAGGAAAGCTGGACACATTCTCACATGAACCCTAGATTTAGGGAGGGTGAGGTCATACAAAGGATAGACAGGATCTCATAGCCTGAAATTTTAGAGAAGGTGGTCCAGGAAGCAAAGAATGCTCTCAAAAAAGAAATTTTTAAGGTGTGAACTGAAATAATTCTAGTCAGGAAAAAAAGGGACAGTAGCCTAAACAGAAAGAAGAGGATGCAAAGAGTATGCAAATCATGCATCATGGCTTTTTTTTTTAAATGTGGAAAACGAAAGAATGAGCAGGGAGAATGGTCCAATGAGCGCAATAAATTTCAGAGGGAGTTGAAGCAGGTAATGAAAGCTAAGGTCAACAAAAATGGCTTTTTAAAAAAAGAAACTGAGGGAAAGAAGCAGGTCAAAGAAAGGGATAGAGTCGCTCCTCCGGGAGACTGTGACGATAAAACGAGACCATAGAGAGAAAGTAGAACAATGGGATTCTTCTGTTGCTTTTGTAATTTCTGCGGACAATAATCTCTGAACTGGAAAGAACAGAATAAAATGGCAATCAGGACCTGAAATCCAAGCTAGGGATAAAGATACGTAGAAGGCACCTAGCTGGCCTTGAGGCGTTCACGTCACCAGGCCCAGAAGAACTCAAACCAAGAATAGTGGAAGAATGAGAGGATGTGACCACTGAACTACTCTCAGTAATCTTGGTGAGTTTATGGATAATGGAAGCGATGCTACAGGACTGGAGGAAGCTAAATTCTGTCTTGATTCAAAAAAAGGGAATAAAACAGTCTGCAAACTATAAACCAGAGCGTTTACCTTCAATTCCTGGAAAAAATTCAGAATTTATCATTAAAGGGTAGTTTGTGAATATCTCAAAAGAGAAGTGGAAAACATTAAAAATCAGCATGGCTTCATGAAGAACAGTCATGCTTGACTAACTTCATTTCCTTTTTCAGACAGGGAAACCGTACTAGTCAGTCATGGAAAAGCTGTTGATGTAGTTTACTTAGATTTCATCAAAGCATTTTTAATTTGTATTGATTTCCTTAGGCTTTATGTCACCCAAATTCCCAAATACAGCCTCCCTCTCCTCACAGTCATTCCTTATAACAAAAAATAAGAAAGAGGAAAAATAAGTGATTTGGTAAAAACCAGACAATATGTTGACAGAGTATGAGAGTGTATGCAATTTTCCATATTCATACTCCCCTACCTCAGCTAAGAAAGGAGGGAGGTGCATTTTTTCATCTATTCTTAGGATCTAAGTTTACTCATAATTACACTATGCTGAATTTTGTTTTGTTTTTGTTCTTTCCATTTGCATCATTGTAGTCATTGGTTTAATGGTTTTGTGGTTAGTTTTACTTCACTCTGTATTACTTCATAAAAGTCATACATGTTTCTATGAATTCTTCATATTCATAATTTCTTACAGTGCAGTAATATTCCATTACCTTCATATACCAAAATATTTTAGCCCTTTCTCAATGGGTAGGCCTCTACTTTGTTTCCAGACCTCTGCTGCCAAAATCTTTCAAACATTAGACAGATTTCTGATGCTATTTTTATGGACAAGATGGAGGAATGCGGACTGGGTAATATTACTGTTACTTGGATTTGGAATACTTCATGTGAATAGACCCAAAGTAGTCAATAGTGAGTTAATATCAATTTACAGAAATGTCTCTGGTAAGTGATCTGTGCTTGGCTCTGTGCTGTTCAACACTTTCATCAAGGACTTAGATGGAGGCGTAAATGGTACACTAATCAAATCTGCAAACAACACAAAATTGGGAGGCATCATTATATGCTTGGTGACAGAGCTAGACTCCAAAAGGTCTTTGACAAGCCAGAAGATTAAGGCAAATCTGATAAGAATAAATTTAGTCTTATGCTTGGATTAAGATAAATCAATTTCGCAAGTACAAGATATTTGAGGCATGATTAGAAAGTTATGATAAGCAAACCATTTATGCCTATCTATAAGTCATTGATAAAAATATTGAACAATACTGAATCAGTCATGGAGACCTTCCTTTACTACAGACTTTTTTTTGGGGGGGGCTAGGCAACAGGGTTAAATGACTTGCCCAAGGTCACACAACTAGTAAGTGTCAAGCGTCTGAAGCCGGATGTGAACTCAGGTCCTCCGGACTCCAGGGCCAGTACTTTATCCACTGCACCACCTAGCTGCCCCTACAGACTTTCTTTTAAAATGACATTAACCCAGCATTGACTTTTCTGGGTCTATTCATGCAACAAATTCCAAACTTACCTTAATATATAATATTATCTAGTCCACATCCCGATATCTTGTCCACAAAGATAGTGTAAGAAAATTTGTCGAATGTTTTACTTTTGGGGCTGGCAAAGATTTGGCATTTTTTTTCACATGAAAAAGAGCAAGGGGTTCTAGTGGGCTACTAGCTCATTATGAACCAAAATTGCATCCATGACAACCATTAAAGCTGATATAATTAAATTGATCTGAGAAGCAGAGTGTCCATATGAGAGAAGTGATAATTCTGTTGCATTCTAATATGGTCAGGCCTAATCTAGATTATTGTGTTCAATTCCTAGTGTTACATTTTTGGAAGGATTTTTCTGTGAAGAATATACATATGTGTGTGTGTATATATATATATGTAACACATATGCATATATATGTACACATACATACACATATACATATATCAAGAAAGACAAAGAGAGACAGAGACACAGAGATGAAGGAGCAAGGAGAAGAAAGGCAGGCAGGACAAATTTGGCAACTGACATCATGTCTGACTACAGTTGCTACTGGAGTTTGATTTTTCAATATTTTTACTGCATCCCTTAATGATCTTAGTGAAGGTATAATCAGAATTATTATAGGCTGAAAGTATTCATTCTTTCCTTGATCCTATCTGAGGCCTTTCAGAAATGATTCAATATGCAATTGTATTATAGAGTTTATGATGGAGAAAAAGAAAGCCCTCTATGTTCCATTGTACACCTTAGTTTTGGGAAGATTTTAAAGGGTTCAGAGGTAGGATCCAATGGCCTAATATTTTTCTTTTGTATTTTTGGGGGGAGGCAATCGTGGTTAAGTGACTTGCCCAGAGTCACACAGCTACTGTCTGAGGGCAGATTTGAACTCGGGTCTTCCCAACTCCAGGGCTAGTGCTCTAACCACCATACTACTTAGCTGCCCGTCAGTGGCTTAATATTTTGAAAGGGATATAAGCATAAGAAGGACGGGAAGCCTTTAAAGGCTGAAATTCTAAAGACATAAACACAAATTAGTCCATTTAGGACAAAAAAAAGCAAAGCAAAGAAGAGATAGGGTACTCAGACAAACTCATGTTTTAAAAAGACATGATTAGGAAGTGGAATCAATTATAGTTAACTAAAAATGACTATACGTGGATAGTATAGTTCTAGAGGTATTTTGTCAGGACTGCCAAAATTCAGAATGAACTCCAGCTGATGATAAATGCTAAGGGCAACAACAAGAGCTGTTTTGTTTTTTTTAAAACTATCAAGAGGAAGAACAAATAAGAACGTAGGTTAAAGAGAGATGGGCCGGGATGATGATCATGCATTGCAGTGAGAAAGCTGAACAGGTTAACCTTTGTTTTACTTTTGTTTTCTCCTCCAATAAGAACTTTTTTTGTCATTGAGGTATAAAATTAAAATAGTAGGGACCAAATCCAAGATAAGTGAGACATCATCAGACTGTTTTTCAATGGTCTACATTCAGTCAGTCAGTCTGTCTGTCAGTGAACATTTATTAAATACCTGCCAGGTACTGTGCTTGGAATGTAAAGAAAGAAAAAAGACAGTCCCAGCCCACTAGGAATTCTCAATCTAATGGGTGACCCAACATGCAAAGAATTATTTACAGACCAGCTACACACAGGACAAATGGGAAATAATCAACAGAGACAAAGTACTAGAATCAAAAGGGATTGGGAAAAGTTTCCTGTAAAAGGTGGGATTTAAGCTGCGACCTGAAGGAAGGCAGGAAAACCAGGAAGCAGAGGTGAGAGGAGGGAGAACATTCCAGGCATAAGGAACGGCCGATGAAAGTGCCTGGAACTGGGAAACAGAGTGTTTTATTGGGGGTGGGGGAGTTGTGAAATGGTGGGACCTATGTTTAGAAAAATCCCTTCGGCAGCTGAGTGGAGGACGGTCTGGGATGGGGAAAGGGTTGTTGCAGGCAGACCACCAGCAGGATCTTATTGAGATGAGGGCCTGCATCAGGGTGCAGGTTATATAAAAAACCATCACAAATAGTGAACTGTGAGTTGACCCACTTTTCCAAGCAAACAGCAAATAGAAATTAGAAAAAATTATACAGATTAGAGTGTATTGGAAAATATATGAGTGGATGAGCTCTTTAAAAAGGAGCAAGATGAGATCTAAGCCCAACCAAGACAGAAGCCCCAATCTCACCCAAGGGGAAATTCCTAGTCTCTAGTGAGGTAAGGTGGAAACCAGGGGTATGTTGAAGAGTCAGTTTCCCCTCCATATCTTTTGCTTCCAAAGCCTCCCCACCCCATCTCTATCCTCTCCCTTCCCATTCCCCTCAAAAGACTACCTCTCTTCTCCAAAGCTATTATACCAACCCCAATCTTACACACTCACACAAAGTTGTGTCAGCATTCTCTTTACAAATCTGGAGTCATGTCTTCGTGTCAGCGTGCAAAACGCCCCAGGATTGCCTGGAAATCAAGGTTCCATGAAAACGACACCTCCACCACCCTGCATCTTTTGTTACTATAATTCATCTTAGTTCCACCCTCACACACAGCAGTTTTGACTGAAAGGGACACATTTTAGAGCCAGCAACATCCTCAGGTAAAGGCTATACCTCTTTCCTGAATTTCTGTAGGGGTTTCAGGAAAATCTTAGTTTTCTGTACACTTCTCTATCTCTTCCATTTCCATCTCCTCATTCTCCTTTATCTTCTCCATCTTCAACTTCTTTGACATTCACTGAGTACTTTATGTATTTAGGCCCTATGCTGGGGATAAAGGAGTACATACCTGCCCACAGGGACTTTATGACAGGCAGAGTGGGGACAAACTATACTTGAGCTCTGGACAAAGCCTGAAATTTGTACCCTTCTTTCTGCCCCCTGTGTGTTACAGTCCTCTGGAGGGCTTTGAAAAACCTTCACCTCAATACTTGGGACTTTGCCTATGCCAATAACCATCCCTAAAGACCATGAAGAAGAGAATGTTCTGGCATGAAAATATGTATAAGGGGGCCAGGGACTTTTTACTGTGATAAAAAGAAATATAGGGGCAGAGGTTACCAATTCCTCTTCCTTTTTCTCTGTGATTGCTAAATGCCTTCTTGAAGCATATCTAAACTTTTAGGACAATTGGCATGTCCCCTGGCACTAGGTGCCAGGGGCATGAAACAGTCAAAAGGGCAAATAAAGATTAAGGTATATGTGTATATGTTCCCAACCCAGAAAGACTCATCCAGAAGAGGGCATACAACCTAAACTTGGGGTGGAGAGAAGTAATTTAAAATTATTTCCTCTTCTTGACCCAGGAAGGAGCAAAGAATGGATACCTTTCTATGAAGAAGATGCTAAAATCCTCTTATGCATAGGTTGGGTATAGTATAAGTTTGGTGAACAAATAACTGAAAATGTGTTGATTAGCCCTAAGGCATGTTGGTTTAGGATTATTTGCCAAAAAGAGTAGTCTTATTTCCCCCTGTCTCAAAGAAGTAGAAACGCCACAGAAGTAAATGACAGTTTAAGCAAGATGGCAACAGCAACTGGACATTGAAACAGAAAATGGTAGCTTTGGAAGCTGAGGGCTATGGGTAAGGACAGAGAGCTTCAGTGACTGAAAAATAACTGCAGAACCAAGGTGGAGCAGTAGTAGCAAAAGGACAGACGACCATGCCAAAGGAACTATAAGAGATGGAACTGAGAAACAAAATGGCACAACTGATATTATGGAGGTATTTTGCATACTGTGTAACACCATCAAGCATAAATTTCCCGAGGAATTGCTTCCTTCCCCACTGGCTAGGGTGTTTATGAGAGATTGTAGTCTTTTATGTATTGAAAGAGGAGGATGAGATGATTTTATTGACTCATTTTCTCTGCTATCCCGTCTTAATGAAATGCATGGCTCCTTGATTTATGACAGTATTGCTGTCTTGGACTAGCCACACCTTTTTTTCTCCTATTGGGAAATTCTTTCCCTAGTCCCTTGACTCCATGTCTGTGGAAAGCTTTCTTGGAATGTGCCTGGAGGGAGGATGACTGTTAGGCCACAGGACCAAACATCTCAGCTTTGTCCCAGACAGCAAAATGGCACTGTGACTCATTTTAGCTTGAGAGGCAAAAGGAAAACTCCAAATTCAATTTAGCTTTGCCTTTTGGAAAGTTTATCCAAAATCAAGGAATCATAACCATCATATTCTCTTTCAGTTTAGCTTTGACCTCAGTCAGGAGAAACCCTGGCATTCTTGGACCAGGGCTCAAACCTTGGACTTTTTGGTATTTCTATATCCTTAAACTAAATATTGTTCTTTCTTCCTGTAGCCTCTGTTTACAATTAAGAACATTGATGAAGCAGTTAAAATAGATCAGATTTTATCTTTAGTGAGAGAGCTTTTAAAAGAACTATTTAAAACAACAAATAAACAACTTTTAAGTACAGAAAAATTCTGCGTTATACAATCCATCCTTTTGGACAGAAAGAAAAGAGGGATGGCACAAAGCTAATATGCCAGCTGTCTATATTCTTGGCCAGGGATTATTCACCAGTGATCAGACAATTCCTACACTGGCCATAGCTGTCTCTTCTGGACAAAGGTGTCACTCATCTAGGCTCCCCCTCCTCCATATCACATTCGGCTGCATCGGAATGGCACACAACACAATCTAAAGATTTCCAGATTTATCTTGTAAAGCAAGTCAAACTCAAATAGAAGGAGGACCACTAAACCCTATATAAGGATGCCTGCAGGCCACATATTGACTTAGAAAACCACATATTAACATTACCTATGTTTTGCTGTATTTTTATTTATTTTCTTGAATATTTTCCAATTATCATCTGGTACCAGTACATTCTGGAGTACTGGAGGTGGCATGGATTTTTGATACCATTGTGGTAGACAATAGGAAGACATCAAAGGATTATGAATATGGAAATAAGGTGTGTAATGCAGTTTTTCAGAAGGCAATTCTTACAGCTGCGGGTAGGATGAATTGTAGGAGGTATTGGGATTAGGGAAACAAGTTAGGAAGTTCTTTAAATAGTATAGGGATAGTATGAAGGGAATGGGCAAGTAGGTGGCACAGTGGATAGAGCACCGAACTTGGAATCAGAAAGATGCATCCTCCTGAATTCAAATCCAGCCTCAGGCACTTACTGACTGGGGGGACCCTGGGCAAGTCACTTAACACTGTTTGCCTCAGTTTCCTCATCTGTAAAATGAGATGGGGAAGCTGGCAAACTGCTCTAGTATCTTTGCCAGGAAAACCCCAACTCATGGAATTTGGACATGACTGAAAAATGACCGACAATAACACAAAGGGGAAAATTGAGCCTGCCAGTGTGGGAACTGGACAGGAGTGCTAGGGATTTAATGTAGTTCCATGTGCAGAATGGGTGGCATACAATGAGGACACTGGAAAAAGCTCTGGTCTTGGATGTCCCTATACTGACACTTATTGGCTATGTGACCAAGTCGTTCCACTTCCTGTTCCTCAGATTCCTCACCTGAGTCAGTCAAAAAACATCTATTAAGCTCCTACTGTGTGCCAGGCTCTGGGAGCTAAACATTGGGGAGACAAAGGAAAGCACAAGCCAGTTGTTTCTCTCAAGGAGAGCCCAGTCTGATGGGAGAAACAACATGCAGACAAGATACACACAGGCTACCATGGGGACAATTAAGAGAGGGAGGCTTCCTGTGGAAGGCAGGATTTGATCTGGGACCTGAAGGAAGCCAGGGAAGCCAGGAGGCAGAGATGAGGACTGAGAGAATTCCAAGCATGAGGGACAGCCAGTGAAAATGGCCAGAACTGGGATATGGAGTGGGAGGAGCAACCAGGTAGACCACTGGGACAGCTGAATGGAGAGTGGACTGGAGTAGAGGTAGAATCAATGGGATGGTTGTGAGGAAACATTTCAAGGGATGTCTCAGTAAAGATTCTCCTTGTACTAGTGGAAATTAGCACCTGCCCTGCAACTTGCAGTATCAGAGTGTTATCATGACAATTGGCGCTATTAACCAGTGACATTTTTTTTTACATATGTGTATTTTTAATACAAGAAAATTCTGCTTTCGGTGGCAAGTAGGAGTGTATTTGATGATAAGTCAAGTTGTGTTATAGGTATGTTAGGAGCATTTGGACAGGAGCCCCAGATAAACTCATCATGGTGAAGAAAAGCAGGCTTAATCAAGAATTCATTCTGGCCATTGGATGTTGTCCATTGGTGGGGTGGCTGTTTCAGCAAAATTACAATTTTCCTTTTTGATGGCTTTCCCCAATGTCTGGAATGCTCTCCTCCCTCCCCTTTACTCCCTTGGTTCCTTTAAAACTCAGCTCACCTTCAGAAGGAGAACCTTGCCACTTACTGTGCTCCTTCCCCACTTCCACTCTATAAGCTGTCCTCATAGCTCCTCTGCAGGTATCTTCTGTGTACACATACATTTATATGTTATCACTCAATTCAAATGTAAGTACCTGGAGAGTGAGGACTTTTATTCCCTTTGCTAGGCAAAGTAGTACTTGACAAATAGTAAGCACTTAATAGATGATTGCTGATCAATCAATCAATGGATGATTGATAGTATCCTAAGATTATATATTTAAAGCCAAAAGAGACTTTAGAGATCATGGAGTCCAACTCTGCCATTTTACAGATGTGAAAACTAAGGTCTGTGAGGTTAAGTGCTTTGCCCAGAGTCACACAGTACAGAGCAGGATTTGAACTCCAGTTCCTCCCAGAACCTCCATTTTAAGGCCAGCCATTTTTACTCTGTTCCTTTCTGAGGCCTATTCCTGACCCTTCAGACTTCTTTCCCCTCACTCTACCCCTCAGTTTTTTATGTGTTGTCTTCCCCATTAAAATGTAAGCTCCTTCAGGACAGATTTTTTGGGGGGCTTCTGTTTCTATCCCTGGAGCATAGCATAGTGACTGATACACAGTAAGCACTTAATAAATGCTTCTTGACTTGACCTGATGACTTCCTGTCTCCAAGTTCAATTTTCTATTTACTGTACTACTTCAAAGTGCTGTAAAATAAATTAGTATTCTTATCATCATTACCATTACAATGTTTCTGTTTCTTTCAGCAACTTGATTGATTGGTGTGGACTGGCATCTGTGAGATCAGAGCAGCTGTGGAGATCGGTGGGGATCAACAAATGTCCGTATTGAGGTCAAGTTTGCAAAGAGACCCCAGCCAGAGGCCTTGGGAATAAAATATAATTTGTCAAGTGGATTTTCAACCAAGATAATGTGAGTCTGGTCTGGTCAAATCTGCAGAAACAAAGTATGAGAATTTTGCCTTCATTTTACCACAAAAATAAACACTTAGAGTTTCCAACAAGCAGCTGAATAAATGTTTGTATCAAGAGCACAAAAATCATTCCTACAGTCAGATCTCAGAAGTCCTGACTTCCAGCTCCAGCTAAGTACTTTTTTTTGTATCTGAATTCACAAAGTTGGATTTATTTTTTCGTTGTTGGTGAGGTCAGTTTCTTTCTTTCCCCCCCTTTTCCCTCCCACCCATGAACCATGAGTGTCCTCCCTCTACAATCTTTCTCCATGGTAAGCTCCTCTACTTTCATAGGTTCACCTCTATGTAGATACCTCCAAAACCTCCATTCCTAAACCTAATCTCTGCAGTCCACATCATTCACTCCCTGGTGGCCATCTCCATTTCATGTTAATGTTTTAGCTGACCAAAGCTGAACCCAGCTTCTTTCCCACCACAACCTCCCAATTTCTGTTGAATGGAATCTTTTATCCTCAGGCTTGAAACAAGTGTCATCATTGACTCTTCTCTCTCCACGCATGACTGTCACTCCCTGCAACATTCAACTGGTTCCTAGATCCTGTCATTTCTGTCTCCATAGCATTTCTCACATCTACAGCTTCTCCTCCACTCATGCCACCATGCTAATTCACTCAGCACAATGCTTAGCACATAGCAGGCACTTAATTAATGTTTATTGACTGATTATTTATTGATTCTTCCATTTCCTAATATCTCACCAGCATTTTAACAGGTCTCTTCCCTTGCCCATCCGACTGTTATAGTATATGAGGTAATCTTCCCAGGCCCTTATTGGCGTGTATTAACTTCCCAGCTGTATCTGAAACTTTCTGCCTAGATTTTCCACCTTTCTAGATTTCTAACTAGCCTTGATTTTTTTTTTTAAAGCTGACAAACCCTGAAGCCTAAGAACTGTTGGTGTTTATTAAGCAAATGGCTATTGTCTTGTTAGGGCTGGGCCTGCAGAAATAATAGGTGACATTTATAAAGTGGCTACCATGTGCCAGGCACTATACATATTTACTTTTACTTTTTGTAATATATGTATACTTTACATATATTATTATATATTATATATCATTATATATTTATATATATTATCTCATTATACTTTACATATATGATCTGATTTGTTTAGGAGCTAGGTGCTATTATTATCCCCATTTTACAGATGAGAAAACTGAGACAGAGGTTATGTGATTTGCCCAGGGTCACATAGCTAATAGGTGTCTGAGGTCATATTTGAACTCAAGTCTTCCTGACTCCAGGCCTAGTGTTCTATCCCCTGAACCACCTAGCTGTCTTGGGAAATGTACTGGATGGTCATTGTAAATGAATGTGAAGTCCCTCACCAAGGGAACCTAACTCTGAACCAGGAACGGTTATCAAATGGGAGAAGCTATGCATCTCCATCCTCTGGCTTGGGAAGTGGAGAACCTCAGAGCTGAGGTTTTGAAGGTACAGAATTGGAAAGGCTTCTGCCAATCCCAAGCTAAGGGTTTCTACCTTTTCTGAATGAGCACAGTAGCATCCAGCTGAAAAATCACGGTAGAATTCAGCGCTCAGCATAAGCCTCAGATGGTGGACTATCGCTATTCATCCAATATCGATTCCAGGGAGTGCAGCAGTTCCGCCCATCCAGCTAGGACCCTGAGGCCTGTAGGAAATAAGCCTAGCCTAGCAGCAGAACATCTCATCTGTCACCAACATTGACCTCCTCTCCCCATCCCCCACCCATAAGGACATGAAGGCCATGTAGTGTCAGGTGTGTGCATTGCCTTAGCCACATGTGTTCTCCATCAGCAGAGAAGAAAGTCAACCATGAATTCAGGGAAGAACTAGCCCTGGCCCCCAAATGGTAAGCTGCAAAGAGAAGCAGACCCCAGAGCCCCCTGGGCAACCTGCTCAGCAGAGATGCTTTGCATAAAGGGGGAGCAAAATGTGGACTTTTGTGGAGAGAAAGGATGCAGTATCAGACGTGTAAGCTGCCTTGCTCACATGTATCCTCTACATATGCCTTGGGACCATTTTATTCTGTGCCCATATGACCTACAGATGTTGTATATATTTGTAGTAGGCATGCTCTAGATTTATAGGGAGGGAGTGTTTTCTAACTGCCTTTCTTACTATACCATCTTATTAAATAGCATTGCTTTTTGCTGATTACATTTATTGACTGACTATTAAAGCTAATCTCACTGAGGTGCCTCATGAGTTATAGCCTATAAGCACATACCCACAGGGTACCGTAGAACCTATGAGAGTAGTCACGCACACGCACACGCACACAGTCTATCAGTCCCAATTTGGAGTAGTAACACAAGTTCTCTTTGTCTCTCTGTCTCTTTCTATATATACATATGTATATGTACAGGTAGACTTGGCCAAAAAGTAAGGGTCTAGGAGATAAGGGGAGAGGGGAGGGTGTGGACTGGGATCCATGGGTTTTCTCTCTTGTTCGTCTTCCAATGCCGTCAGTTTATCTCACTTAGGGAATGGTAGAGGTTAGGGACTGGTCCTGTGATTTCATGGGTATAGGAAACTTCTAGGTAAGGAAACCTCCTTTCTCCATCTGCAACTTGTAGCAATAAAGAATTGCTTCAAGCACTGAGAGGTTAAATGACTTCCCCAGTATGTGTTAGAATCAGGACTTGGAGCCAGCTCTTTATGGTTTTTGTGTCCCTGTAATGCTACAGCTGACTGGGGTAGCCCTATAGGAGCTAAGCACAGTATTACATAGAGGAGTCAATGGAACCTGAGAAAAACTTTGGTGTATTTCCCTTCCTTAAGGGCATTTCTATACACACAGACGCAAGAACCTGCCAGTCAGAAGTCACAGTACTCTTCATTGCCACCCAACAAATAGTTAGCATATTCAAGTGGTACATAATTATTTCCTCTACCACCCCCCATAAGCCTTGCTGATACTGACTAAATAGAGCAGTTATGAGATATATTTCTGTTGCTGATATCCGTGCCTTTTTCAATGAGATTCAATACAGTGACAAGAATCTCCTTCTGATGCCTCCTTGTGATGTGTCTGTGGAAAGGTTGACAGAGTTCAAGTTTTTTCAAGTCCCACCAAGCTGCAAAGGCTAAAAAGCACAGGTCCATTGATGGATTGTGTGTTTGTTGTCCACAGACTAGACTAGTTTAGCACAGAGATATTCATCACCAGAAGGCTGGCCACCAAGTGGAGAAATTTTTCAGACAGAACAAGTCTTGAAAACTGTTTAATAAATCATGTCAGGGATGGGATCTGTGTTTGGCGGGGAGCAGGGAAAGGCCTCTACTGGAAAGATCACACATTTTTGAAGTATTTAAATAAAGAAAGTAATAATTTTCACTAAAATTTATGTATAATTAGGAGTAGGGCAGAAATAATCAGTATTTTTTCCCATTAGAAATAAAAGCTTGCTGGTGCCATAATGAAATGGGGACCCTAAGTAATAAATTGGAAAATTTTTGAAAAAAATATTATTTTATATCAGCTTAGGAGCCAAGAAATGTGAAGGAAAAATGTGTTATTTTATGACTCATAAGTGTTAACTGTGCTTTCCTGGGTAAAAAGTTCTCAACTGAGGAGCATCACTGGACTCTAATTGATGACTGGTTTGTGCCTGCTGGCTCATAGGTCGAACAGAATTGGGAGTGGGGAGGTCGCACACAATAGAGTTCAAAATCTCTGCCTTTAAAAAAAAATAAAGACAAATCTCATCTTTATTTCACATGGCAACCTTTCAAATCCTTGAAGAAAGCTATCATGTCCTCTCCTTTCTGGATTAAATATTCCATTTCTTCAACTGATTCTTCAAAGATATGAACTTATAACCATCTTATTGACCCTCCCCTGGATGCTCTCCAATTTACCAATATCATTCTTAAACTGTAGTGCCCAGAACTAAATCCAATATTCCAGATGTAGTCTGACCAAGGCAGAATCTAGAAGGATTCTCACCACCTTGTTCCTGGAGATTGTGAGCTTCTTACTATGGCCCAAGACTGCTATATAACTCACGTAACACTGATAACTCATGTTGAGCTTGCAGTCCACTAAAACACCTAGATATTTTTCAGAAAAAAAAACTCCTCTATAACCATGCCTCCCTCATTTTGCACTAGTGAAGTTGATTTTTTGAACCCATGTATAAGGCTTTACAGTTATTCCTACTGAATATCATTTAATTCAATTCAGCCTAATTCTCTAGTCTCTTGAAATCATCCTGATCTTGGACTCTGTTATCCATTGTGTTACCTATCCCTCCTGGATTGGCATTATCTGCAATTTGATGAGCATGCCACATATAACTTTATTCAAGTCTCTAATAAAAGTTATAAAAACTACATGGCCAAGCATAGATCCCAGGAGCACTCCACCAGAGACCTCTTGCCACAGTGACATTGAATATTTACAACTACACTTTGAGTCAGGACATCTAACCAGCTCAGAATCCATTGAATTGTACTATCATCTAATACACATGTCTCTAGTTTCTCAATAAGAATAATAGGAAATACTTTATCAAATTTTTTTTTGTGTAATCTAGGAAATCTAGATTTTGCAAAGAAATAACTTTTAACTGGGAATGTGAAGGAAGGCTTCACTGAATAGGTGACATCTAAGTTGGATCTGGAAGGAAGAAAAGATTTCAAAAGGAAGAGTTGTGAAAAGAATATATTCAAAGTGGGGGGAATGGCCTATGAAATGTGCAGAGGGGTGAAAGGACAGGAAGATTTTGAGGAACAATAAACTAGTTTCACTGGAATGGAAATCATATGAAAGGGAAATTTCAAAATGTAGATGTAGTAAGATGCTACATGATGGAATTTGTATTATTTTTAATAGGTTCATAAAAGGGACCAAAAGGCACATGGCAAAAGAAAACATTAGCTTTTTTGAGCCATTAGTATACAGCAATTTCTCCCTGAACATAATGTTCCTGTCTCTCAAGAATCTATAAGCTTGTCTTCCTCTGGGCTTAGCTTGATGATTAATTAGTACTACTCTACATTTTCCAGAGTGAGAGAGCCAAATTACTATCTCTTTAGATTCCTGCTACATAAAACCAGGCCTAGTTAGATTTGTAGCATTGTGACTGACAAGATTCATGTCCTCAAGGTCCAGGTCTGCTTCTCTAGGCAGCAAGAATTGCCGTGTGGTAGGTCATAAATAGCTGTGTTTTCAAAATCACTCTGGAGGATGTTGCCAGCAATAAGACATTCTGTGTGGGAAGGTGCTTATGTGAAAGTACATCTATCCTTTCTCTCCCAACATAAACTTTTATGTCATAGCTAATGTCCCTCAACTATCAGGGATGGTTTAATTAGGACTGTGTATGTGCATGTTCAATTTCATTCATTCTTCTTCTATTCATTGAACAAGAGTCATAAAGGTCATGCTTTATTTGGTCCCTGGGTTTAGTGTCCTCAAAAGATCTCTTATTTCATTGTTGCAGTTCTCCCCTCCACACAGATGACATCTGCCATGATATGCTATAGAGATTATCAACCAAACAAAAGAGTGATGAACCTCCCCCAATTTAGCTAGGCTGGTTCCCCCATGATGGACATCCAATCCCTCAACAGACCAGGGTTCAATTCAGTTGAATTCAACATGTATTTATTAAGCACCTACTGTGTGCAGGCGTTGCACTAGATGTTGACCATGACGCTCAAAGTCTTCCCACCTTGGCAGCACCTGCCAGAGTTTATGCTCTACTAGCATTGCCTGAGAGATCATTAACTCACCTCTGTGCTCTGATGAGGCATCAGAATCAATTTTGAGTGGTAGCTAGAGGGCGTATCAGAATAAGGCACAGTCCTTCCTTTCCTGGAGTATATAGTCTGAGAAGGAAGATAGCACATAGACACAGATACTTGTCATGCAAGGTAGAATATGATGAATACAATAATGGAAGCATAACGTATTAAGAGAGATCATAGGAGGGAGAGATCAGTCCTACCGGGAGAATTAAAGAAGTCTTCATAGAACAAACAACATTTCATCTAGGTCTGGAAGAAGGAAGGCTTTGGGTAAGAGAAGATGTGGGATAAGGGCATTTTCAGTTGAGGGAATGGTGCATTCTCAGGCTGGTGATGTACAGAGTTTTGGGGAAGTTGGCAATTAGTCATTCTGACTTGACAATAGATATGTGAATCTGATTCAACAAACATTTATTAAGTACTTACTACCAGGAAGGCACTATGAAGGTAAGTAGTGGGAGATGAAATTAGAAAGAAATTTGGGGACAAATCACAGAGGGTCTTGGTTGCCAGGCTAAGGGATTGAGACTTCATTTGGGTAGATAACAAGGAACCATTGATAGTCTAGATTAATGATTTATTTATTGTGATAGTTCTCAGTAGGGTCTCCTAGAATATGACAGAAGATTTGGAAGGAGGAAAAAGAAGATTGAGTTTTCAGATAGAAACAGTAATTTTTGGACCATTTTGAAGCATGTGCTAATAGCTTCTAATACCCTTACCAGCTAAATAAACAGATCATTGAGCTAATTACAAGTAGAATCTAATAACCATCTGTAATTTCATAAATATATTATGCATGGTGACAGCCCATTCTTTCCCATTCCCTGAAGCTTTGTCCATATTCTCCCATAAACTCATCACAGGGGACTTACCCATGTTTCTGGAAACCTGACTCACTTCCTCCTGACATAGGGAAGATACTGATTGAGTACATGGGCTGTCCATCAATTATCCTTTCCTCTGGACATCTTTTTCAATCAAATATACCTGTGAGGGCATCCTTCACACCTCTCCTCATCTGTCATGTGTGTTACTCTGTTCATATCTACCATGTGCCTTTTCCTTCTTCTTTACGTGAATCTCAACTTCAATTCTTCAGATATTCTAGTATTCTGGGACTGATTCATTCAATGAAAATGGTAACGCCTGCCTTGCTAAAGCCCCCTTTTCAAAGAGGGTTAGCATTAAGTTGCTTTTCAATGATCCATCATGTTGTTCTCTGGTTTGTGCACAAAGGCATTTTGTATGGTACCCCTGTGGACAAGATAGAAGGATGTGGGCTCTAAGATGCTAAAGTTAAATCTCTTTGAAATACATTCAAGGGCTGGAACCAAAACATAGTGATTAAAGATCAATTTCAACCTGGAAAGATACCACCAGTAGAGAGTTCCAGAGTCTTTGGCCCTGGACTGTTCAATATTTTATTACTAGATTGGATGAAGACATAAATGGTGCACTTATGAAATTTGCAGATGATCGGAATCTGGGAGAGTTAGCAAATAGTTTGAATAACAGAATCTAGAGATAGAATTGATCTTGACTCAGAATTCAAAAAGATCTCAGCAGAGAAACTAAAGGTGATAAGATGAAAGTAACTATTTTGTCAACTCCAAATGAACTTTAATAGGGATTAAAAAAAAAAACAGACCAACCTGGAATTTTTAGTAACTGTAAGCTCAATATGAGTTAGCAATGCAATACCACAATCAAGAAAGGCTAATGTGATCTCAGGCTTTGTTAACAGAGCCAAAGCATCCATTTAGGGTGTCGACAGGTTGGACCCTATATGGAGCACTGTGCTCTGGTCTGAGTACCAAATTTTAGGAACGACATAGGATCCAAATCTACATGATATATAGATCAGTAGAAGGATCTGGGAATCTTCAAACCAGAGAAGAAATGACTTAGCAGGAGTATGATTAGTGTCTCAAATATCTGAAGAGATTAAACTTGTTCTACATGTTCTAGGAGCAATAGGTAGAAGTTATAGAAAGGCAGATTTCAGATCAATAAAAAGAAGTATTACCTTCTGGTTGTATGTTTTGATCTTCTTTGTCACCAAAGTAAGATAATATAATCTGACTCTTTTTGCACTGCTTACTCATGATCCCGGCCAATTACTTGAGTTTTAAACTCTTTGTTACAGTAAAAGTCTGCTTCCAATGTGAACAGTGTACTGTCCCAGGCTTCGGGGGTTTGTACAGCTGTTTTCAGAGGTACTTCTAGGGACCTGTAAATTTTCAGTTCTTCCAAGGTGGTATGATAAGGTAAGGGGCAAGGTGTTACCTCTCCACCACCACAACAAGCTCCACTGAACCAGCGCTCCTCCTAACCCCAGGACCGCCGTTAATTGTGTGACCCAGATCCAAGCACTGGTAAAGCAAGAGATTCCTGCCTCAGCACTGGTGAAGAGATCCCTGCAATTCCCCTCTGATCAGCCACTTGATTCCCCCTCAGTCTGTGGGCCGGAAACTCAGGAAACAGCTGTGGCCCAGAGGCTGTGCTCAGGACTTGTGACTGAGACCTAGTTCCTTCTCTCACCGCAGTCACAGACTTTTCCCACTGACTTTCCATTCGTGGGTTGAGAAGTCTGGAAACCATCACAGCTGCCTGCGATTCAGTCCTCTGAGGCCTGCTCCAGGGTCGCTGCTGCCTGTTCGCCCACACCGAACCGCACTCCTCTCCTCACCTGGCGCAATATACCTTTCTGATCAACCATCCAAGCTGTCTTTTGCTGGAAATTTGTTTCACTCTCTCTTGTTGTGGGTTCTGTTGCTTTAGAATTTGTTTAGAGCCATTTTTTTTAGGTATTTGGAGGGCTTTGGGAGAGAGCTCAAGATAGTCACTGCTTTCCCTCCACCATCTTGGCTCCACCCCAAAAGAAGTATTTCCTATTAATTTTATTTCAACACTTCAAAGGTATGTGATTTCTCCCTCCACTGACATAGATTACAACTTCAGTGGGGTTTACTAGATGGTCTTCAAGAATTCCTATGATTGAAAAATTCATTAAACTTTTTTTTACCCTCTGGTGTATTGACTTGGCCATGAGCTTCTCCAATCTTAGTTAATAATAGCTAGCCTTTATTCACACAGCACTTTAAGGTTTGCAAAGCATTTAGCAAACATTATCTTATTTGATCCTCACAATAACCCTGGGAAGTAGGTCCTGTTATTATCCCCATTTTACAATTGAGGAAACTGAGGCAAACAGAAGTTAAAGTAACTTGCCCAGGGTCACACAATTAACGTGTCTGAGTCTGAATTTGAATTCAGGTCTTCCTGACACCAGGTCCTGCATTCTATCCACTGGGCCACCTTGCTGCTTCAATCCAAGATGGTCTTTATGTCAGAGATAGGCCATCACCAATCCTAGCCATGAAGCCTTTCTACCTTGGAAGGACCAACCAGAATTTGTTCTCCATCACAGCCTTAAAGAAGTTTGGGTCACCTCCGTAACACAGTAACACTGGAGAAATATTGAATGGAAGGAATAATCAGAGCTATTAAAAAAATAGAAAGGACTGATTTAGGAGGTCATGGGCTCTTCATTCCAGAAAGCCTTCAGCAGAAGATGAACACACTTTTTGGGGATATTATAGAAAGACTTTCTGTTCTGGGGTAGGTCAGACTAGATGACCTCTGAGTATCCATCCATTCAGTTCTGGGTTCCTTTGACTCTATGATTTTCCAGGTTTGGCTAACCTATACAAACAGATCTGGACACAGTCAGCTTCTACATTGCTTTCTGGCAAATCTAGATAAACTTGGCCTGATCTAGCTGGGGCTCATTCTTTATTTTTGCCCACAACATATGAGACCATCAATTTAGGTGAAATTTGGAGAAAGAATGGAACATGGTCCAATAATCACATTAACAAATTTGAGCTGGTAGTGTGCCTTTCAATTTTTAGTATTTGGCAAGTGACGAATTAGAGTCTCCCTGTATCTAATTCCAAGGTGCGGCCAGCAGGGCCAAGTTGATGGATTATTCTCATTGACTCCCATGCCTGTTGCTTAGGCACATTATAAATATTTGGCTCTTTCTTTTTATTTTACATGCTCAGCTTATAGAACTTGGTGCAAACTCTGCCTCTGAATCTAAGGAGTGGTGCTGATACAGCTGGTTAGTCCATCTGTCCAAGAACTTTCTGAACTGACCTAAAGAAAGGGCTGGGCACTTGGGGGGGGGTGTCTTAGAAGTAGCACACATAAACAGAACACATAACAAAGAGGACGCGTAGCACCAAATATCTTGTGATTTCAACACATTAAGTCACTTAGTAAATGTTTCTTCTTCTCCTTGTTTTCAGTTGCCATGGCCTCAAAGGTTGGATTGATGCTATTTAATGGCAAATTCATCGATCAGCTGGTATCAATCAGTGAGTAATGTAAGAAAGAAAATTAGAAAATCACAGGATGTGGAGCTGGAAGGAACCTTTAGCTCCAGAGACTGCCTGGTACAACGGAAAGAGCCCTGGGCTGGAAGTTAGAAGACCCGAGTTCTAGCTCTGTCATTAACTCCGTATCCAGCCTTGAGTGCGTCACTTCTTCCCTCTAGATCTCAGCTTCCTCTTCCATAAAATGAGAATTTAAACTAGAAGGCTTTCACAGTCTCCTCTAGCTCTCACAGACTTCTGTGGCTCAAGAACAAGTGTGTCTACACTTTTATGCAAAACTTTTTACTGTATATTTTTTATGTAAAACTGTCCAAAGTATTAATATTATCCTTTTTAAAAAATTTCATTGGAAAAGGGAACCCCCAAGGGAGGAAACTTTTACCAGTGAATTATTACCTTAGTCCAGGAAAACAAGTTTTCTCAAAGCTCTTAAGATGTTGTAACACCCATCTCTGCATCCTCTATCTATTACTCTCTTAACTACTCAGTACCAGATTCAAATCCTAGAGCCATCTGCCACAAACTCACTGTGTGGCCTTAAGTCAATTACTTGCCTACTCTGGGCCTCAGTTTCCCCATCCATCAAACCAAGTATTTATGGGGGAGTTATGAGGCTTTCCTAGTTCTATTACTCTATGATTTCCTCACCTAAAGGGCACAGTCACTTCAAAAGAGACTGGCAAGCTGTGTGAGCTGCCACTCCCACATAACTAAGTGCCAGTGACTGTATCAATCAATCAGTCAATCATCATCTATTTATTAAGACCCTACTATGTGACAGACACTGGATACAAAGACATAATGTCTTTCTCTCAAGGAGCCTACATTCTACCGGGGGAGACTACGTAAGTATGTGGGCAGCGAGGTGTCTCAGTGGATAGAATGCTGGGCCTAGAGTCAGGAAGATCTGAGTTTAAATCCAACCTCAGACTCTCACTAGCTATGTAATCCTGGGCAAGTCACTTAACCTCTCTTTGCCTTAATCCACCGGAGAAGGAAATGGTGAACCACTGGAGGATCTTTGCCAACAAACCCCCCGGACAACATTGGTATGCTATGGTCCAAGGGGTCACAAAGTGTCAGACACAACCATATGACAACAACAATGTATGTATGTATGTATGTATGTATGTATGTATGTATGTATGTATATGCAGACTATATGCAAAATAAATATCAGATAGTTTCAGGAGACACTAGAAGGTAGGAGTATCAGGAAAGGTTTCATGTAGAAGGTGGTGTTTAACTCAAATCTTGAAGGAAGGAAGGAAGGGATTACAAGAGGCAGAGGTGAGGAAGGAGAGCATGGGGGTTGGCCAATGCAAAGGCATTAGGGAGTTGGGAGATGCAGCAGGTAGAGTGCTAGACTTGGAGTCAGAAGACCCGAGTTCAAATCTTTCCTTGGACACTAACTTAGCAATGGGACCCTGGCAAGCCACTTAACCTTTCTTAGCTACTGTTTTCTCACCTGCAAAATGGGAATAATAATAGCATCTGCCTCCCAGGGTTGTCATGAGGATCCACTCCAAGAAACATTTACTAAATCTTTTTGGGGGGGTTGGGGCAAGGCAATTGGCTTGTGACTTGCCCAGGGTCACATAGCTAGTAAGTGTCAAGTATCTGGTCTGAGACCAGATTTGAACTCAGGTCCTCCTGACTCCAGGGTTGGGGTTCTATCCACTGTGCCACCTAGCTGCCCGAAGCATTTACTAAGCGCCTAATGTTGTAATATGTGTAAAGTATTTCACAAACCTTAAAGCATTTAATACTCACTATTATAAAAACTCACTTTCAATTAATGGGGAAAAAATGGAAAATTTGGCAGAAAGGAAAAGTAAGTAAAGTTGAAAGTGAAATAAATCACCTCTATCTATTCACATATAGAACACAAAACAGGAGGCTTCAGTGAAGTACCAGGGTTTTTTCTTTTTCCAAAAAGAATAATGGAATAAGATTTGGAGCTAGAAGGACCCTTGAAATCATTTAGCACAGTCCCTTCATCTTATGGATGTTCATCCTCGAACCCAGACAAGAGGAATGACTTGTCCAAGGTCACACAGTTAATGTCTGAGACCAGATTTGAAATCAGGTCCTATCCCCTTGACTCCAGTGCCAGAACTCTATCCACTACACCACCCAGCAGATGCTTACTTACTTGTGTGACCATGGGCAAATCACTTAACCCTGTTTCCCTCAGTTTCCTCATCTGTCAAATGTGTTGGAGAAGGAAATGGCAAACCACTCTAGTATCTTTGCCAAGAAAACCCCAAAGGGGGTCACGAAGAGTCTGACATGACTAATCAACAATGACAACAAACCCATATAATTAATAACAGAGCTAGGTCACAATCCTAGGCCTAATTATTAAAGAATGATCTGGGGGAGAGAAGGATTGCAGGTGAAGTCTTGCACAATTTCAGAAACTATTGCAAAAAGGGCCTTGGTTAGTTCGATTATAAAAAATGACAACTGACATTTCTATAGTCTTTAATGTTTGTATGTAAAGTACTTTCACCATAAGAATCCTGTGTTAGGTAGTATAAGGATTATTTATCTCATTTTACAGATGAGGAAACTGAGGCCTGGAGAAGTGAAGTTACTGACCTACGGTCCCATAGCTAAGAATTGACTGAAATTCAAGTTTCTATACAATGGAAAGAATGCTAGGTCTAGAATCAGAGTTCTGGCTTTCAATCATGGCTCTGTTGCCCACTTATGAGCTGGGTACCCTTGGGCAAGTCATTTAAACTCTCCAGGTCTCAGTTGTCTCATTTAAAAATGATGGGGTTGGACTAGATGCCCTCCTAAGGTATTTTTCAGCCCTAAACCTTGTATTGTATGATCATCCTCTTCTGCCTTCCCATTTTTTCCCTTTCACTCAAGGGTATTTGTTTATTTTTCTTCTTTTAATAACAATTCTTCTCTGATATTATGAACTACATGCTTCAAGTGGGGAATCAGCTTTAAGATACTGGAGAATAGGTATCATGGAGAGATTTTCCCCAATTTTCTTGGGTAGATATAGCTAAGACAAGAGAAATAGGGAAATTTAGGAAAGTAGATTTGTTTCATTTGTGATGCTGAAGCTCGCCACAAAGGTGACACATAGAAGACTCTGAGATAGCAATAACTTCTATTTCTACAATGACTTACAATTATAACATTCTTTAGAGGCATTATTTTATTAGATACCATACCAATTTTGAGGAAGGAGGTGGTGCTCAGCCAGGCAAAGATTATCACGCTCAATGTAAGGAAATTGATGCCCAGAAAGTCCACATTTTCTCAAGGTCACAAAGCTAGTGTAGGTCAAATCCAAATGCCAACTCAGGTCTTCTGCCTCCAAGTCCTGTGCTCTGTCCACTTGATTGACTTTCATAAGATGGTCTGCTGGCTTTGTTATTAGTAATACATATTTTTTCCCCAAATTTCCAAAGTTGAATCCAGTGTTTAGATGAGAGGAGGGGTGTTGGGTGGAAAGTCTGCTCGCTGTTTGCAGGGCGGTACCCAGCTTCTCAGGAACGAGTATTTGTGAGATACACACAGAGCGGTGATGCTCTGTCTCTTCCTTCCAAGGGGATGAGGAAATCATAAAAAATCTCCTCTCATAAATTACACTGGCTTCACATAGCAGTTTGTCAACTTTCTCTAATCAGCAACTGACCCCGTTCTTAGCGTTGTGCCTAGTTCAGCAATATGAGGTAAAGACTTGAACATTTATCTGAGGGATTAGATTCATGTAGATAAACAGTCTGGACAACATAGCCCCCAAATTCTTGGATTTTTCTTGACAACTGACTCAGCCTTGTGACATAAATGCAAGGAATCAAAAACTGGGAGATATTCTAGAGGCACTCTAATCATTGTGGCTTGCCTCATTTAATTAATTTCAATTAAAAAGCATTTATAAAAAATTCTATGTGCCAGGCACTGTACTAGGTACTGAAGATAAAAAGATAAAAATGAAAATAGTTCCTACCCACACGGAGCTTATAGGAGAAAGGTTTCCTATTGATAATGACATCTCTAAATATTCCTATTTTGGGCAACTGAGGTGGCCTGTGGATAGAGCACCAATATGGGCCTGGAGTCAAGAAGACCTGAGTTCAAATTCATTCTCAGAGACTTACCAGTTGTGTGACCCTGGGCAAGCCTCTTAACACTGTTTGCCTCAGTTTCCTCATCTGTAAAATGAGTTGGAGAAGGAAATGGCAAACCACTCTGGTATCTTTGCCAAGAAAACCCCAAAGGGGGTCACAAAAAGTCAGACATGACTGAAACAACTGAAAATATTCCTATTTGCAAATGACCCTAGTTTTTTATACCAGACTCATGATTTCATTAACATAGGGAACTCCCAATGAGGAAACTCCCTTTACCAATGCAGATTAGTATCTGCTCAGAGAATGGCCTGGCCCATTAACTCACCCATGGTCACACAACCAGTTTGTGTCGGAGCCAGAATTTGAACCGTCTTCTCTCTGAGGCTCTCTCTCTATCCACTCACTACACTGCCTCCTTGCATTAAGTGTACTAAATATCAGTGTACTAAGTAAGTGTATTAAATATCAAACTCTTCTCAATGAAATCAATGGTGATGAGAAAGAAAATGTTGTAACTACATAATTGCCATCAAATCTAACCAATCCCTGAAAAAAAATTTTCTTTAAAATATACTTGCAAAAATTAGATAGCCTTTCTTGAGAGAATTCTTGGAAGGAAAGCATTTTATTAGCCTTATAATATGATATAAATACAAATTTTCATTATTATTCATGAGCCACTAAACTTACCCTCTCCCCCCTCCCCAGCCCACTGAAAATTAGCTTCTTCCAATAGCCTGTTACAGAACCTAAAATGACCACTGTTCAATATTTACTCATTGGTTAAAGCGATATAATCTCCACACATCTCCTTCTCTAAGATGATTTTAGGGTCCATAGGTAAGAGAAGGACCAGGAAATGTTCTTTATAAGTCATTAACACTTTGACATGAATTAGCTTGTTACTTGCCAGATAAATTGAATCTAGGAGTTAGGAAACCCAAGCATCCTCTCTGATTCTGACACTAACTTCATTGGACAGGTTACCTCACCTTCTGTGCATCAGTTTCTTTATCTGTCTGTCTGTAATCTTGTTCTGTGGTCCCTCCTCTTCCTCAGGGCACAGCTGGACAGGAGCCTGAGACTGGGCAGACAGGAAGATGCTTCATTTCAGGGTTGGCACACTGACTTGACATATTATCCTGGAAAGAACTGGGCTCTAACTACAGTGTGTGTTTCTAAATGTCTGTTCAAGACTTGGGCAAACATTTAGTGGCTTTAGTGGACTGAGTCAACATTGTGATATGTCAGTCAAAAATGCTAATGTAATCTTAGGCTGTATAAAGAAAGGTATGGCATGCAGATCTGGGTAGGCGAGAGCCCCATTGTGCTCCGCTATGGTCAGACCACATCTAGAGTATTGAGTTCACATATTAGGAATAATATTATTAAGTTAGATAGTATCAATTATTAGAGTAATCCCAAAGTGAAATGAGGTCCCCCTCATGGTTCCTGTCTTCATTGGAGATGTACTCATTCTACCCAGGCCAGATCCTAATGGCCTTCATCTGTCAGCTCATAGAACATTCTCCTTCTTGTCTCAGATTCTTAGCAGCAGACTCTGGACAAGTTACTTAGCCTCTCTCGTGGGGCCTTAGCTTTCTCCTCTGTAAAATGGGAATAATGCTGCCTTCCTGGATTATTGTGAGGATCAAATGAGGTAATATATGTAAAGTGCTTTGCAAACCTTAAAGTGTTATATAAATGCCAGCTATTAATCAATTAATTAATTAAATCATTCCCCAATGAATTCAGTGCCTGGCAGCTTTCTTTTTTCCCACCTCAATTCCTGCCCTTATGCTATGGACATTTAACATACATATTAATGATTCCCTCAAGTACCCTAACTTCCCAGTTCCTCAAACTACTCAATCCCTGTGACCTACCATTGTTCCCCGCTTCAGCTACATGTAGACATAGCCATACCTTTGATCTTGCCATCACCCACAAGTATTTAATCCATGTTTATCAACTTTGAAATGCTTCTATCTGATCACAAACTTTTAGCATTCCATCTTCCCCATGTTTTACAACCCCTCACCCTGTTCTTCTTTCTCACCATGGCATCCATTCCCTCTACTCCTAAATTCTGTCACAGGCCATCACCTCTAAACTCGTTACACTCTCTTCCTTTCCCTATTTCCCTTGTAAGTAATCTCATCAACTCCCATGGCTTCAATGCAGCTAGGTGGCACAGTAGATAGGGTGCCAAGCCCAGAGTCAGGAAGACTCATCTTCTTGAGTTAAAATTTGGCCTCAGACACTTCCTAGATGTGTGACCCTGGGGAAGTCACTTAATCCTATTTGTCTTAGCTTCCTCATCTGTAAAATGAGCTGGAGAAGGAAGTGGCAAACCACTCCAGTATCTTTGCCAAGAAAACCCCAAATGGGATCGCTGAAGATTCAGACATGGCTCAATCGACTGAACAACAACAAATGTAGATAATATCCAGATCTACACATCCAGCCTCAGTCTCCCTCCTGAGCTACAGTCCCATCTCACCAACTGTCTTCTGGACTTAGTGAACTGGATTCTGGAAGGCATGTCAGTTTCAAAGACTAGGGTGGCACAGTGAATTCACATTCTGCCTTTGATATTATCTGTGAAATCCTGGACAACCTCTCTCAGTCTCAGTTTCCTCATCTGTAAAATAATGGAGTTGGCCTTGATGGCCCCTAAGGTCCCTTCCAGATTGAAATCCATGATCCTATGTCCAAAAAAGAAATTACTGTCTTTTCCTTCTTCCAAGCCCTACCCTTTGCCAAACTTCTCAATTGATGTTGAAGGTACCATATTTTTCTCGGGCACCCAAGCTTGGAATCATGTTGTCATCCCTCACTCTCACTTACCCCACAAATACAAATCTTGTCCTGTCTGCCTTCCCAACATCTTTCATATATATTCCCTTCTCACTACTCATATAGCTACAACTCAGGACCTCATCATTTCTCAAATTGACTACTGCAACAGCCTTTTCTAACTGGTCTGCCCACAGCAAGTCTTTCCTCATTCTTACCCATCCTTCATTCAGCTGCCAAGATCTATAGTATAGGCCTGAGCACATCACTCCCCTACTTAATAAACTCCATTTGCTCCTTTTTTACCTTCAGGATATATTTTACATTTAAAGCCACCCCTTTTCCAATCTTATTCCACTTTATTCCCCCAAATCACGATTCAGAATCAGTCAGTCAACAAACATTTATTAAATGTCTAGTGTGTGCCAGGCACAGTGCCAAGTAAAAGTGCTGGGTCCTAAGAAACAACCAGAAAATGGAGCGAATTGTTACAAAACAATGTGCTACTTACTGCCTGGGCCTCTGATCCCCCCTGAGCCACTCTCCTGATGGCTTGATTTAATTTTTCAGCTGAACTCTGCATATTTCATTGGGGTGGAAAAACCCCAGACTGGTTGGAGGTTTGGTTAAGATAATCATCCATATGTCTGCACACTTATCAAAAGCATATGAAAACTTTCTGAGGCTCCCTGGTCTCAGTCTGTCCTGGAACCACATAGGTTCTGGTGGTTCTCCATGTCTGATCATAAGAGACTCACGTTTGTCTTTTCCTTCCTGAGGTTACCCCTTTCTATGGGAGAAGCCCTACCACTTTCTCTAGGAACTGAGATAGTTTTAATCTTGTGCTTTTGACCCAAAGTCTCCATTTGCTAAATTTAAATTCTAACCAATAAGATTCTTTTTCTACTAGCTGCTGGGGTAGAAAAGACAGGAATCTTAGGAAGTATCTACCTTAGAACTGTTCCTAGATAAGAAAGGAAAAGGTGAACAGACTCTAATATGTACCCTATAATAATAGACATTTTCATAGTGTTTGTAAATTTGCAAGGCAGTTTCTTATTTAAGCCTAACAGCAACACTGTGAGTTAGGTGCTATATATATTAATAGCTCTGCTTTATGTATGAAGAAACTGAGTCTCAGAGAGGTTAAACAACTGTTATTTTGTGTGTTGTCTTCCCTGGTTAGATTGTAAGCTCTTTGAGGGCAGGAACTTTCTTTTTCTTATTTGTAGCCCCAGTGCTTAACACAGTGCCTGGCATGTAGTAGGCACTTCATAAATGTTTATTGAATTGAATCCATGGTCATATAGCCAGTAGGTGTCAAAGGTAAGATCTGAACCTAGGCCTTACTAACTCCAGTCAGTAAGTATTCTAGTACACAGTAAGTACTCTAGTACAGTCTAGTACTCTATCCACTATACCATACTGACTTTCCAGTTGGGGAAAGCGAATTTCAGAGAGTTCTGAGCAAGCATTGGTAGGATCCAATTCTTGACCTAATATTCTACAGAGGAACTCAGTTCAAGAGGGATGAGAACAGAGATGTGCTGATAAATTTTTAACAATCCCATAATGCACTCTTAAGTTTAACCTGTATTATTAAATATTTTCTCTATTACTTTCTTAAGTCTAGACAATCAACAATTATCTAATTCTGAGGGAAATTAAACTTCTTTTAACTTTTAAACCATTACATCTTTGATAGTTTGATTATAATTGATTATACATTCATTATACATCATATATAATTATATATAAATACAATTATACATATATATATATATACACACACACATATAATTGATTATACTTTGATTATAATGTCCATGCACTGACTTCTGTGACTAAAGACCTTGGTTCTAAGCCCAGTTCTGTCACAGAAGGCTTATGGATTTCTGCCTTTACTACCTGTATAACCTTGTTACACAGGTCTCTTCCCATCTTTGGCCTTTGGGCTCCTCATTTATGAAAGAAGAGATGGTTTGTAGGGTCCTTTCCAGCACTAAATCATAAGATTCTATTACTATCTGATCCTACTTATTGGCTATGCATCCTTAGGAAGGTCAATCAACCTCTCTAGGAGAGTTTCCTTATTTTTAAATTAGGGATGATGAACTTCAGCTTGTGTCTGTCTCCCCTTGAAAGCTAAGGGTCAGTGCCAAACCAATCAAACTACCAAAAAAGTATTTTATAGAGCTAGAAAAAAAATAATAAAATTCATTTGGAAGAACAAAAGCTCAAGAATATCAAGGGAATCAATGAAAAAATGTGAAGGAAGGTGGCCTAGCAGTATCATATCTCACACTGTATTATAAATCATAGAAATGATCAAAGGATATGAACAGGCAGTTTTCAGAAGAAGAAATCAAGAGATTTCTTCCATAGTCATATAAAAATGCTCTAAATTACTATTGATTAGAGAAATGCAAATTAAAACAATTCTAAGGTATCACTTCTCGCCTATCAGATTGGTTAATATGACAGAAAAAGAAAATGACAAATGTTGAGGGGATGTGGGAAAATTGGGACACAAATACGTTGTTGGGTGGAGTTGTGAACTGATCCAACCATTCTGGAGAACAATTTAAAACTATGCCCAAAGGGCTATCAAACTGTGCTTACCCTTTGACCCTGCTATAGCACTATTAGATCTGTATCTCAAAGACAGCAAAGGAAAAGGAAAAGAATCTATATGTGCAAAAGTATTTATAGTAGCTCTTTTTGTAGTAACAAAGAATTGAAAAGTGAGGAGATGCCCATCAATTGGGGAATGATTGAACAAGTTGTGGTTTATGGTTATGATGGAATATATCAAAGCATATGAAATATGCTATAAGTGTGCTATAAGAAATGACAAGCAGGATGGTTTTGGAGATATCTGGGAAGACTTACACAAACTGATGCAAAGTAAAGTGAGCAGAACCAGGAGAACATTGCACACAGCAACAGTACTATTGTAAGGATGATCAACTGTGAAAGACTTAACTATTCTGATCAATACAATCATCCAAGACAATTCCAAAGGACTTATGATGAAAAACGCTATCCACTTCCAGAGAAAGAACTGATGGAGTCTAAATGAAGATTGAAACATACTTTTTCCACTTACTTTATTTTCCTTTTTTTTTTAACATGGCTGCCATGGAAATACGTTTTGCATGATTTCATTTATATAATTGATATCACATTTCTTGTCTTCACAATGGGTAGGGGAGGGGTAGAAAGGAGGGTGAGAATTTGGAACTTATAATTTTAAAAAATGAATGTTAAAAATAAATAAATGTTATTTTTAAAAGATTTTTTTAATTGGGAGGGTATTGGGAGGCTCAAATGAGAACGGATGGGAAAGTGCTTTGAAAAATCTGTCGCACCATGTATACCTGCAAGGCATCACCACTAAGGACCTCACCATACTGTTGTGAATAGTGATGATATCATGTCTGAAAAGAGTATGTGTTCCCTGGAGCTGGGCCATTGTTTAGACTGAAACCATCCTCCAAAAGAAAAAGGTAAACACCTTAGCACCAACTCCTGGCACTTCGTTTTCTAATTTGTCTAGAGTTGACTTCACTCCTTTCCCAAAACATCCTCTAGCTACATGCAAAGTCCCATTTGGTCCTCCATAAACCATACTGTTCAAGGAATTCTTTGAGGATCCCTTGTGAAAAACACTCTGAAATTGTCTCCTTCAACATGTAGACCCCAGCTGCTCCCTTCCCAGCGGGCCTGCCTCTGTCAGGCCTGTGTAAGTAAGGCCTGGGCATTTACAGGCCTCAACCAGGCAATGTCCCAACTAGGCCAAGAGAGCAGCGTTGTCAGTGAGTCAGTGTGGGCCATGTCATCACCCAGGCATTTCCTAAATACTCTGTACCTCGTACCATTAGTAGATGGACCCTATAATATTAGCGGGGAGCAGAAGAGGAAATGTCACAGCTTGGGGCTCCTGATAATAGCTGAGGCAGCCTGAGGGTAAAATATCCTCCTGTCTAATAGGAGCCTTGAACTTGGCTTTCAGTCACCAAATGTGGTAGCTGAGTTGAAAGTTAGAAACCTAAACCCAATGCTGAAAAAAGACCTCCAATTAGGATTGTCGAAGCAAATAGTTATGCTATGGTAGAAAGTTATGTTATAGTAGAAAGAACACTGCTTTTGGAAGCAGAGGATCTCAGCTCAAATCCAGGCTCTATCATTTATGAGCTTGGCAGCCTTGGGCAAGTCACGGGCCTTCTCTAAGTGTGAACCTCACTTTCTTCACACTGAATGAAGCAGGGGCCTGCTGAAGCCAGCTCTAACTGGCCTAGCCAGAGCTGATTGTTAAATTTTTAGTGTGAACATTAACACCTTGGAAATCAGCAAAGGCTACCAATCAGGGCTTAATTTGTTGTTTTGTTGATTGTCTAGACTTAAGAAAGTGATGGAGAAAAAATGTTAATAATTCAGTTTAAAACTAAAAGTGTGTCATAATTATATTTCTTTTCAGAGAGTCAGTTGTTAAACATTTACCAATTCCTAAACTACCAGACCTCTAGCATAGCCTGAAACAAAGTAAATGTTTAAATACCTGCTTGTTGACTGACTGATCTGATTCCTATATGCAAAATTAAAAAAAAAAAGTATTGGTAAGTTTTTTTCTATACTTAGACAATGTGGCATGGTAGGGGGAAATTATGGATTTGAAGTCAGAATACCCAGATGCATATCTTGACTAGATAGCTTCTTTGAAATATTCCTTCCTACTAAGGTCCTGTGATCCTATGTTGTTCCCATTTTGACAGCAGCAAAATGAAACAGCCGAGCCCCAACTCCAAATCTTGAGTTCAGTAAAGGTAAATTAATGATCTGCTCAGTTGAAAGAATGTTTATTTATTTACCTAGGGTTTAAGGTCCTCTATGATTTGTCCCCAGCTTGACCTTCACTTCTCCCTTTCATCCACCTGTCCTCCAGCCAATATGGATTACTCCCTGTTCACAGGATTTCAGAATCTCAGAGTTGGAAGGAACTTCAGGGGAGATCTTGTCCAACTTAACCCTGAGCTGGGATCTCCTCTAGATCATTGATGGCCAATGATCACAAGCCATTGACCTTTAGAGACAGAGAACTTATTACCGCTTTCCAGTTCTGGAAAAAAAAAATTTTGAAGTGTTTTCCTTATATCTGCCTCTCTATAACTTCTACCCGTTATTCCTAGCTCTGCCCCTAAGGGGCTAACAAACCTAATCCTTCTTCACCCAACTCATCCTAAGTGCCTCCACCACATCACCTGTTCCTTCCACCTAGAATACCTTTCTCCAGTAGCTACTTCCTATATCTCCATCTATGTACATCATACCTATGTATGCCTTTTCTTTGAGGCCTAGATCAGAAGCTGTCTCCTCTACAAAGTCTCTTTAATCCCATCCACCCACCCCAGTTGGAAGTGTTCTCTCTCTTATCTCTGAATTCTCCAGAGCCAAGAAATGAAAGTAGAAAGGGCCAGAAGAGAACAGGGATGAAGAAAAGTCTTTTTTATGTATCTGAAGGGGATTAATATGAGATAAGGCTGGAAAGGTAAATTGAGTCCATATTGAATGTCAGGATCAGTTTATGATTTATCTGTCCATTCATCCATTTAATTTGTCAACAAGAATGTTTTGAGCACCTATAATGTAAACATTGTGCTTGGCCTAAGAGGTATACAAAGATGACTAAATCCCTGCTCTCAGAGATGTTAAAGTCCAGTTGGAAAGATGTCTCCTACACAGGCTTCTATAACAACAAACAGAGTGTGAAGGTGCCCCACTTAGGCTATCCTCCATACTTGGAATGAATTCTCCCCTGTAACTTCATCTATTGAAATTTTCCTCTTCCTTCAAAACTTAGCTAAGGCCCTCCACTCCACCTGAACATGTTATCTCCCTTCTTGAATTAATTTCTCATATAGCATCTTACCTAGACCAATCCTTTATACTGATCTCACTATCCCTTACATCACAGTTATTTCTGTACATGCCTAACCCTCCCCCTAGTACATCAGATTATACATTCCTTAAGAGGCAAGGTCTGGGTTGAATCTTGGTTGGTGTTCCCAGCATATTGTTAACACACAAGAAGTACTTAACAGACATTTGTTGAATTTAATTAAATGAAGTAATCTACTATCTGTCACCGTCACTTTCATGTAATTCCTTTAATAAGGAATTCCTTAATAATAAATTACATTGACCTAGTGCTTGTAGGCCACACCACATCTCTAAAAACCATTGTGAGGATTGTAGGATCGTTGAGTTAGAACAGATTTTAGATACTACCTAGTCCAGGGGTGGGGAACCTGCGGCCTTGAGGCTACATGTGGCCCTCTAGGTCCTCAAGTGCAGCCCTTTGACTGTCAAACTATTTCTCTTCCCTCTGAACTATTCCCTTTCTTTATAGTGTAAGAATTTACCCAAATTTGAAGATACTGCTCCACTGGTGGCCCCAAGATGTTTTCTTCTGAAGGGAATGTAAACCATAGGGTGGTCTTGAGTTGGAAGGACTTGGAACCCTTGTGGAAAATGTATTAGAGCAAAGAGGGAGGAGAATTATGTTGATTGTTTATGGACAACTGTGAATGAGTTGTGTTTCTTCTCTACCGAGTTTTTGGCTCTCATGGATCTTTTGCAATTTTTTGCAATTTTTTCCTGTCATATGAAGGGTTTGGACTAGATAGCATCTAAAGTCTGTTCTAACTCTATGATCCTACAATTCTCACAACAGCCCTTAGAGATATGATGTGACCTGCAAGCACTAGGTCAAAGTGAATTATTATTAAGGGAATTCCTTATTAAAGGAATTATAGAAAGTGACAGTGACAGATAATAGATTAATTCATTTAATTCAGTTCAACAAATGTCTGTTGAGTACCTCTTATGTGTTAAGTCTTTTGCAATATTACAATTTTTATGGGGTCAAATAAAAGCCATCCTATGCATAATATGCATTTGTTACCTTGAGTGTTTATATAGAAAGTTGGGGTGCTGATACACACATTTGGGGAAACCCAGAAAAAAGGATAGGTAAGCCACATTTGGAGATTTTCCAAAGAAAATTCTGGTGGAGGCACAACAGAAGAGAGAATTGGATTTTTTTAGGGAGGTCCCCCAAGATCTCAGCCCATCTCTGTAAATGCAGAATGTAGGAGCTCCTGAATCAAGTTTACATTAGGGAAGGACATGGAAAAGTTATATCCTATCCAGAGGAGAGCAACCAGGTTAGTAAAGGGACTGATGACTAAGCCATATTGAAATAGATTAGATGAACTAGAGATGTTTAGCCTATAGAAGACTTAGTCAAAAACATGATACCTGTGTTCAAGTATTTGAAAGCCTGTCATGTCAAGGATGGATTGGACTGGTTCTTCTTTACCCCAGAATACAGAAGCCAAAGCAATGTGCAGAAATTACAGACAGGTAGATTTGGGGTGAGGAAATCTTTTTTAACAATTAGAGCTGTCTCAAAGTAAAGTGGTATACACCAGCAGGGTTAGGGTTGCTTTTAACCATAAGTCTTCAAGTGAAGATTGGATGACCACTTGGGGATGTCGTAGAAAGGCATTTTCTTGAGATATAGGTTGGACTAATCTAATTCAGATACTTTGATTCTGCCTCCTGATTCTAAGTCTGGTGCTCTTCCTACCTTACTATATGATATAGTTTATTCAACTTCTTCCTAACTGCCTCTCCCCCACCTCACATCCATAAGGCTAGAAATTTCAAGGAAGTCTAAGTTAGACTGTGTACTTGTTTCTCTGATTTACATTTATTCTTTAGATTGATTTGCATTGGCTTTAGCTCTCAGTGTTGTACACAGAGCACTTTAGTATGACTTCTCTGTCTTGGATCAGAAAAAGATATTTCCTGTGACTCTCAGTGTGGGTGAATTTTGTTTATATGTTATTTGAGATCTTTGAGTATTATTTCTTTTTAAGCTTTCAGAAATCAGTCATTTCCGGATATGCTTACCCACCCAGTGAGCCTTCACTTCCAACAAAGGAAAACAGTTAAGCAAAACCAGCCGACTTACCTTTCCAATGGAAAGGATAAGTTTGGAGGGCAAAGAGGGATGCATTTCCTCAGTTGAAGAGCTGGCCAAGATTGGTCATTACATTACATGGTATTTGACTTTGATTTAATGTAATTTTCATTTACATTATTATAGCTATTGCATATTTATTTTCTTGGTTCTGTTCATTCTGCTTTATATCAGCTCTTTCAAGTCTTCTCATATTTCTCTGAATTCCTCATCTTCATTGTTTCTTTCAAAATTTCTAGAATTCCATCGCATTCATATGTAACAACTTATTTAACAGTTTATAGACATGCATTTTGCTTCTAGATTTTTACTATCACAAAAAGAGCTGTTATTAATATTTTCATACATGTGGGACTTTTCCAACACTGACTTCAGGGATTCTGCAGATAATTGGTTCTAAAATTCTCAGCATATATACATATATATATGTGTGTGTGTGTGTGTGTGTATGTATATACACATATACACATACATTTATACACACATATATGCATACACATATAATATATGCACATATATGTATACATGTATGTGTATCTGTGTATACACTACATTCACAGGGGCCTCAAGGATCATCTAGTCTAAGAACTTCATGTTACAGGTGAATAAATTGAGATCCAGAGAGGGAAGTGACTTTCCTGGGATAACTGGGCATACTCAGAATTTGAATGTAGGTTCTCTGATTCTCAATCCAATTCTCTTTCATGCCAATTTGGTATTACAGAGAATTGAACAGTACAAAGGTTTTATGAACTGATCCCCATGGGGACAAATCATTGTCATAGAAGGAATGGCTTTCTGGATAGAAGAGACATTACTAGCTGTTTTCATGGAAATGCTGAGTCTCCAATCCTATCTTGAGTGATTCTTTGCAGACATTAAGTAAAGGTTATTTTTGTTCCATCAGAAATTGGAAATCAAAGCCAGATGCTGAGGTTTGAGGGTCTTCTCATAGAATACAGCTCAGAACAGAGGGCTGATCATCTAAACACATTCAGTGTCCACATGTAGACCTCAGAGGTCACCTTGTCCAACGCTGACCTAAGGAATTACCTCCTCCACATTGTCATTTAACCTTCATTTGAAAGCCTTTAGTGACAGAGAGCTCACTACCTCCTGAGGCAGCCTCTTCTACCTTTGGACAGTTATTACTAAGTCTGACCTATTGTTAACTTGATTTATGCCCATAACATCCACTCACCCTTCCTGTAATTTCCTAATGCTTAGGTATGACTACATCACCTTCCTGTCCTAAAAATAAATATATAGATATAGATATTTTTAAAGTGAAAGGTCTTTCCATTTCCTACAGGATAATAAAACAAAGCTCTGTTATCAAAGATGCAAAACCCTAAAGGTTTTGAGAGTCAGATACCCTTTTTAGCAGCAGGACTAACAGGGGGCCTGGATGACTAACCCTTAGCAAAGAAATGCACAATTTTGCCCCAGAAAGACAGATTAAATTATGACTATCAAACATATGGTCTATTGTGGAAATTTCCAGCCTTGTACAAACACAAAAATTCATTGGAAATAATTTCTATATGATAAAAATAGAATTCTTAACCATAACTTTAAACATATGATGCACACAATTATTTATGAAAGAATATAGAAATGTATTGCCTCTTCCAAACCAAATGGTCCTATCTGACATGAGACCACACAGACTTTCCCAAGTCCTAATAAAGAGAGAAACAGAGAGTGAAAAACAGAGGAGAAAAAAAAGAGAGACTAAGTTGTTTGCACCTCTACCCAGCATAAGATGAAGAGAAATGAGTCTTTAGTTCAATTTTCAACTAGAGAAGAGAAAAATGATAACAAAGAGAAGAAGGCAGGAAGTACTCTACATACTATATATATTCTACTGAAGTACATTATACAGAAAATGCTCTATATACACATACTACATGGCCTTTCAGTAAGTAGTGATCAATTTTTATTTTCCTTCTGTTTTCTCTGCCAGGGAGGATGGCTTATGCACTAGAAATAACAAAACAAAAATTGTTAAAGGGGGTTTGAAACCCAAGATAAGTAAAGAGATAGGAAGAGAGCCCTGAACTGCCTTTGATCAGGTCAGGTCACCTAACCTAGGTGAAATAATAATAATAACAACAACAATAATAGCTAGCATTTATATAACAGTTAAATTTTATAAGCACGGATGAGAACAATTTGTTCCAATGGCCATGAAGTCAGCTGAAATAGGTACTGTGGAGCACTTAGAGCTCAGTCAGACATTGAAGATACCAAGGTCATCCACTGCATGACAGGCTGTCACCAGTTGTCTTGGCTTTTATCTTGCCACTGGACTTCAGTGACTCTAGAAGAGAGAGTAAGGCTAACAACTTTGCGCAACTCTGCTTCGTTTAAATTCAATTCTCATAAGAGTCAAGACACTACCCATGATGTCATTGGTCCTCTTCAAAAACAAAGGATGAACAATAAGTTTTTCAAAGTACTTTACAAATATTGTTTCATTTTGTCCTCACAACAACCCTGGAGATAGGTGCTATTATTAATTCTCATTTTATAGAGGAGGAAATTGAGGCAGATAGAGATTAAAACACCTTACAAGTATTGTTTCATTTTATCCAGGTCCAGTGCTCTATCCATTGTGCTACCTAGCTACCTTCAAGAACTACATCTTTGGTTACTGGGGGAAAAACAAAACAAAACAAAACAAAACAAAACAAAATGTGATTGCAGAGCCACTAAAAGTGATATTTGAAAGAATATGGAAAACAGGCATACCACAAGTTTGGAGAAGGGCAAACGTCCCTACTTTCAAAAACGGGTAAAGACAGAATTTACAAACTAAAACCAACAAGCTTCACTTCAGTTCCCAGGAATGTTTTAGAATGGATCATTACAGAAATGGTTGGGAGACTTCTAGAAGGGAAATAGTGATTACAAAGAGTCAGTGTGACTTAATTAATAAGAGGTCATGCCAAATTAATCTGTTTTCTTGTTTTCACAGGACAATTATTAAATGAGGACAATGGTATAGATACAGTATAGGCATAAGTATAGAAATCTAGCTTCATTAGATTTTAGTGAAGTTTTTTATCAAGTACTTCATATTATTCTTGTAGAGAAGAAGAGATGCAGATTAGATAATAATATAATTAGATAGATTCAGAACTAGTCAGATAGCCAGACTCCAAAAAAGTAGTTAATAGTTCAATGTCAATGTGGTAGCAAGTCTCCAGTGTAGTACCTTAAGGGTCTATACTTGGTCTTATGTTGTTTAATATTTTTTTAATTAATGACTTAGATAAAAGATTAGACAGCATGCCCATCAGATCTGCAGATGACACAAAGCTAGGAGAGGTACCTTATAGAGGATACAGGATGACAGAGAGTGGATACAAATGGATTTTGACAGGCTAAAGAATTAGGTTAAATTGAGTAAAATGAAATTCAATATGTATGGATGTAAAGTCTTATACTTGGGTACAAAAAAATTAATGTCAAAGAATAAGATAAAGAATGCATGCTTAGACAACAATTGTTCTTTAAAAAAAAAGCTCTGAGGATCTTAATGGACTGTAAGCTCATTATATTAGCAGCATGATGTAGAAGCCCACAAAACTAAAGTTCTCTTGAGCTGCATTAAGGGAGGTATGGTTTCCATCAATAGGGAGGTAGTAGTCCATCTATATTCAGTCCTTGTCCCTCTGTTTTGGACACCATGGTTTAAGGCAGCCACTGATAAGTTGGAAAGTGTTGAGAGGACAACCAGGTTAGTGAAGGGTTTTGGGTCAATATTATATGAGCATCAGTTGAAGGAACTGAGAATGGAGAAATGAAGACTCAGGGTGGACATGATAGCTATCTTCAAACATCTGAAGGGCCACATGTGGAGGAAAGATTAGACATCTCCTATGAGACCTCAGAGAATCAGAAACAATAGGCAAATGTTGCAAAGAGACCCGCCTAGGCTTGATTTCAGAAAAAAAAAAAAAACAAACTTCCTGATAATTAGAGCTGTCCAAATCTTAATGGGCTGATTTTGAGAACTGGTAAGATGCTAGATGATCGCTCCTGTGGGTTAGATGAAATGGCTACTGAAGCCCCTGTCAAATTCTGTGGTTTTGTGATTCTGTGATTCAAAGAACTGTCTATAGAACAGAGTACCTGAGGTGCAGTAATTTGAGAGGTAAGCTAGAATGAGATTGTGAAGGCTTTAAAGCCAAACAAAAGAATTTGCATTGAGGCAAAGAGAGCCATTAAAATCTCTTGAGTAGGTGAGTGACATACTTAAAAATGAATTTAAGGAAAATAATTTGGGCAAATCTAGGAGGGATTGATTGGAGGCTAGAAAATGCCAAAGCAAGGAAATAAATGAATGACAAGGTCACTGACATAGTTCGAGAGGGGTGGAGGGACTGACCTCTGGTGGTGGCTGAGTGAGTGGAAGAAATGAGATGAATATGACAAATATGGTAGAAATAGAACCCATGAGATTTGGCAATTGATTGGAGAAAGAAGAGTGGGGCAAGAAAAACGAAGAATTGAGGAAAATAGATTGAAAATCTGGATGACTAGAATCAGATTGGTACGCTCAAAAGAAATAGGGAAGTTACATAAGAGTTTCTCAGTGCAGAAAATATTCCCTTGGACAGAAAGTCTTTACATATGTATACATGGAAATGAAAATTATATATAATATGCAAAAGTATACATATGCACATATATTTTTATGCATGAATGTATATGATATCCCAAAAGTAAGCATAGTTTTAAGCTTTAATATATACATAAATATACACATGTATATATACCCATATATATCCATATATGTGTATAAATATATATGTAGATGTACTTTTTGAGTAGGAAGGCAGCACAGTGGATAGAGTGCCGGTCCTGGAGTCAGGAAGACTCATCTTCATGAGTTCAGATCTAGCCTCAGATACTTGCCAGTTGTGTAAGCCTGAGCAAATCACTTAACCCTACCTCAGTTTCTCATTTGTAAAATGAGCTGGAGAAGGAAATGGCAAACCACTTCAGTGTCTTTGCCAAGAAAAACTCTCATGGGGTCACAAGGATTTGGACACAAGTAAACAATAAATATGTACTTTACAGGGGCAGCTAGGTGGCACAGTGGGTACAGGGCAGCCCTGAAGTCAGGAAAACTTGAGTTCAAATCAGGCCTCAGATACTCACTAGCTGTGTCACCCTGGGCAAGTCACTTAGCTCTGCCTCAGTTTCTTCATCTTTAAAAAAATGAGCTGGAGAAGGAAAAATGATAAACAACTCTAGTATCTCTGCCAAGAAAACCCCAAATGGGGTCACAAAGAGTCAGATATACTGAAGAACAACAAAAATGAACTTTACAATACAAGTATTACACATATACATGTTTATGTATGCATATTTTACATACTATATAATGTTATATGACATACAGTCTCTATGATATACAGTCTATACTATATATATAGTATATATACTATATAGCATATATAATACTATATGCAATGTAATACATAGTATACATGATATACAAAACTATATATATACACTATGTAATATATAGGATATATTATATACATATGTGTGTATATGTAAAAACTTCACTAGGACATTCAGCTGAAGGCAGGAATTTGGATCAGCAAAACAAGAATTAGCTCCTTTTCATCCTATTAGCTTTGAATTCAGTTAATAACATTTCTTAAGTATTTATTGTGTGCAACTCACTGTTTGGTGCTAAAGAAGACAAAAAGTTTAAATAAGACACTTCCTAGGAGCTAGTTTTTCCAGTGCCCTGAGATGGAGCTCACCTGGACCTGGGTGTTCTTTAAATATGTTTTCATTTATCTTGCATTGCAACTCCCTAGTAACTTTTTTTCCTTTCTTCTTTTTTTTTTTAAATTTTTATTTTATTTATTTATTTATTTATTTTTTAGGCAATTGGGGTTAAGTGACTTAAGGGTCACACACCTAGTAAGTGTCAAGTGTTTGGTCTGAGGTCGGATTTGAACTCTGATCCTTCTGACTTCAGGGCTGGTGTTCTAGCCACCGTGCCACCTAGCTGCCCCTCCTTTCTTCTTTCCAAAGATCATTTTTCATGGCAAAGAAAGCCATTTTCAAAGGAAAGTCTCAACTTCCTTATTTGTAAAATGGGAATAATAATAATGCAGGCATTCTCTACCAGACGAAGGTTGTCCATTTCGAATGAGAAAATAGCTGTAAAAGCATCCTAGAGAAGTCAATTATCACTGTTGTCATTATCTTATCTCATAAGCCAGTCCTAAGCTCTAAGGATCCAAGGACTCCACAAAAGTCTCTGTTGAGTGGGCAGACAAAAAGCTTGAGGGTCCAGCAGGAGAGTGAAGTCACAGAAAGAAGGAGCAAACACCAAGTACTTTGTGGTTTGGGAGAGCCAAGGAAAATCTCCATCTTTATAATGACAGAGCATCATAATGAGAGGTCACTCTGCCAAGGCTCATTCGACAAATTGCTACCATAGACTCAGAAGCATAAATGGAAACTCAGCACAGGCTGTGTCTTCACGTATCTTCACGGATCTAGAAAGAGAACCGTATGATGTTAGAGCTGGAAGAGACGTTGGTGGTGACCTTTTCCAACCTCTCACTGAACCTGCGATTTCACCGATGTTGACAAGTCCCAGTGAGAAAACTGCCTCTTTCAATACATATGGCAGCTTTCCTGCAAGTTACCTACAGTCTTAGAGAGTGCCTGGAGTGTTTGAAATGTAAAGTGACTTGTCCAAGGCCATACAGTCAATATGTGTCAAGGCTAAGACTTGAACCCAGGTCTTCCTGGCCTTCTCTTTCCACCATGCTATGTTGCCTCTAATTTTACAAAGTAGTAAATGAATCTGAGGAAGAGGGAAGTGGCTTGCTAAAAATCTCAAAAAAAAATAGTAAGTGGCAGAATCAAGTCTCCAATCTCACTTGATATAACCTGTAGAGAAGTCACCATCTTCTCTGTGACATTTATTTGGGACATAATCAACAACAGCTAACTATATAGTGCTTCCAGGTTTACAAATCACTCTATATAGATTATGTCATTTGATACTCACAAAAACCCTATGGGGTAGATGCTACTTTTATCCCCATTTTACAGATAAGGAAATGGAGGCTGGGAGAAGTTAAGTAACTTGTCAAGGGTCACACAGCTAGTAAAGAGTCTGAGGCAGGATTCAAACTCACGTCATCACTACTCTACTCACTATGCCACCTCTCTGGTTGAGACTAGCCAGTCCAACCTCATTTACTTTTGTGACAGGATAATTTGATCGGTAGATTGGAGAAATGATATACATACGGATTCTCAGCAAGGCATTTGACACATCTCATACTATCCTTGAGGGCAAGGCAGAGCAATGTCTGCTAGATGGGGAAATGACTACATCCCAAGGGTAGTCATTAATGGTTTGCTATCAACTTGGAGTGAGGTCCCAGGGATCTATTTAAAAAAAAATTAAAATACATCTGCACAATAGATCTGCACAATTAACACTGAAGGTGAAAATTTTGGGATCTAAAAGGATCTTGATTGTTTAGAATAATGGCCATATCAAGTAAGATTAAATTTAATGATATGGATATAAAGCCATATTCTTGAGTTCAATTTTATGAATGGGAAAGGAATAGCTAGACAGCAACTCATGGGGCAAAGATCTGGAGGTCTTAGTTGGCTGCAAATTCAACATGTCCTTGGTGTGATATGGCAGCCAACTGCCCAAGGATGTGATAAAGGCTGGAAGGGGGCGTCCAGAATGAATGAGATGATGAGGCCCTTGCATTTTGCCTTGATCAGACCTAATACCCCAGAGAGAACTCACTGTGCTCAGTTCAGGGTACCATAGTTTAGGAAGGATGTTGATAAGCTGGAATTTATCCAGAAGACTACTGGGATGAGATCATACCATGTAAAGACTGGTGAAAGGAACTGAGGAGATTTAGAATCTAGAAGATTCTAGAGAATCTAGAAGAGAAACTTTCAGAAACATGATAGTGATCCTCAGTTATCTGAAGGCTTATTATGTGGATGAAGGATAAGACTTTTTTTTCAGGCTTGGTCCCAGTGGTAGCTAGAGAGGCAGATCTAGGTTAGATATAAGGAAAAATGGCCTAATGATCAGAGCTCACTGCAGATGGTATCACTAGCATTTTTTCCCCTAAATCAAAGTTTTGCCAAGGACTGACTCCATTCTTCACAAAGTGCAAAAGTATCTTGTAAAGCCAGAATTCAACTTTTAAAATGAGTCAAGTTTCAAATTTGAAGAGGTAATGGCTCTGTTTGCATGGTATGGAGCCAGTTAGATCTGTCACCTGATCTCTGTCTCTGTGTCTCTGTCTCTGTGTCTCTGTCTCTCTGTCTATCTCTCTCTCATCTCTCTGTCTCTCTGTTTCTCCCTCCCTCCCCCCCCCCACCCCTTGAATGGCTGGTGTCATATAGACAAAACAGATAGGACTAAATGTTTGATTGAACCAAAAGGATATTTTGCAGATACTGCCTGTTAGTAGCAGAGAGGACAGGCAACTTCAGTTTGGGTGGTATTATAGGTAACATGATGTAACCAGAATCTTCTTTATACTCATTCATTCATTCATTTGTTCATTCATGAAGTTATATATTATTTCATTCAACATATATATATATATATTATATATAAGAGCTTACTACATATGATATAATATACTAGAAACTGAGAGGCACACCAAAATAAATTAGAGATGTTCTCTGACCTCAAGGAATTTATAAGATATTGTTATTTTTGTTCAATTGTTCCTTTTTGTGACTCTATTTAGGGTTTTATTGGCAGAGATACTGGAGTGGTTTGCCATTTCCTTCTCCAGCTCATTTTACAGATGACGAAATTGAGGCAGAGTTAAGTGACTTGTCCAGGGTCACACATCTAGTAAGTGTTTGAGGTTGGATTTGAAGAACACTCGAGATGAACTCATCAGGAAGATGAGTTTTCCTGACTCCAGGTCCAGCACTCTACCCACTGTTCTAACCAGCAGTTACCAGGGATTATCAAAGATGATTTCCTGAAGTAGGGTCTTCAAAGGTGAGTAGGATGTCAAGAGAAATAGCTGGACGAAAGGGTATTACAAATCTAGAGGGGCAGCTAGGTTGCACAGTGGATAGAGCTCCGGCCTTGGAGTCAGGAGGATCTGAGTTCAAATCTGGCCTCAGGCACATAACACTTACTAGTTGCGTGACCCTGGGCAAGTCACTTAATCCCACTGCCTAACAAAAAACAACAACAACAACAAAAATCTAGGAAAAAGCATAGAAAAAGATGTGGAGGTGGGAAAGAATAGTATGTGCGTAGGATATTGGGAATGTTTCAGTTTGGCTGAAGGATAAGGTATGCTAAAGTGAATTGTTAAGGCTGAAAAGATAGATTAGAACCAGATTATGCAGGACCTTGAATGTCAGGTTGAGGGATCTGGATCTTTGCTAATAACTAATAGAGAACCATAAATGTTTTTTGAGCAAGAGAGTGATATAATCAGATCTATGCATTAAGGAGCTTGATTTAGCAGCAACATACAGGATGGATTAAACAGAGAGAAAGGAGGCAGGGAGGCCTTTTAGAAGTCTATTGTAATGAGGGCTTGAAGTAGGGTGGTGGCTGTGAAAGGGGAAAGCAGGACACCAACATAAGAGATATTATGAATGTGTGTGACAGATTTTATGCTCTGCTTTATTGTAAATCTTAACAATATAGACAGATAGGTAAATGATGAGGTGAGGTTTATTATGATGATGTTAGAATCAAGTTCTCTCCTGATTCCCCCTTCTGGCATGGAAGTGACTCTTCGATATTAAAGGCTGTATCACTGGAGTAGATGCTCTGGTAGGTCTTCCCAAGATTTAAGGATTTTTAGTTGGACTCATTAACTCATTGGCCTCATTGTGCCAGCACCAGCCTCACCAAATACAGGCAGCATCATCACCAAATGGTCACCAGGAGATGATTTTTTTTCTGTCCCAGGAACATAGATTGATTCTCTCCTAGGTAAAGAAATTAGGATCCATATTGGTGGAGGGAATAAACAGAAGCTTTGAGGTTGAAAGGTATAGCCATGGAATTGTAGAGAGGAGACCTGGGTTGAATCTTAGCACTGCCACTGACTTTCTGTGTGATCATAGGCAAGGATAATAACATTAGCACTACGAAATGGCTTTAAGGGTGGAGAAGGGGTAGCATTTTGTGAAGCTCAAACTGCTATAGAAATTTGACTTGTTATTATTACTCACACAGATGAAATCCCACATGCCTGAAATATTAAAGCAAGTGGCTGATGATATTCTTTGGACCAGAAGAATCCGAATCACTTCCAAGGAGTATTTACAGAGTTGCATGAGCTTTTTCACTCAGTAAATGAAAATCCATCTGAGCAGGTATTTATGGTTAACATGAGCAATGTTATGCTGACAAGCAGGACTTTCTTCCAAGGACCCAAAGCCAAATTCTGCATCTAAGTGATTTATACACTTAATTATTGCTACAGGGAGCTTTCTTAACACAGCAGTGACATCATTCTGCTTTTTACTGTCCTCAAGGCCATTCAGAGAGAAACTGGTGCTGAGATGAGAGAAACCAGAGCCCTAGCCACACATACTGACCTGCACAATTACCAGCTACTCCATGAAGTCTTCCCTGATTCTTCCCCTCAACCCTTTCTCCAGGGGAAAGTGACCTCTCCATCAAAGCCTCTATGACTGACTGAGTCTTTCATAGCTCCCTAGCTGCTACATCCAAAATAATTCAATGGAAAGAGCGTTAGATTTGGTATTGGAAGACACCGCTACTCACCGCTTTAAGTGGCTACATGGTGCAATGGATAAAGCATTAGCCTTTGAATTAGGAAAATCTGAGTTTGGATCCTACTTCATTCAGACACTTATCAACTATGTAACCTGAGCAAGTATGGACCCACAGCTACTACATTTTGAGGATCACTCCATTTTGTTCACACATGTATGTCTATGCTCTCTTATTGGCAATTGCAATGGGACTCAGAATGCGGCATTCCATGATGCCCTGTTGTGTAGTCTGTTCTGGGAGGCAGCCTAGAGCTCCCTTGCATCCTGTTGTGCATAGACCCCTAACCCTGAAACTGGGTGGAAGGATTGTTGTACTAAATCAACCTTAGGCCCTAGCAACAGGGACTTTGATCAATCAACCTTTGACCCATCCCCCCACCCTGTTCCTCACTCTCTAAAAGCTATATGGACCTTGTGTGCTGTTCATTCGGGGAGTCTTTGCCTCTTTAGATGAAACTCCCTTGCTAGTGAACTCAATAAACCCTAGTTGGTCCAAATTATGTTTCTTAGCTAATCTATTGTTCATTTCCCTAACATCAAAACAAGTCATTTAACTGCTGTCTGCCTCAGTTATCTCATCTATAAAATGGAATTAATAATAGCACCTCCCTCTCATGGTGGTTGAGAGGATAAAATGAGATAATATTTGAAAAGTGCTTTGTAAACCTATATAAATACTAGCTATTACTAGTATTACTACTTGCCTGACTCCAGGGCAGGGCATTTTCCCTCTCTGGGTGTCAGTTTCCTTGTTTCTAAAATGAGAAAGTTAGATGTGATCATCTCTAAATAGATCCCTGACAGCTCTAAATCCCACAGCCCCAGTGGCATGATTTCATCTGATCCACATAACAGTTCTGTGAGGTTGACAGGGCCCATGGATATACATTAAAAAGGAGGGAGGAAAAAAAAGGATCACTTAACTATGTACATCTGCATCTCTCATTCAGTCCTGAAGACCAATAACCTCTCTATTATGCTATTCTGAAGGAGAAATGGCTCCATGGAAATTGGCTACAGTATTCAAAGGCTGGTCACAAAGAGAGGCAGGGAAGTATCCGGTCTCAGTGGTGTTGTGTAGACAAGGAATGGCCCCTCTCCTAGAGATCAGGGTCATCACTTTTGATGACCTTAGAAGCAAACCAGCAGATGGTGTGAAGAAGGATCCTGGTGTCAGATATTCGAGAAGTCATTGCTTAGAGGAAACTTAGTGATCATCCCTCCCTAATTTTATAGAGGAGGAATCAGATACTCAGTATAGTTTGCCTAAGGGAGAATTAATGACAGCTCTGAGTCTATATAGCAGATTTCCTGACTTCTGGTGCAAGGTTCTTTCCACTACATCACATATTCTATGTTTCTTGATCCTGTAAAATTACCTTGAAGCTCTGGGTAGTTTTCTAGTAGATGTTATTAGGGGAAAAAATGGTGGCAAGCACCAGTGGCCTGGTGCCATCTTCCAAAAAGCAGAAAGCGGAAGTCCTGTGAATGTCATCTCTAAATTCTTCATGCTCTTTCCAAACTAGTCAGATCATGTGTTTACCCTTCCTCCTGCTGGTATCACTGTAGCTTCCCTCTGGGAACTGGAAGTAAATTTACCTTCTGCATTTCAAGCTCAAGGCACAATCTAAAGGTCATTGAAAGTGTTGCCACATTTAAGGGACAAGTCATTTCTGAAGAAAGGAGATGCTGCCTTGTCAGCAATGGAACAGTTAACAAAGGGTTAAGCTGCCAGGAGGGTTAGGGTGAGGGCTTAGGCATGGATGAGAATCAAATCATACTTAAGAATATTTCTTTAGAGAAACTAAAGCATCCTGGGAAAATAGTCAGGCTTTCACAAGTAGTGTTCTACAGCAGCTCACATCTTCACGGTCACATGATTGTCAAAGAAGTGGAGCAATCAAATGTAAACTGAGAGAATATAAGCTCCCTGAGGGCAGATACTGTTTCATTTTTGCTTTGTATCCCCAGCTACCCAGCATAGGTATTAAATAAATGCTTCTTGATTACTTGATTGAGATACAAGATTCCATGGTGTTTACTGTTTTTTTACTACAAAAAAAAATTGATTCACTAGAGTGAAATGCTTTTTAAAAGACCCTCCTCAAAGTTGGCATTTCTTATTCATATGTTAAGCTCATATACAGGAACATGGATCTAGAACTGGATGAGACCATGGTGCCCACTTAGTCCAACCCATAATTTTACAGTTGAAGAAACTGAGGTCTAGGAAGGTTAAGTGACTTGGCCAAGGTCACAAGTGCCACATAAATGAAAGAAGGGTGGAACCTAGGTCCTCTGACTCCAGAGTCAATGCCCTTTCCCTGGTGCCAACCCCCCTCACTTTGTAGATGTGGAAACTGAGGTTCAGAGGAAATGTTTTTAAAGGTAGAACAATAAAGATAATTTATTTGCTGACCCCTGTTTATCAAGTGACTCATAGAACAAGGGGATGTATGCCTGCCAAAGCAGTTCCCAGTGCCCTGAAGGTTGTCTAGTGCATAATCCAAATGAAAGATGGAGTCCTTATAGATGATGAGGTCCTACAAATGCTCCTGTTTGCTGATGATATAGTACTGATTGCATCAGGCCCCAGATCACTGCATGTTCGTAAATGAGATCTTCCATTGTTGTGTATTCATTTCAGTCATGTCCAACTCTTTGTGACCCCATTTGGAGTTTTCTTGGCAAAGATATTGGAGTGGTTTGCCATTTCTTTCTCCAGGTCGTTTGACAGATGAAAAACCAAGGTAAATAGGGTTAAATGACTTGCCCAAGGTCACACAACTAATAAGTATCTGAGGCTAGATTTGAACTCACGAACATGAGTCTTCTTGACCACAAGCTCAGCGGTCTATCCACTGTACCACCTAGCTGCCCCAAATGAGATCTACAATTGCTCAAAAATGTTGTTAACTGTCCACACAGGAAAAAAAAAAACAAGTGCATGAAGAACACCTCTTATTTATACTATGACATGTAGTCAGATGGGCATGACCATTAAGCTGGTCCATCAGTGTATATATCTTGGATAAACATTGAAATCACAGGGAACTGGGCATAGAATTGAACTGGAAGAAGAGACTGACTGAATTGCCTTTGAGGAATTATTTAGTACTACTAATGAGCCTGGGCCTCTCCTTGAAACCAAGGCCCATCTTTTTAATCCTACCAGTCTTCCAGTATGGCTGTGCATCATGGAATCCTGTGGTCTCCAAAGAATTAAAATGGTGGAAAGGCAAATGATGAGAACAAGTAGGTTGCTCATTACCAAAGAAAGACCGTGCATGTGAAATGGTGCCAAGGATATCATTGAAGTGTTGTTTGATCAGAAAAGGTGGGCTGGTTATGGGTTCATTGCAAGGGATAATTGATGAACAACCTTCATGTTTCACTGGTTATCCATGCAATGTCAAGAGATTCAGAAGAAGGTCTGCAGCACTTTGGGTGAACCTTCCTATGGAGGATTTATCAGAGGACATGAAAAAATCATACCTGATAAGAAAGCACAGGGGAAGAGCAATCTGCACTGTTGAAGAGAGTATGTTTCCACATCTGTGGGATCACAAATTTATGGAAGTTATTGAAGCATTTTCCCAGTGATATAATATGGCTGTTATTCATGGAAATACAGACATACCTTGGAGATATTGTGGGTTTAGTTCCAGACCTCCACAACGAAGCAAACTTTGCAATAAAGAGAGTCACACAAATTTTTTAGTTTCCTGGTGCATATAAAAGTTATTGTAGTCTATTAAATATACAATAGTATTATGTATTAAAAAAACAATGTATATACCTTAATTTAAAAATATATTATTGCTAAAAAATACCAACCATTGTCTGGACCTTTAGTGAGTTGTAATATTTTTGTTGGGGCACCTAGGTGGTACAATAGATAGAGTGCCTGGCCTAGAGTCAGGAAGATTCCATCTAGCTATGTGAACCTGGGCAAGTCACTTAACTTTTTTGACCTCAGTTTCCTCATCTGTAAAATGAGGTGGAGAAGGAAATGACAAACCACTCCAGTGTCTTTGCCAAAAGCATTCCAAATGAGGTCATGAAGAGTTGAACACAACTGAAAAACGACACAATAACAACAATCTTTTTGCTAGTGAAGGGTCTTGCCTTGATGTTGATGGCTGCTAACTGATCAGGATGATGGCTGAAGGCTGGGGTGACTGTGGCAATTTCTTAAAATTAGGCAAAAATGCAGTTTGCCACATCGATCAACTATTCCTTTTGCTTGAACACTTAGAGGTCATCATGGAGTTACTAACTGGCCTAATTTCAATATTATTGTGTCTCAGGGAACATAGAGTCTGGAGGACAGGGAGAAATACTGGAACAGTCCATGGTGGGTAGAGCAGACAGGACACACATAACATTTTTCCATTAAATTTACCCCTTATATGGCCATGGCTCATGACACCCCAATAATTTCAACAATAACATCAAAAATCACTGATCACAGATCACCATAACAGAAAAAGTTTGAAATAGTATAATAATTACCAAAATATGACACAGAGACATGATATGAGTGCATGCTGTTGGAAAAATGGTACTGAAAGACTTGCTTGTCATAGGGTTGCCACAAACCTTCAATTTAAAAAAAAACATAATATCTATGAAGTACAATAAAGTGAAGCTCGATAAAACAAGGTATGCCTGTACCATAATCTCAGGGCAATGGAAGGACATATGGTAGATACAAGTAGGCTGAAGTATATTACTCCTGATGACCTGAAAATAAAGAGTGGCCCTAAAGACACTATCAAGGACATGTATAATTGGAAAAGGAAGTATGTCTAGTAATGAAATGAGAGCAAGGAATGACAAGTAAATGGCACAATTGTTTCACTGGTATCTACAAAGCATTAGACGACCTAGAGAAAGGCAGCTATCTGGCATGGTGGATAGCTCCTCTATGAGGGAGAACATGGACAAAAATTGTTCCAGATACAAGTGGGCCTCCAAATGATGAAATCATGAAGCATCATTGGAGCATCGAAGCAATCTCAGTAGTAAGATGGCAACAAAGTATCAATTGGTAGTTATGATATTAGAACATTCTTGACACATTTGAGTTTGGGCAAGTAATGTCCCACAGAGCCATTGTAGCAAATATGAAATAACAGGTAAATACTAGATCAATGCTGTCCAAAATGGGAAATCGGATCACCCTTGGCTAACGGCAGGCCAAAACCCAAGAGCATCTAATTAGCATTTCCCTCTTGGAGAATGTTTTCCTCCCTACCCTCTCATCTTACTATTAAGCATTAGTTCTTTAGTGTGAATTCATTATCCAACTCTTTCCTAAGATAAGAGGTGTTGATTGAATGAAAGCAGCTATTGATTAGAATTGGGGCTAGAAGAAGAGATGGGTCCACAGCAAGAAAAGTATCCAGTTATGGCTGCTACCTTTTAGGAATGCATTAAAAAGTTGGAGTGCATTCAAAGGAAGATAGCCAGTAGGGGCAGAGGGCTCAAAAGATCTGTCCTTCAAAGAAAGGCTAATGCCTTTCAGTTGGAGATCAGTTGAAGGAATTGGTCATTGTCTTCAGATAACTAAAGTCTTTATTCTGCATAGCTCCAGAATGTAGAATTGGGTCCAAGTTACAGGGAGGAAGATTTTGGCTAAGGATAGGCTAAGAAGAATTTACTAATAATTAGAATTTTCTTACTTTGCAATTGGCTGTCACAAAGTAGTGACTGCGACATTACTGGACTTCATTGTATCATCCTTGGAGACATCTAGCCCAACTCTTTCATTTCACAGATGAGAAAACAGACCCAGAGAGATTAAGAGACTTTCCTAAGGTCACATAGAAGTAAGATGTTTAAGAAAAAGCTGAATCATGGATTTATAGCTGGAATGAAATTTAGAGGCCATCAAAGGCAGCCCCTTCATTGTACAGATCAGGAAACTGAGGCTTCGAGAAGTTAAATAACTTGCCTAATGTCACACAGCAAGTAAGCATCTGAGGCTAGATTTGAACCCAAGTGTGCTTGATTCCAGGTCCAATGCATAAGCTACCACACCACAATACTGCTTCCTTTATAGTGGAGATTCATACTTCAGATTGAACTAAATGCCTATTGAGTTTCCTTCTAATATACTTAGCCTGGATGGAGGTCACTTGGGAAAGGGGTGGATGGAGGTCATTGGGCACTTGGGGAAGGAGTGGATCGAAGCCACAGGACACTTGGGGAAGGGGTGACTGGGTACTTGGGAAAGTGGTGAGGGTAGGGCAAGAGGGGGAAGAACACAGTGAGAAGGAAAATGAGCATCCAAAGGAGAAGTGATGGTTAGACAGCAAGGTTCACAATTTCACCAGAGTGTATAGATTCTAGCATGAGCCACTGGACACATCTGCCATGGCCTGCTGAGTGTCCCAGTGCCAATGTGACACATTACTAAGTACTCTGCACTTGAAGAAATGTGCCAGGACAAACAGGCTGAGTGCAGTGTCCCCAGTGGTATGATTCACTGTGTTTTCTGCAACTTAATGTTGCACATTTCGTTGGTATTTTCGCTTCTAATGACAAATTCATCTGGCTTGGGTGAGTTGGGCTCATGTCGTAATACCAGGTTTCTTGGCCTCAGTCATGGTGGGCAGAAAATGGGGAGGTCTTAGTTAGGATATAAGATAACTAGACTTCGCAACTAAACTACTGTTGCTATTTGGTATTTTTTGTGCTGTAAGCTTTTGAACCAGGACATCTTATAGAAGGAAAGATGACATATAGATTTGTAGACTATTAGAACTGAGCGGAATGAAAAATGTCAGAACTAGAGGGTACCTTAGAATAGAATCTCAGACCTGGAAGGGTCATTGGTATATACAAAGCATGATTCAGCTGCAAAGATCTTAGAATAGAATGTTTGAGTTGGAAGAACCTTTAGAACATAGAACATAGTATGTTACTGAAAGGGAGCTTAATGGTATTTTAGTCATTTTACAGATGAGGAAATTGAGGCTCCTAGTGGAGAAGAGACTTGCTCAAAAGCACACAGATGTTGAAGCAATCAATAAAATATTTATTAAGTGCCTGCTGTTATATGCCAGATATAGTGGCTGACACCACATTCAAATACAATGAAATAATCCCTACTTGCAAGGAGTTTGAATATTTGAAGTAGCTCCTTTCTGTTTCTCTAAAAATATGCTGGAGGAATACTTAAAAAGAATGTCCATTTCTTTTCTATAGAAATGAAAATAATTTTTCAAATTGTCTATAGATAGCTTTCACATGACTATGCTAGTCTGAGACCCACTCTTTTCCCAAGACCTTGAAGCAAGCTAGGGTTGTAAGGCATTAAAAGTTAGTTATCACCTATCATTACTAACCTTTCAAATGTCAATTAGCTTTAGAAAAAATTACTTCTCTAGAACCTACTACCTTCCTGAGGCAGTCTATTCTTCTTGAGAGTGCTTATAATTTTTAGGATATTTTTCCCTACCTCAAATTTAAATACATCTCACTATCTGTCTATTTCTGTATGTAACTTGTATATACCTAGTTGTTTTCCCTGTTATATTATAAATTTTTTGAAGACAGGAGGAAAAAAAATTTTGCTTTTCTAGAAATAGTCTTTTCAGTGGCATGGGTTTCAAGAACAATTCTTTAAACCAGTATGTCTGCTTTTTAAAAAAATCAAATAAAGTTTTCAGTTTTTCCCCCCTCACATATTTCTAAAGGCTGGAGCCTTAGAGATGTTTGACAGTTTATGTAACTATCACTTTCATAGTCAAAAGCTATCTGACTGTTCTTTGAGAGAGTAGGTGTGCTTCATTTCCGAATACCTCAAGGTTCCATCTGGAACAAGGAAGTCTGTTATTGTTCCAAGCTTCCCTTCTGCTGCATTTTCCAGTTTGCACTATACTGCCCACATAGAATTAGTTTAGGATGGAGAACAGAATATAGGACCCGACAGTAGGAAAAACCCTTCAGTCAGATAATTATAAATTATATTTGCATATTATTTCCAAGTTTACAAAACCCTTTCACATCCATGATCTCATTTGAATTTAGCAATAGCCCTGAGAAGTCAGAAGGTGCAGGCATTATTATCCCTGCTGTGTTGTTGTTTTTCAGTCATTTTTCAATCACATCTGACTCTCTGTGGCCCCATTTGGGGTTTTCTTGGCAAAGATACTGAAGTGGTTTGCCATTTCCTTCTCCAGCTCATTTTACAGATGAGGAAACTGAGGCAAACAGGATTAAGTGACTTGCCCAGACACTGTCTGAGGACAGATTTGGACTCTGGAAGATAACAGGCCCAGGGTCACACAGATAGTAAGTGATTGAGGCCAGATTTGAACTCGGGAAGATGAGTCTTTTTGATTCCCATCCCAGTGCCGACTGCACCATCTAGCTACCACTACATAGATGAGTAAACTGAATTTGAGATGATAGGTCCAGGGTGGCATCAAACTATCCAATGGTAGAATCAGGATTTGAATGCAGAACTTGTGACTCCTATTGCTATAGCTACATAATGACAGCGTTCCCTTTTGCCCTTAAATAATTCTCTTCAAGTAGGGGAAATTACTCCAGCAAATTCTGAAAGATGAAACCTTCTAGAGAAAGTGATCTAGTGGTGCTTTCACTGGGCAAGGTTGGGGAGGGGTAGAGAAGGCTGAGAGGGAAAGGGCTACATGCTAAGTAAGCTCATTTATTTGGCAGAAAAACAAATAATCAATCAACTAATGTCTGCCACAGGACTCAACTGTGGACTCTCTCTCCAAATAATTAGTATCCGGTGTCATCCTACAGTTGGTGCCTTTAAATTGAGAGCACATGTTTGACATTATTTGCATAAGTGACTGCCTGAGTTTGGCTTGGAATAGAAACCCAAGGAACATCACAAAATGTAGTAACAAACTCCCCTGTATTTATCTGATTGTCTGTTTTTCATTTCCGGGATGGAACTGCTTCAGTCTCCATGCACTCCGGACTTTGCTGTGGATCTCATAAGTCTCTCCAAGTCCCCATCTGCTGGTTTGTTTTCCAGTCTAAGTGTTATAGATGTGGGGTTGGAGGTGGGGGTGGGAAGGTCTACTGTTCATCCCAGTGGCGGGAGGTCCCCCTCCCATGCCATAGGCAGAGAAGTTGTATATCCCAGCAGATCCTCTCCTGCCGACCTTGCAGATTGTGAGACTCTCTCAAAACAACAAAGGAAGACAAGTTTCGTATTCAAGGAAGAAACTCCTAAATGGAATGAACCCACTCCCCTAGTGAACAACTGAAGCATCAAATGGACAAGGGGAGAGCTGGGAGCAGAGAAGCATAGCCTGAATTCCCAGGACCCATGCCTAGGAAGGGACTCAGACGAGCCAAGCTGGATGGTGCAGTCGAAATCAACCAAGATGGTTGTCTAAGCCGGACAGGACAGACTGTCCAGGAAATGAAGAAACAACTCCTCTTCCAGAATTTCCATTCCTACTCTCCTCTAGACTCATCAGATTTATATTTTTCAGGAAAGCCTTTTGCTTCAAATGTCTGATTCGATTCAATTTTAAATACACATATTAAGTGCATAAGATGTACAAGTCACTGTGCTATATATATAAGGATGCAAAGACCAAAAATAGAAAATTCTAGCTTTCAAGGAATTTACATTCTATCACTGAGTTACCTTGGGGTGAGGGTGGGGTTTAACATCTATCTATCTATCCATCTATCTATATGTGTGTATGTATGTATATATATATATATGTATATGTAGAACAGAAGGAACATAGAAGGGAAAGAGCATCAGCAAGTAGGAATATGAGGGCAAGTGAAACTGAGAATCAGATTTAGAGGTAGAAGAAAGCTGAGAAGAAACCATCCAGATTAACCTTCTCATTTTACATTTTACCATAGGTTTGAAACCATAAGATATTCTCTTATTCCAGTAATAATACTATGTCTGAAGAAAAGGATGTTGCAAATTATTGTCGTTTAGTTGTTTTTCAGTCATGTCCCACTCTTTGTGACCTCATTTGGGGCTTTCTTGGCAAAGATGCTGGAGTGGTTTGCCATTTCCTTCTCCAGCTCGTTTTTACAGGTGAGGGAACTGAGGCAAAGAGGGTTAAGTGACTTGCCCAGCCACTGTCTGAGGACAGATTTGAACACTGGAAGGTAACAGGCACTCTGTGCAGTATGGTGCCACCTAGCGGCCCTTGCAAGTTATAGTAGGAACATAAAAACTAGGTCAGTATTTCTAATCATATCTGACCTCTGTCTTTATGTCTGCCAATTGAAATCCTACCCATCCGTCAAAGTTCAGTCCAATGGCACCCTCTCTCCTGGAGTCTCTTGTAGAATTTTGGACTTTAGTTAGAACTAGGTTCAAATCCCAGCTTTGCCACTTACTCAGGAGAAATATCTTTTATTCATCTTCTAGAACTCTGAGCAGCTTGAACAGTTTGATCTTTATTGAGCTGTATGTTTATTAAGTGAATTAGAGAGCTGATTTCATCAGCTCTAAATTATATTAATTAATGGTTAAATTAAATAAACTGACAAAAGGAAAATCTAACCTACACCAATGCCTTCATCAAGCTTCTTAGTTAATATGAAGGATTTCGGAGGTGCGCAGGAATATATATATGAAATAAGTAGAAGCAGCTAAGTAATATAAGTGATAACTACAGCAACATAACTGGAAACAATAAAAATTAAACTAAATGTTGTATAATTATAAGGATGAAGCTTATCCCCCCCCCAAAAAAAGTAATGAGACTATGTATCTTTTATTGGTATGGAACATTCTATATGTTTTTCAGACTTGGTTGACAAATTTATTTATTAGTAAGTTTTGCTGAACAACCTTTTTTTTCCTCTCTTCCTTTTTTGTTCTTTCTTGTAATGAATGGTTCTCTGGGTCAAGGAAGAAAAGAAACAAATTTGGAAATGAAAGTGACATACAATGAAATATATGAATAAAATGTTTAGTAACACAAATTACATGAATTCAGAGAAGCATGGGAAGACTTATGTGAACTGATGCAGAATTAAGGAAGTGGAACCAGAAAAGCAATCTCTACAATGATTATAGTAATATAAGTAAAAAAAATAACAAAATGAAATGCTGTGCAATTATATTAACCAATACGGTTTCACCTGGAAGAGTTTAGAAAATGTATCTGCCTGCCTTCTTTGTATGGAAATGGGGTTGGGAGGGCAGGGTGGTAAGGACTATGGATGTGGAATACTTAAAATACTGTCACACTTAATGTATTGCTGAACTGCTTTTTTTCTCTTTATTTTTTATTTTTTGTTCCTAGGGATGGCTCTTTGAGGGAAGACAGGGACATTCAGAAATGAAAGTGATATAAAAAGCTATCAATAAAATAAAAGGAAAAATATGGGAATGTTTTAAATTTTTGTACTGTGATGAGAATTCTTCATCATGCTCCACTCCATCTAAAAGACATTCATTTGCTTTTATATTTTATTATTTTTTTTTCTTATTCTGTCTTTGTAGATGTCAATACAGTCATTGTGGGCAGAATACGGAAAGAGCACTGGACTGGGTTATAATCTAAGCTCTGCCACTAACTTGATATGTGACTTTGGGTAAACTCTCTGAACCCCATTTTCTTATCTGTAAGTTTCAAAGGGTGAAGAGGAGAGGTAGATCTCTTCTAGCTCAATGTGTGTCCCCAAAGCTAACCATCAAAAGACTTTTCTTTTAAACCTGTACAAACTCTAATAATTTCCATGTCTATAGGGCTGTCCTTGCAACAAACATGGGTAGGAAGTATAAACAGTATTATTCCCATACATAAGGAAATAGTCTCTCCAGGAAAATGCTAGAAAGGAGGAGAGGATATCAGAAACATGAAGACCATTCTGATTCTGTTTGTAACTAAAGATGAGGACATTAGCACCAAGCGGCCCATCTGTTCTTTTCTTTTGGATAAATTTCACACTTTCCATGCTGCTAAGACAGTAGTTGCCAACTTTGGTTTTGCAACATCCTGGAGTATTTTTAGTTATTGGAGAAAGAGCCTTGTGAAACATTCTCCATTCCCACCAAACATAATTAATGTTAACTCATCTTAATGGTATAATAAAGATATTTATGCAAGATAGTAGGATCTGACCTTAAGCCACATGTGAAAGTATCTATGGAAAGAAAAGTTTTGTTCTGTTTTGAAGGAGTTTCTGGTATGAAGGAAGAAATTCAGATTCATAGAATCTCAGAGACCTCAGCCACTGTAGAGTCTAACCCATGTCTGAACATGTCTCTCTAATCAGGAGTTCTTAGCTATTAGACTGTAAGCTCCTGGAGGGCAGGGACTGTCTTGCCTCTTTTTGTATCCCCAACACTTATATAATGCCTGGCACATAGTAGGCATTTAATAAAATTTTATTTTTTGATTAATAAATGTTTATTGATTGATTGGAGTTTAGGTATCCCTTCAGGGCTCATGAATTTGTATGGGGGAGGGGGAATCACATCTTTATTTTCACTACCCTCTAACTGAAGTTTAGCATTTCCTTCAATTATTTAAAAACTTTATTCTCAGACGGGTTCCACAGGCTTTATCCCAATGTCAAAGAGGTCCACTACCCACAATAAGTTAAGATCCCCTTCTGGAACATGCCCAAGTAGTCATTCAGTCTTTCCTTAAATTCTTCTAATCATAAGAAACTCACTCTCTACCAAGGCAGCTGATTCATTTGTTAGCAGCTCTGACTGTTGGGAAGTTTTTCTTTACATTGAACTGAAATTTTTACCATTGTTTCCAGTTCCCCAGTCCAGGACCAAAAAGAATAAGTCTAATTGCCCTTTCAAATGATAGGCCTTTCAAATACTGGGATATAGTTAGCAATGTTGCTCTCTCTCCCCCCAGGCTTCTTTTCTCAGGCCAAATATCCTCATTTCTTTCAAGTAATCCTCAAAAGCACGACTGTTAGGTTTTTTTACCTTTCTGATTGCTGTCTTCTGGACACCTCTCCAGGTTATCAATGTTGTTTGTCAAGAGTGGTCCGCAGAAATGATCCAGCAGCTCTGAGGAGCAATTTGGAACTATGCCCAAAGGACAATCAGATTGTGCATACTCTTTGATCCAACAATACGACTACTAGACCTGCATCCCAAAGAGATCATAAAAAAGGGAAAAGGGCCCACATGTACAAAAATATTTCTAGCAGCTCTTTTTGTGGTGGCAAAGAATTGGAAATTGAAGGGATGTCCATCAATTGGGGAATGGCTGAACAAGCTGTGGTATATGAATGTAATGGAGTACTATTGTGCTATAAGAAATGATGGGCAGGTGAACTTCAGAAAAACCTGGAAAGACTTACATGAACTGATGCTGAGTGAAGTGAGCAGAACCAGGAGAACATTGTACACAATAACAGCAATATTGTGTGATGATCAACTACGATTAACTTAGTTCTTCTCAGCAATACAATGATCCAAGACAATTCCAAAAAACTTATGATGGAAAATGCTATCCATATCCAGTAAAAGAACTGACAGGGTCTGAACACAAATCAAAGCATACTATTTTCACTTTCTTTTTTGTGTACATTTTTTTTTTCCTTTAGCAAACTGTAATTTTTTTTCTTCTGCAAACTGTTTCTTCTTTCACAACATGACTAATATGGAAATACATTTTACATGATTGCATATATGTAACCTATATCAAATTGCTTACTGTTTTGGAGGCAGGGAAAATATTTGGAACTCAAAATTTTATTTAAACAAATGAATGTTAAAATTGCCTTTACATGTAATTGGAAAAAATATAATACCATTAAAAAAAAAAAGAGCTGTCTTGAGAACTGACCATAATACTCCAGATGTGTCCTCACCAAGGCAGAGTTCAGAAGGACTGACTACTACTTCCCTAGTCTTGAACACTATGGCTGTCTTGGTATATCCTAAGACTGAATGAGCTTTCTTGGAAGATGCATCACACAACTGACTCATGGTAAGCTTGCGGTCCATTTTATTTGAAGTAACTTTCAGCTGTTTAAAAATAATAATAATTCCTTACTTGGAGGAAAATTTGTCACCACAAAGGAAGGAAAAAGCATTAGGAATTGGAGACAGAAGACATTGGTTTGAATCTCCACCTTTAATATAGAGTAGCTAAAAAAAAAAAGAATGTTAAAATATGAATGAATGTTAAAACATTAGCATAAGCTAATAGAAATTGGTCACTAAAAGAGGTAGCCAGTAAGGTGAAATACAGTTTTTATTTGGTCAATCTGTCTGTAGATTCCACCCCACCCCCAGCACTACCGCAATTACCCAGGCAAAATGGTTAAGATTGTTTCTCCCACTTTTAAACGTACAGGCTCTCAGACCCCTTATTTTAGCCTGAGGAAGCATGCAGTATGATCCCTTTCGAATGGTTCTTAGGCCCTATTATTTCCAGGTACAATCCAGCCTGTTTGAAATATTACCCCACAGTTTAGCTTCCAGCCTTATTTTTTTTAAACGATACATCAAACATTTATTTTCTTAAAGGCTGCCTGGAGAAATACACAAATATGAGAACATCTCAAAGAGGTACAAGGAGGCATCCCCAAACTTCCTGCTTTCTGAGGGAGAAGGGAAATAAACTTTTAAAAATGTACTTGGGGTCCAGGAACGCTTCAGGCAAATAGGTGCAAAGATGTCCCAACAGGAACCACAAGCCCGAAATAAACTGTAATAACTACTCTGTCAACTGCACAATCTCAGAGGGAAAGGGACCTAGTATGATGATACCTGGCTGATAGGCCTCATTCAAACATACTCAACAGTGGTCCTCTCTTGAACACCTCAAGTGAGGAAGACTACTATTCTAGGATAGAAAAGGAAGTGGGGTTCGGAAGACATAGGGGTGGAAGAAAAGTGAGGGTAGAGAATGGGCTTGGGGAAGAAGAAGAAGATGGACAAGAAAGGAGGGAGGAGAGAGAAAGAATAGATGGGGAAGAATGGAGAAGAGAAGGCAAAAAGAGGAGAAAGAAAATGGAAGGGAAAGAGGAGAACTAAGAAGAGAGCAGAGTAGAGGAAGAGAGCATTTAGAGTTCAGAAGAGGAAAGGTGAGGGAAAGTGAATAGGAGAGCCAGAGACGTAGGAAAAAGAGGACGATGGAAAGCTGAAGGTAGACAAAGTAAGTGGAAAAGGAGGGAGTAGAAGGTACAGGAAAGTAGTTTGGAGAGACAAGAAGAGGAGGGAGATTAGGAGCTGGAGTTGGGGAAAGAGGAGCTTGGATTTGGCTCTCTGAGGAGGTGGGGTCTGGCCCGGAGGCTGGGAGCGCAGCTGGCCCCAGACGCCTCCTCCTAGACAGCTGCAGCTGCCCCTAAGGCGCAGCCCACATACATACCTCTTTGCGCCTGAGCTCCGACTCCTGCAACCCTGCCTCCTTCCGCGGCAAGACTATAGCTCCCCGGATATTCGCTGGCTGCCGCGTCAAAGCTCCGCACCAGATTTGGGGAGTCCTCTCCACCCCACTCCCACAACCCCCTCCCTCTTTCCTTTCTAGGGTGTGTGTTGGGGGAGGAGCACTGGATGCCTGGCTAGGCTTTAAAATCTGGCTCCGCTCTGTTCTGCCAGCAGAGCAAGGGTAGAAGCCGCTGCCTTCACCTAGCACGAAGCCGAAGAGATCCTCGGCACATTTTGCATGCCCCAGGAAATTTCTCCAGCCCCGGTCTCAATTGAACCGAACTCTTGATACACCCAGCTCCGAGTCCATCTCTGCCTAACCCCATAGGGGCTAGTGCTCCGTACGTTCTGGGCCCCAGAACCCTCCCGACAGAACGCAGCAAGCCCCGTTCCTCAGGGGCAGCTTCCTCTGCCTTTAGCTAAGCAGGCTTTGCACTAAGTCTCATTTGCCCCGTCTGGCCCGTCCGCTCCTTTGGCGCCCCTGGTGTGTCTGCCTGTTTCTCAGCTGTCCCATTACGTTTTTGCAGGGGTCTTTTAAAATCATTTGCAGCTGCAGCATTCGAGCCCTGAGACTAAGTGGAGAGGGGTTGTCATGCTTCAAAGCACCTTCCTGCTGTGCACCCTGGGGCTGCTGGCGCTGCTGCGCCCTGGCCGGGCAGAGCCCCTGGCATGCCCACCGCGGTGCGACGTCTCCAAGTGCCCCAGTCCCAGCTGCCCCGGAGGCTATGTGCCCGACAGCTGTAACTGCTGCCTGGTGTGCGCCGCAGCCGAGGGCGATGCGTGCGGCAGAAAGGATGACCCCCCGTGCGGAGATAGCTTGGAGTGTGGCCACCCGGCGGGCAAGCGCTTCGCCAAAGGAGTCTGCCAGTGCAAGTTGACTTACCAGGTGTGCGGCAGCGATGGGCGAACCTACGACAATGTGTGCCGGCTGAAGGCTGCCAGCCGCAAAGCCCTTCAGCAGGGGCTGCCCGCTGTCATTCAGATCCAGAAGGGCGCCTGTGAATCGGGTAAGAGGAGCGCGGGCCCACAGTGCGCAGCTAGGGGGCAGGTCAAGAATCAGAAAGGTCTAGCCTGAGAGAGCTGGAACGTGGCATGGCAGAGTTTGAAGGGACCTTAGAAATCGCAAAGTTAGAGCAAGCTCCCAAAGGAATTCGGCCTCGGGCATTTTCTCTGGCTGTCTCCCAAACCTAGAATGCCCTTCCTTCCATTCTTTGCCTACTGGCCTCTGGCTTTTTTTTTTTTAAGTCCCAGCTAAAATTACGTCTTCCACAGGAAGCTTTTCCCAACCTCTCTTAATTCTAATGCCTTCCCTCTCTGGTTATTTCCTATTTATTCTGTTTGTAACTTCTTTGCATATATTTGTTGGCTTCTTGGCTCTTCCATTCTAGATTGTGAGCTCCTTGAGGGCAGGGACTGTCTTTTGCTTCTTTTTGTACCCCCAAGCCCTTAGCACAGTGCCTGGAGCATAGTAGGCACTTACTAAATGTTTCTTGATTGATTGATTGATTGATTGACATGGATTATCAGTTCTGGAAAGGAACTTAGAATTTTAAAGTGTCAGATGTGGGAGAAATCTTAGAATGTCATAGTTAGAATGGAACTTAGAATTTAGGAGACAAAATATCAGAGCTGGAAGGGACCTTATAATTTAGAACCTAGTGTATGAATTGGGAAGAGCCTTAAGGCTTAGAATATCAGAGCCGGAATCAAAGAATCACAGAAGTCTCAGACTTGGAAAGACTCTCAGAGAGTATGGAGTCCAACCCACTCTTCAAGTATAATCCCCTTTTACTGCATCCCTAAGAACTGATCATCTAATTTTTGCATGAAAGCTTCTAGTAAGGGGAAATCTACTACCTCTCCCATTATACTTTTGGATAGCTCTAAAAGGGACCTCAAAACAGAGAATGTCAGAACTAGACTTAGAACATGGACTCATGAGACAACAGGACTAGAAGGGACCTTAGAGATCATCATTTTAAAGATGAGGAAACTGAGGCCCAGAGAGAGGAGGTAACCCCAACACAAACATCTCCACCTGTAGAAATCCTACCCATACTTTAGGGCCCAGAGAGTTAATAGGAAAGTGGACATTGGAACAACGTCACCTGGTTCCTTGTCCAGGAATGTTTGCAAAGCTGCTTCTTGGCATACAAATGTGCCCTGATTAGGAAGCTGATTCAAAGGGGAATGGACCAGAATAGGCTGCTCCAAAAATGAGAAGAAAACCAAGGACCCAGTGATAGCTGGGTCTCCCTACTGTAGTGTCCAATAGCCTAGGAAATGCTTAAGAAAAGACTATAGGATTATAAGATTACAGAGTTATAGCTGGAAGGGGACCTCACAGGTTCTCTAGAGATGACATCTCATTTCACAGATGAGGCAACTGAGGCTCAGAGAAATGAAGTGACTTGCCCAGGGTCACACAGTTACTGCAGTATGATTCAATGGGGATCACAAACACCTGAGTTTCTAATTTTAGCTCTGCCATTAACTTGTCCTGTGACCTAAGACAAGTTATATCCCACTTTCTAAACACTAGTTTTACCTGTGAGATGAAAGAGTCATCCTTAATGACTGTTAAGCCTCCCTTCCAGGTCCAGCATTCACTGATTCACCTCTCTTTCCCCTCCTCTCCTCTCTTTCAAAATTTCCCTAATCTGGGTCCTAGTCCCTCAAAACTTTGCATTTCTAATGTAACCGTGTTGATAAAACAAGTTCTAATTCCCCTTGATGTGTTGGGGAGCAAATGCATTAATCTTCCTGGATAGCGCAGTAAATGTATTCTGCCACTTACCGGGATGTGTTTGCATGGCCAAATTCCTTTATCTCTCTAAGCCTCAGCTTTCCCATCTGTAAAATGGGGATAATGAACCTTGCATAATCTACTTCCCAGGTTTTTTTTTTTAGAAGAAAGAGCTATATAAACTGCAATAAGTATAGAAAAATGAAATTATTATTAGAGCTTTATCATGAAAGGCAAGAGGGGCATAATGCATAGAGATTTTGACTTGGATTGGATGATGCCTGAGTTCAAATCTCACCTCTGTTATTGGGTGACCCTAAGCAAGTCACTTAACTTCTCTGTGTTCTAGGCAGTTCCTTAAGACTCTTCAGTTATAGATCCTGACTTGCACTGGTGGAGGGAGCTTACCCATAGGGAATTCCCACATGATGAAATCATTGGCCTGAATCTGCCTCCCCCTCCCATTTGTAGGGGGAGACATTTTAGGAGCCAAAAGATCTCAGCATCCTTCAGTCACAGAGCGTATATAAGTGGCTGACCTTTCAGTTTTTTAAATTGTTTAATTAAACTGAACTGAATTATGGGTGGAGCCAGTTCTGAGTGGAACCTGACCAAGAAGTTGTGTGGAACATTCATTTGGATACCCAAGGAAGAAATACATGATATAGTGGAAAGAGCATCACCTGGGCAGTCAGAGGAAACCTGAGTTCTAGTCCCAACTCTACTTCTTACTGTTTGACTTTGAGAAAGTCATTTTGGGTCTCAGTTTCCCAACTTGCAAAATGAAGGGAGCAGAGTAGATAATTTCTGCTTTCTTTCGGCTATAAAACCTGTGACCCTATGAAATGTTCACATTGCAAATGATCATTGAGACTATGTCATAAGATCATAGATTTTATTTTCTTCAAACTGGAAGGGATCTTAGAAATCAGTTAAGTCCAACTCCCTCATTTTACAAATGTGTAAACTGAGGCCCAGAGTAAACTTGCCCAAGGTCATATAGGAGCTGAGTAGGTAGGTCAGGATTTATAATCAGGTCCTCTGACTTCAAACACAGGTTTTTTTTTCCCATTGCACCACAATGTCTCTTCTTACATTCATCATGAATTTTTCCATTTTTCTCTGATGCTGTATTAAATATTCTCAACAATGGCTAAAATGAATTGATGGCTTCTGTTCCATATTCAATATGAAATGGCTTTAAAACATCATCATTTACAAAATGATCATGACATCCTTAGAAGGATTGTAACAGCTCACAGTGGCATCATACTTTACAATTCAATTTCATCCATAATCTCAGTTGTTCCTCACAAGAACCTTGAAAATTAGATATTATAAGGAATATTTTCCTCATTTTGCACAGTAGAAAAACAGATGGTTGGATTGGTAAAATGATTTTTTAAAATACTGAGCCAGGACTCCAGAGTAGGTGTTCTGAGCTCGGGTCAAGCTAATGCCATTCCTAGGACACAAGAGTCTTCTCATAACATGACTCAATCAAGTATGGAATTTGGCACAAGGTGGGTCCATCTTGAATCCTATACAATGGAGTTTGATTATGGGAGTTACCAGAGCCATAATGGCAGAGTGGAAAGAAGAGTGAGTGACTTTGGAATCAAGGAAGACCTAGATTAGAATCAGTGCTCTCCCACTACCTAGCTGTGTGACCTTGGACAAGTCACTTCTCTTGAGCTCTCTGAACCTAGTTCCTTTTCTGTGAGATGGGGATAATAAGTCCCTTCCACACAGTGTTGCTATGAGAATCAAGTGAGGTCATGTACAAGAAGCACTTTGGAAAGTGCTAGACAAACATAAACTGTTCTCACTGCTTCAGTGTCTTTTATTAATCAATCAATAAATAAACATTTATTAAGTGCCTATTTTGTGTCAGGTACTGTGCTAGGCAGTGGAGATACAAAAAAAAAAAAAAAAAAAAAAGGCACAAGACAGTCCTTGGCCTCAAGGAGCTAATCTAATGGAGGACACAACATGCAAACAAATATACACAAAGCACGCTATATACAGGATAAATAGGAAATAATTAACAGAGAGAAGGCACTGGAATGAAGAGGGGATGCAGAAGGCTTCCTGTAGAAGGCAGGATTTTAGTTGGAACTTAAATCAAGCCAGGGAGGTCAGTAATTGGAGTGAAGGAGGGAGAACATGGGGACAGCCAGAGACAATGCCCAGAGCCAAGAGATGGAGTATCTTGCTCATGGAACAGCCAAGAGGCCAATGTCACTGGATCGAAGAGCATGGTCCTCAGTTTCTCCATCCATAAAGTAAGCGAGTTGGACTACACAATCTCCAAGCCAGATGTGACTTGGAGAGGGATTGGGGACCCTTGTTATTACATCTCAGGAGTCAAGCTGCGGGTCAGGGTGTTGCGGGAGAATCCTCTGCAATTGCTATCCCCGTGTACACTCAGCCCAGGGGTTTCTAGCTCTTTCAGCCTGGGGGGGTAGAGGGAGGGCTGACCCCAGAAAAACAAAATCGACTCCTCTGATCCAAAATCACAGGGTAGAGGTCACCTGGGCCTTTCTACAGACCCCTGGTTGTGTATCCTACAACTTATCACGTGCCATCGGAACTAAGTTCGCATGTGCTCTTCTTTCCTTCAATAATAAATACTTACCTTTCCACACTACTCTTTCATATACACAACAGTCTGCTACCCAGGTCTACTCACTATTTTCTAGCCACATCCTTTAGCTTCTCATTTCTAAGCCCCTGTTCACACTAGGTCGACAACAACAACAACAACACCACACACACACACACACACACACACACACACACACCCCAGACCAAACTCAAACTATGTAAGTTAGCTTGGTCAAGCCTAGATGATAGAATGCTGAAGTTGGAATTAGGAAGACCTGAGTTCAAATCCAGCCTCAAGACATTTACTGAGCTGCATGAATCTGAGTAGGTCAAAAGCAGATCGAATGAGATAATATAGGTCAAGTACTTTGCAAACCTTAAAGCACTATATAAATGCCAACTATTATTGTTATTGTTGTTGTTATTAGTTACAGTTCTCCATGTTGGAATACCCTCTTCCCTGATCCATTCCTACCAGCTGAAATCCTACCTATACTTCAGGGACCAGCTCAAGTACCTTTTCTCCTATGAAGCCTTCCCAGGTTACTTATTACCGTCCCCAAATAACCCCCCACCCCTATCCCACCCCTACTGAACTAGCTTAGCATTTTAGTTTATACCTCTCTTTCCCCACATGGTGGCGTAGGGGAAAGCAGCCTGCTATAAATGAAAGAACAAAGTATTTGGAGTCAGAATTCCTAGGTCTGACACTTCCTAGCTGTGTGGCCTTTAGCAATTACTTCCCATCCATAGGCTTCAGTTTCCTCATCTGTAAAATGGGAGGATTGGTCCAGATGACCTCTGAAGTCCTTCTAGTTCCTCTGAAGCTATTAACCTAACAAGGAAACATGAAAGCCTAGGCCGTTCATTGCTGTCCTTCCATCTGAGAAGTTAACTTACGACCTGTGATTGCCTCCTTTGAGTTGTGTGGCCACCATTTCAAAGGATATGACTGAATATGATAAATGACCTTTTCAGGTACCCAATTTACTTCTGAGGGCACTTCATGGCTTGGGATCAATTGGAAAGGATTTCTAACCAAGTCTCTCACAACACTTTATAAAGTGTTCAGGGAGAAATAGCTCTGATATTTGCATTCATGGAAATGGCCAAAAGTTCCTGGGTGCTCACCACCTCACAAAAGGCAACTGATCTGTGTGTGTGTGTGTGTGTTTTTTAAAGTGTCCTTTTCATATCAAACAACATGAACACCTGATCTTGTAATCATGATATATTCTGGACATCCCGATTAAACCAAGGTCAGAGCATGTGATTAATTCATAACTGAACACTCAGGATAGCTTAAAATAAAGAATTTATCCATCCAATATTAGTATGCCTATGAAGAACAGGTTTTGACAGCTTCTTTCAGCTTTAATTATTTAAATGCTAAAGGTGCCTCTTTTTAAAAAAATCCTTGTTACAGCTTTCTGGGTTGTCTGAAGACTGGAATTTAGAATCTGGAGTTAATGATACAGATCACTTGTGTGGGTATGTGTGTTTCTTCTTTCCCCAGGATACCATAGCTCAGATATAACATCTGGTTTTCAAGGAGGACTTGTATTTGCCGCAATCTCACAGCTGGGTTGACAGGCACTGGGAAGCCAAGAGGCTTGGCCAAGGTGGAGGGAGCCAAGAACTCCACCAGTTAGGATGTTTAAAGACCAGCACATTTGACATCTGTAGCTGTTGCTTCCCAAACACAACCCTTTCAATACTCTCCTGGCCTCTTCTGTTTCCGAGCGAAGAGAATCCCAAGGCCGTATGGCTGTTAGAAAGCTGACTCTGAGCTCCAACAAAGAGCAAAAGTTTAAAGGAATAAATAAGGAACCATTCCAATGAGTCAGGTGGGAGTTCAGAGCAGATGAACTTAGGAGTGATCCTTAGGGATACTGCCTTTCCTTTTGGCCAAACATACGGCACTTGAAGAGAAGAAAATTTGGCTTTTGGTATGTCAGTAAAATGAGTGTTAGGGCTCACAATTTCAGAGCTGAAAAGAATCTCAGAAGCCATTTAATTCAACCTTTTCATTTACAGATGAGGCCCAGGGAAGATAGATAATTTGCCCAAGGTTACACAGTAAGTTTCATAAACTTAAACCCTCATAAACCCTCTAGCCTATCCTCTTCCCCCCACAATATCTACAGATATCTCTAAAGGCTTGAGAAACATGTTGTTATTGTTCAGTCATTTTAGTCATGTCTGACTCTTTGTGATTTCATTTGGGATTTTCTTGGCAAAGTTACTAGAGTGGTTTGTCATTTCCTTCCCCAGTTCATTTTTCAGATGAGGAAACTGAGGCAAACAGGATTAAGTGACTTGCCCAAGATCACATAGCTGGTAAGTGTCCAAATTCAGATTTGAACTCAGGTCTTCCTGACTCCAGGCCCAATACTCTATACGCCACCTACCTGCCACCTGGCCCTACCCCTCCCTTTTTATTGTTTAGGCTCTGAGGACAAAAGGCCAATCAAATCACCAGAGCACTGACAGGTTGTGGAATTGTTTGGTAGCTTTGATTTTTCTCCAAAGGGCCAAGGGTCAATCCAGCTCTGCAATTACTCTGTGTTCCACTGGCAAATAGTTTCATCTCGCTAATATATTTTTAGAGTCTAATTGTTAACAAGGATATTTATTTACTGCCTATCTTGAACTTCATGTCACCTGCAGAATAGGTAAGGCATGCTATTTGCGGGTTCCTCCTAGTCACTGGTAAAAATATTGAAGAGAACAGGACGAAGGACAGAGATTTAAAGGACTTCACTGTAGACATTCTGCCCCTGCCCCCTCCACCTCTCTAGGTGGACCTGCCTCACCAAATCCAAACTATTATAGAATATCAGTGAGCAGACGGATCTAGAGCTGGAAGCACCCTTAGAGTTCATCTGGTTCCACCCCAGCCCCATTTTACAGATGAGGAAACCATGGCCTGGAGAGGTTTATCCAAGGTCATAACATATTTTAAGGATTTGAACTGAGGTCTTCGGACTCCAAATCCAGTATTTTTCCCCCACTCTGTCACATTGTATAGGCTGATAACTACAAAATATGAGCTCATAAAAGGTAAGCTTTTGATGTAAAATTTCCCTTTTCAAAAAGAAGAAGTAAAAAATGTTGGTCTGCCCCATTTTTAAATTTAATTAAGCCCTAATGACTGTTAAGGACAACTTTAGAAATTTAAATGTCTTTCCCTGTTAGAGTGTTTTTTGTTTGTTTGTTTGTTTGCTTTGCTTCAGTAGATATTTGCATCAACATAACATCTCAAAATTTTCTTTGGATGTATCAACTAGAAAACAGGTGCTCCTTGACTTATAAATATCTGACTTAAAAATACTACCTTTAGGTATGAAAACGGAAGTCAGAATTGCATTGTGGTCAAGAAGGACTCCTTTGAGCCCCAGGGAGTAAAAAGTATTGCCATCTTCCTTAAGAAGTTGGTGACCATAGCAGCTGCAAGTAGGGAAGATGTGTTCCCAATATCCTGAGTCTTACTAGGCAAAAATTTTCCCATAGAAACAATATGACAATTTCTCAAGTACCTGAAGCCTACTTTAACTCAAAATGTAGCTGAATGAGTACTATATTTTTAAAAAACCTGTTTGGAACTCAGGAATAGTAGTCTGTTTTACAGTGTGGGCTAAACAGTTATTGTTCACTAACCTGGAAACTTATTATCGTCACATCGTTTCTATGTTCAGTCCCTAAGAACTGAAGAAACTATAGTTATCACTTCCACAGTCCTTCAAGGTTTACAGAGCACTTTGTTCTCAATGACTACATAAACCAGATAGTGAACATCTTACTATTCTAGTTTTAGAGGCTCGGAGAGATGGTGAGACTTCCTTGGAGTAACACATGGCTAACCATTAGAACAAATCAGAGCTGAACCCAAGTCTGAAGTCCAGAGTTCTTTTCCTTAAATCATGCGGACTCTAGAATACAATTTGTATTCTTGCTGGGGACAATCTATGTGTGCAGATGACCTAAAAGCCCATAAGAATAAAAGAAGTATCATGGGGGAAGACTTTTCCAAAGATAGATAGATACAGATATCTTTTGATAAATACAGATATAGATAGATAGGTAGGTAGATAGGTAGATCAATAGATATCCACTAAAATCTCCCATTATCTGGTAGTATGGGCAGGACCTTGGTTTACTGAAAGTTACACCAGTGGAGCCCATGATCAATAAGTCCTACCAAGTTAAAAAGGCTTCTTCTAAAATGGGGTGGGTTATTTTATTTTTTTCTTTATTTTTGGAAGCAATTGGGATTAAGTGATTTCCCCAAGGTCATACAACTAGTAAGCGTTTGAGGTCGAATTCAAACTCAGGTCATCCTGACTCTAGGGCTGGTGCTCTATCCACTGCAACACCTAGCTGCCCCATTTTTTTTCTTTTTTAAAATAAATTTTTGTCAGCCTAGCCAAGCCCAGAGAAGCTCTTTTCCAGGTTTGCCTCAAGATGACATATTTTTTAACTTTTTTGATCAAAGCAACTTTCTAATAACAACTATACACATATAACTACAGACACACATGTATATATGTATACATGTATTTATATACATACACACATATATGATGTGTGCTTTTTGTATATTATATACATAAATATATTCTATATACTCATAATGTATGTATAGATATTTAGAAGTGTTGTAATGCATGTATGACCTATTTTACATATGAAGAAACTCAGGCACACAAAGAATTCAGATGAATTGTGCAATCTCAGAGCTAGAGTAAACCTTAATGGTCAGGCAGGTCATAGTAGGGTATAAATTCCTATAGTACTTTCTGCAGTACACTGGCAAAAGAAAATTTGTCTTTATGTATTAAAAACCATTAGTGATTCAAAGCACATTCAGAGGGCAAAACAGTCTAGACGTTTAGTAAACTTAAGTGTTTAATTTGCAAAACGTCTTCACTCTGACAGAAATGTTAAGTTTCTAGTGACTCATGATAAACTCTCAAATAGGATTCTTTTGTAGACTCATGAATTTATAGAACTATAAGGGAAAAACCCTCTCCTTTTTTATTAGGATTTTTACTGAGACCCAGAAAGGTTAAGGTGACTTGAGCAAAGACACATAGGAGCAGGACTGTTGTGTGGGTCTCCTTTCTCTTGGCCCAGGGCTCTTTGTACTAAATGACATTTTCACATACTGTCCTCAATAAGAGAGACTCCTGAGCAGTTCTACAACTCCCACAATTGTCCTAGGGGCTGGAGAAATCCAGGGTAGTATGTTTATAATTTCTTTGCTAGGGATGCCAAACTTGACCAGCTGGAGGACTTCAGTGGGGTTGGGAGGTGGGGTGGGGACAGAGTATGATGAGGGGCTTTGAAACCACGCCATCCGAAGACAATTTAAAGGAAACTATTTTTGTTTCTTCTCACTTTAGCTTGGAGTAGACAAGTTTTAGGGGAAACATGATAGCTGCCTTCAAGTCTAGGGACAGTTAGACCTGTTCTGCTTGGTCCCAGGGGGTAGAAGTTAGAGAGAAACAGATTGTCCATCACTCTTTAAAGAAATTTCTAACAACTCCAGCTGCCCAGCACATGGTATAAGAAGAGCTAACATTTATATAGCACTTATTACCTTTTCTAAGTATTTTGTCTATACTTTGACACTCAGAATAACCCTGTGTGGTGGCAATAATAATACTAATAGTAATAATAATAGCTAGCATTTATATAGTGTTTTAAGTCTTATAAAGCACATTACAAATGTCTTATTTGATCCTCACAACAATCCTGGGAAGTAGGTGATATTATTATCCCCATTTTACAGATGGGGTGACTGAGGCAGACAGAGGTGAAGTGATTTGCCCAGCCAGTAAGTATCTGAAATCAGATCTAAGACTTGGGTATCCCTGATTGCAGGGCTAGCACTCTGTCCATTGTCCCTCCTAGCTACCTCGAAGTACTCTGGGTACTTCAATCCCTATGGTCACACTTCTAATAGGTATCAGAGGTAGGACTCAAACCAGTGTCTTTCTGACCCAAAGTCAAATACTTCATCCTGTGTACCACACTGACTCTCTTGCAACAGGCGGTCTCAAGGATGGTTTCCTGTCACCCAAGGTCCTCAACTTGAGACAGAATGACTTGTCAGGGAAATTATAGAGGGAGTTCATTTTTTCAGGTAAGGTAGTGAACTAAATAGTCCCTAGGGTCCACATACAGGCTGTTCTAAATATCAGCAAGAAAGCAAACTAAAGCTGAGTCATTAAAGGCTTCAATGTTTGTAAAACACTTAATATGGCTCCTGGCATATAGTAGGTGCTTAATAAATGTTTGTTCCTTTCCCCTCTTTCCCTGCTTCAAAGTTGACGACTTAAAAAAAAAATTATGATATTAACTTTGGAGCCTCCTGAATCTCAAGACTACCATTCAATGAGAAAATAGCCAGATGCAATTTTGTCTCCTATTTCCCTCTACACAAAGAAGAATTTCAGATGAATAATGATGGAATGAAGGCAAGCTGAGCCAAGATTTTTTTTTGTTAGGACTCAAGTCAGACAACAGTCTGCTTTGATGAGACAACTTCTGTCTGTCTGACCTAAGACCTGCTTGACACAATTCCACAGTGGGAATGCTCTGTTCCCATGTTGGTTCATGTATGGGACTTATTCAGCTAGTGCTTGAGTGGATGAGCCAAAAAGTTATTTATTTTTCTGATCAGGCTCTGAGATTAGCTTGGCATTCATCAAGAAAACTTGGTGTTCAATTAAAGTGAGACGCAGAAGTTGTCAGAGAAGTTGCCAAGCAACAGATTTAGGCAGACACAAAAGGACTGAATTTTCTTCCCATCCTTTCCTTCCTTTTAAAATGTGAAAGCACTGTAGGAAAGGTCCTGGACTTAGATTTACCTGGGTTCTAATCCCAGCTCTGTTATTGATTAGCTTGATTGGCTTGAAAAAGTCACTTTCTCTTTCTGGGCCTCAGTTTCCACATCTGTGAAACAAGAGAGCTGGAGTCCTGATGTCTCTTCTAGCTCTGACATTCTGTGAGCTCATGAGTCTACAAGAGCTTCATTCTTGAAGTGTGACGTTATACCCTGGAGACATCACCGCTGACTGCCAAGGCCAGTTGACTTTTTGATGTGAAGTGACAGAGAAAAGTTTTACAAGTTAAATGTGTCGATAATTTCTTATCTTCCTTGACTATTTCCCTAAACTTGAACTCTATGAATGGCATGGTATTTAAAGTGGATAATCACCTGTCAAAGATGTTACAGAAGAAATTTATGCTTCATTCAAGGGCTGGATTTATTGACCTGCAAGGTCCCTTCCAACTCCAAGATTCTATGCTTCATTTCTTGGTGTTTGGGTTTCCTCAGGAATTAGCCTTCCCTTGCCTTCTTCACAAGGTGTGTGGACAAATGAGATGACTTAGGAAAAAGTGCTTTGTAAACTATATGTGCACATATATATATATATATAGAGAGAGAGAGAGAGAGAGAGAGAGAGAGAGAGAGTTAAATATACTACATATACATATACTATATATAATTATATACTATATATACTTATGCACATAACATATAAACATAGTATAATATATGCATACATTTACACATATAATAAAACATACATACAGTGTGTGTATTTATACAGTATATGTATTATACAATATATGTGTGTATATAAATATATATATATATATATACACACAGAGTAATAAAATATACATACATACAGTAGTTGTTGGCACTTTTATAAATGGTACAAAGTCCACAGGTTTGAAATGCCATAGAACAGAAGTGTAATATCAGTCAGTGAGATGTCAATGTGGCATAACAGAAAAAAGTATTGGATATAGAATCTGAAGAGGTAGGTTCAAATTCTGGCTATACTTCCTATTAGCTCTCATGAAAGCTTATTGAAACAATTTTTTTTTGCTAAAAATGTTACTTTTGGAATGTTTACTAGGAAAATGCAGTTGTTTACCAAACCTCTCTGCACCTGAGCTTCCTCATATTTTACACAAGGGTGGGAGATTAGACCAAAAGATCTCAAGGCCCCTTTGCGTCTTGAAATCCCACACTCCTAGATGGGGTCAATCAGGGAAAGATTCCCAGAAGGCAAGGAAAACCTAGACTGTCCAAGAGCTCGGATTTCCTGAGCCTAGGAGGCAAAACTTGATCATTGCCCACTTCTCAGAGAAAAAAATAAGTATCTTTTTATCAACATTTTTAATGTGGATCACTTCTACTGACTCGGGGTTTGGAATGCAAATGAAACAATGCTCAGTTTACCTGCGCCGTGTAGAGAATTGAAATCATTCCTCCTTTCTGCTTGGGGTTCTAGGTTACTCTGGCATTTTAGAGTATCATAGGATTTTGAGGTGACCTAAGATCTTCGAGGCTAGGAGTTTCCAATGTTTTTGGTTCCCAAACCTTTCCATATCTTCTATTCAGTATGAAAGGAAATAAATTTTAGAGTTTATTATGAATATACATACACATAAGAAATAAAAATAAAGATATCAATTTTTCGTAAAGACAACTGGTATACAACATTTTTAGAATCATAAAGTTATTAAATGTTTATCAACATACCTTATTCACTAACAATACTATACTTTTGGAATATCTTAATAGGACAATATAGTAATTTACAAAATGTTTTCATACCCCAGGTTGAGACCTTTTGATAAATGTCAAGGCCTTCATTTTACAGGTGGAGAAATTGAGGTACAGGGAAACGAAGAGATTTTTCCCAAGCCATAGAGCCAGGATTTAAATCGAGGTCCTTGGATTCCAAAGCCTCAGCTCTTAATACAATACCACTGCAGTCTCCAAATTAGAATAAGTTGAGGAATAATCATGCCCATACAATAACGACTCCAAAATGAGGAGAAGCCTCCTGTTCTTTTTTTTTTTAAGACAAGGGAAAAAATCAAAATCTAGGACACTTTGCCTTGGTGTGTCTGAGTTCTGTGAGACTTTCAGCTGTGACTTCAGTTTTCAGTTAAATTCTTCCTCCTAAACACCATCCCCCACTCCAGTGACACAGTGGCTGAATTTTAGCAGGCCTGCTGGATGGACGTTGGTTAAACCTCACAGAAACCATTATACAGAAGCCGCCGAGGTTATTCTTGGCCCCGAGTGATGCTATTCAGTAAGGGGCGGAGCGGGGGGGGGGGGGGGGGGGGGATGTTGTAAAAGAAAGGGAGTCGTTAAGGAGCCTGTTCTGTGATATAATTTTAAAACCACTGGAGGGTAATTCTCAGGGTTTCAAAGAATCCATTTGAGAACATGAAATGGGGACTTTGAGACAGTGGAATGGTGGCTAGTGTTGTGGTCTGTTTCTCTTAGAGGGGTCCCTCTGGGGGCATAGCTTAACCTCTGGATGGTACCCAGACTGTCTATCGAGAGGTCATTCACACAGATCTAGAGATTAGAGCCAGAATAGCTAGTTAGCATTTATGGAGCCCATTAAGGTTTGCAAAACACTTTATAAATCACTATCTCCTTTGATTCTTCCAACAAAAGCCTGAGAGGTAGGTGCTGTCATTATCCCCATTTTGTTGTTGTTCACCTTTTGTTCCATTTTATAGATGAGGGAACAGAGGAAGATTGAGGTTTAAGTGACTTGCCCAAGGTTACAAGGCTAGTAAGTGACTGAGGCTACATTTGAACTCAGGTCTTCCTGATTACAGATCCAGCATTCTATCCCCTTCACTATCTAGTTTCCTCCAAGAGATCAAACCTTTCATTTCACGAATTGCCCTGAAAGGGGAAAAGTGACTTGTCGAAGGTCACACAGGAGGTAAGGATCAGAGCCAGAATTCAAACCCAGGTCCTCTGACTCCAAATCTACACCTTTTTGCGCTGCCTCCTAAACTGATTTTGGGGACATCATGGTGACTGCCAAAGAAAATATTTTCCTTCTTCTGGTCAGGAAATTCTGACTCTCCTTATACAATTTGAAGGTATAGATGTCTCCTTTCCTTTCAAATGAATGCAATTTTAGTCTCTCCCCATCCCTCCCACCCAAAAAGCAGTCACACAGGAATGTTTTGAGCTAAAGGAAAAGCCACAAATTCCTAACCCTTGTGGCCTCCTGCTTCTCTCCAGCCATACTAAATTTTTGTTAATTTCCTCTTTCAGAGCAATATACAAGAGAGACCCCCATAGGGCTTCTTTATTGTTCCAGGGGACCAAAGTTTTTTTGGGGGGATTTATGGATTACTTTTTGTGGGCAGAGAAAAGAGATTATTGGAGAATTCCATCTAAGTTGAGGGTTGACTTCAGAATACTGGCATGAGGACAGGAGCAGCTCAGAGTGGCAGTCATTTTCATTTTTGTTTTTAAATGTAGGTCTTTCCAGATTGATGTAATATATAGAGGAAGACTGGTTTGGGGGAATGTAAATTTCTTTTCTTCCATCTTGTTCTTTCATCTTGAGGATTCATCTGTGAGGTTGGGAAGCATATAAAAAGCCTTGACTCTTCCTTCCTTCTCCACCCCACATCCCTAGATTCCCTCCCAGAATTCCAAAATGTCAGCACTGACTCAATAGAATATAAGCTCCTTGAGAGGAGAAATTGTTTTCTTTTTTGTACTTGTACTCCCAGCACCTAAAACAATGCCTGGCAAACAGTAGGTACTTAATAAATGCTGATTTATCTCAGAGCCAGGACTTGTGACTCCCTGTCTATAACCCTTTGCACTGCCTCACCTCTGAGCGCCCCCCCCCATGTGCCTGGAGATTAGAATTCCTGTCTCTCTACCTAGAGCTAGCCTCAGTCTAAGGCATCGTTGCGGTCGGCTGAATAGGAGACTCCATGTTGCCTCTTAGCACTGATGTAGTATCTTGTTTCCCAGATAAACAGCTGGAGTCTAACCTCTGAGAACAGTTTACATCAGAATCTGCCTGATTATAAGCCTAGAATCAAAGTCCCCTTGTACTGGGTCAGCCCTGCAGCATAGGTCGGAGTTGGGTGGGTGGGGATAAATAAAGCGGCATGAGATGTGGTGGTGTTTTAATGGCAGGAGGTTCTTTTTAGTCTCCACATTTAGCAGCCAGAAGGAGTAAATGTCTTTGATGGATTACTACAGAATAAACAGAGCCCTGAGGGATTGACTGAGACCAGCAGAGAACAGAGGCTTTTGCCTGGGACCCAAAACAACTTCTTCTCTTGTAGGGTACAAGCGACAAATAAAATAAGTTCATCAGGAATGTTTCAAATCCTCCTTGAGTGTATGCTATCTGAAGTTTGTCCTTAATAAGAGCTTTCCATATCTCCTGGGCTGGAGTCCTCTGTAGAATCATAGGCCATTATCTTTTCTCTGAACTTTCTGACATCCACTGACATCCCCAGGAGTACTGTAGAGGATGGAGTGGTCCTGGAGTCCGGGAGACTGTTTCACATTATGCCTGTGAGACTTATGGGCTGTGTGATCATGGCCAAGACACTTCTTAACCTCTCTGAGACTCTGTGGAACCTACCCTTCATAGTTGTTGTGAGTCCCAAATGAGATAATGTATCTAAAGTGCTTTCAAAAATTCAAAGGCTCATATGAATGTTAATAATTAATCACTGTCCTGTTTGGGAAGAAGGTTCTGGGGCTTTAGAGAGATGGTTCCTCTCTCCAGAATATCAATTTGTGTCACAAGGGGCGTGGTAGGTCTACTGTTCTCTGCCCTTATCAGATCTTTTCTGGAGTAGTACCTTTCTGGGTACCACACTTTAGGAGGGACAATTAACAGCTAGGATAGGGAGAAGATTAGAGAACAGTTGAGGGATGTATGGATGCTTAAACTGGAGACAAGATGATTTCAGAAGGACTTGATCACAAAGGGAAAAGGAGATTAAATTTGTTCTGCTTAGCCCCAGATGACAGAGTTAGGAGCAAAAATATAAGCCACAAGAGGCAGACTCTGGGTTAAGATAAAGAACTTCTCAACTATGGATTTCTTGTGAGATAGTAAGGTCGCCATCACTGGATGTGTTCAAATGGAGGCTGGATAACCTTGTTGTGGGAGATTCTTTTCTGTGTCATAGATTCAAATGATTTAGAGCTGAAATTGGAGAGATTGGATGAGATAATTGCTAAATTCATGGTTATCTCGCCCTATCTCTCCATTTTACAGTTGAAGAAACTGAGGCCCAGAGTGGTTAAGTTGAACGCCCAAGCTAATGCAGGTAATAAATAGTACAGCTAGGAGCAGAACCCAGGTCTGAGGAGTTAAATTAAACTACTTTTGAGGTCTTGTCCAACTCTGTGGTTGCCTGCCATCACAGCTGGACAGCAAGGCTAATTTTGAGCACTGAGCTTCATCTTTCATGTCAGGAGTTTGCTGGCGGATTGAATTCCAATAACATTTTTTCTTCCATTTTTTTTTCTTTTGGAGGGGGGAGTGTACGAGTATTTTTTAAATTGAAGCCTTTCAAGGCAAATACTGAGCCTTGTTTGTTCCAAATTAAGTCAGTACCTTCACAACTAAGTGGGAGACCTTGGCACATGCCCATAATTGAAGAAAGAAAAGAAAAGCCAGTCATTTCTTAAATGCCTCTGGCTTGTTTGCTAACAGTGAGTGAAATTCAATACATCAAAAAAGTTTCATCAAAGTTCATGAACTGCCTGGCAAACCTGGGCCGAGGCAAAATGAAATGCTTCTCACTAATCATAATAACTCACGTTTACATCTTACACCTTAAGATTTACAAAGTACTATCTTCAGGACCACTGCTGCAGGTAGTACAGATATTATTCCCATTTTGCAGATGAGGAAAATGAGGCTGAGTTGCATGGCTAGTAAGTGGCAGAGTCGGAATTCAAACTCAGGTCTCTTATCCCCAAGCCCAACATTCTTTCCACTACCTCCAGCTAACTAAGTGCAAGATAAACATTCCTCAGTTGAAAACATGCTTTCATGACTTGAAGCCTTGCCAGCATCCAGGTCTGATTGGAAATCTATACCACTTACTTAATTAGCCTGCTCATTTATCCCCTCTGACCCTTCTCTCTAGTCAATGATATCCTTGCCATGCAATGTTGTTTATTGTAGTATTTATTTTTTCTTCTCTGTACTAGACTTGGATACTAGGAATACCTTGTCCTTGAAAACAGAAACCTGCATCTTAGACTTTTTCTCTCCCCTAAGGCCTAACACTGTACTTTGCCTTTTGTAGGATCATGGAATCATAGATTTAGAGCTGGATGGTACCTCAGAGACCATCTAGGGGAGATTTTTTTTAACTTTTATTTCTGTCATAAACCCCTGTGACAGTCTAGTGAAGCCTGTGTATACTCATCATAATAATGCCCTTACATAATTAAAGGAATTGCAGAGTTCCAGTTAGAGGTCAGTGAAAATAAAGATATAATTTTCCTCCCTTCCAAGTTTATGGACCTCGTGAAATCTATCCACTGAGTTCTTGGTGATCTCATCAGCTTCCATGCATTAAATTACCATCTCTGTACTGATGATTTTCAGTCTACCTTTCCTGCTCCAATTTCTCTGCTGACCTCCAAACTTGTGATTCCACCTCTCTTTCAGACATCTGGAATTGGATGCCCAGTGGACGTCTTAAATTCAGTATGTCCGAAATAGAACTCATTATCTCCCCACCTCCCAACTCTCCTCCATTCCCACCTTCCCTATTATTGTCCCTCAGTCATCCTCAGCCATCTCCCTCTATCATTATCTCCCATCCCCCATTTCCAATCTGTTGCCAAGGCCTGCTGGTTTCACCTTTGCAACATCTCTTGAACACGCATCCTTTCCTCTGACACTGCCAACCCTCTGGTTTAGGCCCTCCTCACTTAACACCTGGATCATTGCAATAGCAAGCTGGTGAGTTTGCCTACCTCAAGTCTCTCCCCACTCCAATCCATTCTCCATTCCGTCAATTAAGTGATTTTCCTAAAGAGAAGGTCTGATCATGTCACTACCCTGATAATAAACTCCAGTGGATCCCTGTTGACTTGAGGAGTAAATGCAAAAATCCTCATTTGGGCATTCAAATCCCTTCATAACCCAACCCCCTCCTACCTTTCCAGTCTTCTTACACCTGACTCCCTGACTGTACTTTTCAATCCAGTGGCACTGGCCTGCTGGCTGTTCCATGAACAAGATGCTCCATCTCTCTACTCTAGGCATTCTCTCCAGCTGTCCCTCATGTCTGAGATGCTCTCCCTCCTCCACTCTGACTACTGACCTCCCTGGCTTCCTTTAAGTCCCAACTAAAATCTCACCTTCTACCAGCAAGCCTTTACTAACCCTTCTCAAGTCCAGTGAGTCCCATCTGTTGATTGTTTCCTATTTTTCCCATATATAACTTGTTTGTACATAGTTGTTTGCATATTGTCGCCCCCATTAGACTGTAAGCTCCTTGAGGGCAGAGACTGTCTTTTGCTTCTTTTTATATCTCCAGCACTTAGCACAGTGCCTGGCACATAGTAGGCCATAGTAGGCACATAGGATGCTTACTGATTGACTAGCCCAGTGCCCTCATTTTAGAAACTGAGGCTCAGACAGAGTGGTTAAATGAAGAACCCTAACTAATACGGGTAGATAGCATCTGAAGTAGGCTTTGTACTCCAGAGACAGTGCTCTTTTTATGCTACCAAGCTGCCTCCCGGAAAGGGCTTACTAGATATTTGTTGGATATTGGAAGGGTAATTTCATGGGCTTGGAAATGAGGCCTTGATGATAAGGATGAGGTTTTTTCCTTTCTTTTTTTTCCCAGTTCTAGGTGTTTGGGGCCATACTATTCTTTGTTTTAATCATGAATGAATATAGATTTTAAAGTGAGGGCGACAGGTCAGAAGGCCAGAAACACCATCATAGTTCCCATGTCTAAAAGCCATTCAGCTTTACAATAATCTTTCCTTACAACTTCTTTGAGTGGTAGATAATAGCTAGCATTTATTAGAGCTCTAAGATTTGCAAAGCACTTTACAAAGATTTACTCATACTATCCTTATAGCATCCTTAGAACGTAGGTGCTATTATTATCCCCATTTTACAGATAAGGAAACTTGAGGGAGACAGGTTAAGTGACTTGCCTAGGGTCACACAGCTAAGTAAATTTCTGAGGCCAGATTTGAACTCAGGTCTTCCTGAATCCAGGTCTAGTGCTTTATCCACTGAGCCACCTCTGCTGCCTCTACCACTATTTTAAAGATGGAGATACTGAGTCTCAGAACAGTGAAGTAATGTGTGCAAGGATTAGAACCCAGGTCATCCTGGTCCCAAGTTCAGTATTCTATCTTCAGTACTCTATCTCATAATACACATGCTGCTTTCCAGAATGCTTGTAGCCATCTAATGTAAGTAAACCCCTCTTTAAGGCAGCTAAGTAGTACCAATGTATAAAGTGTTGACCTGGAGTCAGAAAGACTTGAATTCAAATACTGTCTCAGACACTTACTAGCTGTGTGACCATAGGCAAGTCATAGCCTCCAACTGCCTCAGTTTCTTTCCTCTGTAAAAATGGGGAGGATGATAATGATAATGATAATGATAATAATAATAATAATAATAATAATAACAGTACCTCAAAGGGATGAGGATCAAATGTGATAACATATGGAAAGCACTTTATAAACCTTAAAAGTGCTATATAAATGCTAGCTATTACAATTTATTATTACATATAGATGTCATAGTATCATGGAATTTAGAGTTGGAAAGAGGCTTCAAGTCTTAATCCCCTTAATTTACAAAAGTGGAAACTGAGTCCCAAAGAGAGTAGCATGCCCATGGTCACACAGGTAGTAACTGAGCTAGAATTGGAATCCAAGTCCACGTATTCCAGAAAACCTGTTGTAAATTTTTTAAAAAATATTAACTCATCAATTTTAAACCTTCCAGTGGAGTCCAGAATGGTCAGGAATATTCCTGACTCCTCTTTTCAAGCTAAGAGGTCATCTGGAGAGTGAATAATCACTGCCCTCTCTGACTTATCTGTCTAGCAATTTTCCCCTCTGTTTTGCGTAAGTAGAAGTCACAAAAGAAAGGCCTTTGTCATTATAGTCATAAAACTGATTAAATCAAAACCACTGAGAGCTCAGCTCTCCCACATCTATTTTTTTTCCAGGTAGATCATGAAAGCTGCATCTTCTTATTAACATACCCAATTCTTTCTGCTAGTATAGGTCACCAACAGTTCACCAGCCCGAGGTACAAGTTTAACTTCATTGCGGATGTGGTGGAAAAGATTGCCCCAGCCGTGGTTCACATTGAACTTTTTCTGAGGTAGGTAATTCTCTCTTATGCTTGCCTGCCGTCACCAATTCCTGCCCATGCCACCCTCGTTCTCCCCTCAGCTTTCTGTGTTTCCTTTGGCAATGATTGCTTTGATGGGAATAAAACCTAAGCCCCCTATCCCAGTCTGGATGGTTTTCTCCATGTCCCTCCCCACCCCTTTTCTCCTTTTCACCTCCAGTCCCCATATCCTGCTGCTTCTGACCTCCAAATCTTTGCTCAGGCTGTTCTCTCCTACTCAGATGCTCTCTCTGGTTTCCTCCCTGCCAATCTGACTTCTGACCACCTTCCAGGCCCTCCCAGCTCAAGCGATCTCTAATTTCAGTCAATTAATTTCAACAAACATTTATTAAGCACTGATGATGCGCCAGGCTCTATGCTAAACTTGACAGATACAAAGAAATTCTAAAAAGAGAAAAGTTATGCCCGTCCTCGAGGAGTTTACAGTTTATTCACATGATGAGTTTATAGTTCTTTAGGTGGCTAGGACAGGTGTATACATGAGTGCCTTAAAGGGTCGAATATCAGAGGGACCCAGGGGAGAGAGCCAAATAAAATGATCTAGGAAAGTGCAAAGAAGGGTAAATTCCATTTAGTTGAGGTACGGAGGAAAATTTATACCAAACATGACCAAGACCTTGATGAAAGACGAGGATTTCATGGGTAGAGATGGGACTCATAGGATTATAGTTTCAGGGCTGGAAGAGACCTCAGAAGTCATCTAGCCCAAGCTACTTATTTTACAGATGAGGAAACTGAGGCCCAGAAAAGTTCAATGTGATTTGCCCATAGTTACACATGTAATAAATGTCAGAGGCAGGATTTGAACCGAAGTTCTTTCATTCTAGAACTTGTGTTCTTCCTCTAAGGAATAAGAACGTTTATGCGTGAATGTGAAGGGGCAAGAGAAGACAGGACAAGATTGGGGAATTTGGCTGAAATAGAACCCATTAAGAGGAGTAATGCGAAATAAGGCTAGAAAGACAGATTACAGCCAGATTGTGAGGGGCCTTACACGTTAGTCTGAGGAGTTGTATTTTATCCTAGAGGTAATAGGGAGTCTTTGAAAGTTTTTGAGCAGGAGAATGACATAAGGAGATCTGTGCTTTCAGAAGAACTACACAATTTTTATGGTTCTTATCCCCCTGCATGGGGCAGCTAGGTGGTGCAGTGGATAGAACACTGGGCTGGGAGTCAGGAAGACCTGAGTACAAATCCAACCTCAGACACTTACTAGATTTGTGACCCTGGGCAAATCATTTAACCCAGTTCGCCTCAGTTTCCTCATCTGTAAAATAAGCTGGAGAAAGAAATGGCAAACCACTTCAGTATCTTAGCCAAGAAAACCCCAAATAGAGATGTAAAGAGTCAGACACAACTGAAAAACAACTCAACAAAAAATTCCCTTGCAGAGACTATAAATTCCTTGAGGCCAAGAATTAGCCTTTTATCTGCCCCCACATAGCAAAGCACAGGATTTTACAAATAGCAATAGTGAGCAAACCTTTATGAAATGCCTACTATGTGCTGGGGGGAGGGGGAAGAACGAGTTAATCAGCACACATATAAGTAAATACAGAATTTTTTTAAGATAAATACAAGGTCGAGATTGGGGGACAGGTATCAGGTCCTAAGGCAGTATGTAGAAAGTGGAACTTTAGTTGAGTTTTGAAAGGAATTGGATAGGGGCAGCTAGGTGGCTCAGTGGATAGAGCTCCGGTCTTGGAGTCAGGAAGACCTGAGTTCAAATCTGGCCTTAGACACTTGACACTTACTACCTGTGTGACCCTAGGCAAGTCACTTAACCTCGACTGCCTCACCAAAAAAAAGCAAAAGAAAAAAAAAGAATTGGATGTAAGAGGAAGAGTTGAGGAAGGAATATATTCCCTGCTTGAGGGGCAGCCTGGACAAAGGCAGGGACTGTGAGAGAAAAGGCACATGTCAGGAATGGCAAGACAACCAATTTGAGTGTGTGAAAAGGATTAAGACGTAACAACTCTGGAAATGTCTCTTAAAGACAAGTGGTGAAGAGCAGTGATCAACAAATATCCACTAACAGGCTGATGGAAGGAACAGCCACCATTTTTATGTTCCGTAAACAGGCAGAACATTTTTCAAATTCAACAAAGTTGTGAAGTTCTTCCAGTGTACAAGACCCCGTGATCAATTCTAGCGAAGATAAAATGAAAAATAAGACACTAGAGACCCAGTGACCTATTACATCCCATTGCTGAGAAGGGCCCTTTCAAGACCTGAGGGTAGAGCTTGATAAATGGCCACTCCATTAGGACTAAGCGACTAAGGATTATTCTTGGCACCAAAGAGTTAATTTATGTCAAGATGGTAAACAAATTATTCTTTAATCATTACAGGACCGAGCCCCATTTAGTTTAATTACTGCCTAAAGAACCCTGATTACAAAGTCCCTTTTATTAAGGTCACATCAAACTCTGAAATTCAATTACCTGGTTTTATCTGTTCTGAAAGAGATTTCAGTCTGGTAGGGATGATAGGACATGCACCCAAAGAACCAAAGACTTTGGAAGTCATGTAGTACAAACTCTTTTGCAGCCAAGTAGAAAGACAGTCTCTACCCTCAAAAAGCTTACATTCTAATGGGGGAAGGCAATGCATAAAAGGGATTTAGAAAGCTGGAGGGGAGAGAGCGCACATTCAGGAACAAGGGAGGAAAAGATTTCAAGTTGCCAAAAAATTTGCCAATCTAGATTAATAGAGGGAGTTTCCTCAGTGCGAATTTCCTAGACCACTGAAACTGACAATAACAACAAAAATGCATTCAAAGGTATGCAAAGCACTTTCCTCACAATCACAAAGTGAGGGAAGTGGTACAAAATTTTAGAGTTGTAGAAACTGAGGCTTAGAGAATTTAAATAACTCATACTAGGGTCACACAGCCAATAACTGGAAAAAAGTAAGACTAGAGCCCAGGAGTCCTGATTACAGATCCAATGCTCTTCTCACTATCCCACACAGACATCTAATGATGATAATGATGATGATGATGATGATGATGATGATGATGATGTTATAATATTATTATAAGAACTTACATAACAGAAAAAATAATAACAACAATTTGTTGTTCAGTTGTTTTCAGTCATATCCAACTCTTTGTGATCCTATCTGGGATTTTCTTGGCAAAGATACTGGAGTGATTTGCCATTTCCTTCTCCAGCTCACATTACAGATGAGGAAACTGAGGCAAACAGGGTTTAAGTGACTTGCCCAGGGTCACTCAGCTAGAAAGTGTCCAAGACCAGACTTAGACATGTCTTTCTCTCTATCCATTGCACCACTTAGCTGCCCAATAATAATACCTGGTGTTAATATGATGCATTTAACTTTTACATTTTTGGAAATATTTTTATATGTATTAACCTTATTTTGACCTTAAAAAGTCCTATGAGGGCAAGTATTATTATCTCATTTTACAAACAAAGAAACTGAGGCACTCTGAAGTGCATGCCCAGGGTTACTCAGTTAGTGATGAAGCCCAGACTGGACACTGTCTCCTTATTCTCAGACACTGCCCTTTTGACTGGGCTACACTGATAAAATTACCTGATACCGCCCTTTTGACTGGGCCATGCTGATAAAAATGATCTAGTAAACAAAATATAATGGTCAGTCAACAAACATTCGTTGAATTTCCATAGAGTTCATGGAACTTGCCATAGGTCCCTGGGGTATATACTGACAGACAAATACAGTCCCCACCCTGTAGGAGTCTGCTGTCTGAAAGGTGAGACAAAACAAATATAATCAGCAGAAATTTGCAGGTGCTCGAAGAAGGCAGATAAGCCACTGAGCTGACAGGTTGCAGACAGAGCAAAAGGCTGGCTTAGTCAGCTAATAAAACGAATTTCTGTAAAAGGGTTGGTATTGACTCACAGACTATTAAAGCCAGAAGGGAACATAGAACAAATAATATCAGAACATCAGAAGCTAACGCAGAGCATGTCATCTGGCAGGGGTCATAGGAGCACAGACCTCAGGGGCCACTTAGTTCAACACCTGAATTTTACAGATGAGGAAACTGAGGCCCAGGGAAGTTAAATAATTTTCCCAAGGGCTCCTAGGTAATTGTAGGTGTTTGGCAACCCCCTTCCTTAATAGAGGGGGAACTGAGAGATGAAGAGACTTATCTGAGTTCAGGTGATAGAGTTAATTGTGATCTAGCATGAACACCCAGGTCTCCTCTGTTACATCCCATTGCTGAGAAAGAACCTTTCCAGACCTGAGCATTTTACTTCATATATGGCCGCTCCATTTGGTCTAAAGAGTACAATCTTGGCACTAAAGAGTTGATTTACATCAAGAAAGTAAACAATTTATTCCTTAATCATCTCAGGACCAAGCCCCATTTAGTTTAATTACCCTTTTATTAAAGTACCACTTCAAACTCTGAAATCCAATTACTTGCTCTTGTGAGTAGGTAATGCTGGAATTATAGGGTCCTACAGTAGCAAAGAACCCCAGGCATCCCCCAGTGCAGCCCTCTAGGCCTGGTGGAGGAAGCGTCCCTCTAGAAAACCTGCTATCTCAAGCTAGCCCGTATGGTTGTTGGAATGGCTTCTTTATACTGAGCCCAAATTGGTTTCCCTGTAACATCTACCCCTGGGAAGCTAGGTGGCACAGTGTCTAGAGCACAGGGTTTGGAATCAGGAAGGCTCATCTTCATGAGTTCAAATCCAGACTTGGAGACTAACTAGCTTTGTGACCCTGGGCAAATCACTTAACCCTGTTTGCTTCAGTTTCCTCATCTGTAAAATGAGCTGGAGAAGGAGATGGAAAACCACTCCAGTATCTTTGCCAAGAAAACCCCAAATGGGGTCACGAAGAGTGGGACATAGTCCTCCTTTAAATAACTAAAGACACCCATCCTGTTTCCCAAGTCCCCTTTGGTCTTTTCCTCAACAGCCTAAAGAAACTTAGTCCTTCAAACCATTCACTGTATTGAAATAGACTGTCTGAATTATTCAGCAGGTAACACAATTTCTCATGATGACTCAACACTAGTGCTTTCCCTTTGAGATGATCACCAATTTGCTCTGTATAGATCTAGTTTATCCATAGTTTGCATGTTGTCTCCTCCATTAGAGTGTGAGCTCCTCGAGGGCAGAGGCTAGCTGTCTTTTGCCTTTCTTTGTATCCTCAGCGCTTAGTACAGGGTCTGGCACATAGCAGATGTTTAATAAATGCTTCTTGATGACTTGCTTTTATGGTGTAAAGGAAAGAGCACTAGAATCTTAATCAAGAGAGCTGGGTTCAAATTTTGGTATTCAATACCTGTGTGACTTTAGGCAAGCCACATTCTCGGGCCCTCAGTTTCCCCAATTGTAGAATGATGATATTAAACAAGATAATAACTGGGCCCTTCCTAGCTCTAACATCACTATGTTCTAGGGCCTCTTCTAGATCTGGCATTCCATGTTCCATCCAGCTCTGACTTTCCATGTTCTATGTTCTAAGGTTCTATCCAGCTCTGACCATCTATGATGGTCACACTGCATGCTATGTGCTGATGAACTTTGGGTATAGCCTCCCAACCACTGCGACAGCACCTAAAAAGGTCCCTGTTTGTGCTTACTTTGCCACAGGCATCCCCTCTTTGGTCGAAATGTGCCCTTGTCCAGTGGATCTGGATTTATCATTTCGGAATCTGGCTTAATTGTGACCAATGCCCACGTAGTGTCAAGCACCAATGCCATTTCTGGACGACAGCAGTTGAAGGTTCAACTGCAGAGTGGAGACACTTATGAGGCGACAATTAAAGACATTGACAAGAAGTCTGACATTGCCACGATCAAGATCAATCCCAAGGTAAGCAAGTAGTGAAGATAGTGTTCTTATCAGGCAGAAAATAGTTTGAATTCTTGAATGTTTCAAGAGCACTGTAGGCTCACAGGATGCCAGATATGGAAGAGAACTTAGAACCTAAAAGTTTAACCCTAGAAGGGAACTTAGAACCATTCTAGCTCAGTTCCCTCTTTTCAATATTCCATCAATCAACCAAGAAACATTTATTAAGCACCTACTATGTGCCAGGCACAGTGCTAAGTGCTGGGGATACAAACAGAGGCAAAAGAGTCTCTGCCTTCAATGGAGGAAATCTAATGAGGAAAGACAAACATGTGAGGGAGATGGAAAGGAGAAGGATAGATGGAGAAAGAGGCAAGGAAGGCAGGTGAGAGGGAGGAGAAGTGTCCCTGAGGATAAGATGAAGCATGACTAGGGCCCTCCTACAATGGTGGGTCTCAGGAAGGGAGTCACCCATCGGGCAGGCAAGGTCCCAGAGTAAGGGTTTCTCTAGGGTGACAGCCTAGGAGAAGGAGAAGTCCAAAGAATGAGTGCAGGCAAGAGTTAAGTGAAGTCTGGCCAGGGTCCTTGCTAAAGTGGTAGTCCTGGGGAGACAGTCCCAAATTAGGAAAGCAAGGCCTCATTTTTCTCACTTATAAAATTAAGAGGTTGGATGGATAATCTCTAAGGTTCTTTTCAGCTCTAAAAATTTTTTTCCAGCTAAGTTTTCTGTTTACCTATTAAAATTTGACCTCCAGACAACCTGTGAGAGGGTGCAGATAAGTGCATATTATTATTTTACAAATATCAGTCTTAGGCTCAGAGACTGACTTAGGTCATGAAATTAAAACTTGGGGAAATAAGACTCCCTGTCTCCTAATTCATAGGCCAACCAAAGCACTTGCTCCCCAGTAATAATAGTCCTAATAAAGTCTAGAATGATCATCTAAGAAAGTTGAAAGGGCCTCTCATTTCACCAAATGCATGTCGTTTCCATTTAATATTTGGGGTCAAAGAGTTAGGACCAACAGGATCATAGGACTTGAAGAGATCTCCCTCATTTTACAAATTAGAAAACTGTGGCTTAGGATCAGCGAGTTATTTGTCCAAAGTCACACAAGGATTGCTTTTGAACTCATTTAATCGAGGAGGGATGGAATGGTGGGTTTGGTCTAATTTTGTAAATGTCCAAGCAACCTTGGGCCCCCCCTTTGATACTTCAATGGTGAGTCTTATTCAATAAAGTGGAACTCTGTGAAGTTTTTAATCTTCAGCTCTTTACCTTTTGTGCAAACTTGGGCTTTCACAATTGATGTTTGCACAAAGAGGAATGCACCAACATTGGACATAGCATTTCTGAGCTGGAAGAGACCTTAGAGATAGCCCTCATTTTACAAAGGGAGGAAATGGAGTACCAGGGAACGAAAGAGACAAGTACATGAGCACTGGTTTTTTCAATGTTAAAATAAAAGGTTGTTCTTAGAGAACATCTAGCCCCTTCCAGCTCTTATTTGCCCAAGGCCATAGAGTGAATTAAGAGAACTCAAATGAGAGGCTAGAGTTCTTTCCACTACACTAGGCTGTCTTTCATCCAGAAACAGTTTATATTTGGCTTTGGTATGCATTGCGTGACTTTTATAGATTGGGGCTATAATTAGGTTTAGCTTAGGCTCAAACTCAAATGAGTTTGCATTCCCCCATCCTGCCTGGGTGGAGGAGAGAACTGGTGTGGGAGGGAGTTGTATCTTGAGTTAGATGGGGCCCTGGGGCTTTGGACATACTAAGAATTGAGCGTATTTTGGCTTTGGGAAAGTCATCTCTCTGAGCCTCAGTTTCCAGGCTGTCATGAAGATCATAGGACAGATGAGCTAGAGATGGGAGGGATCTCAGAGGTCATCTCCACCAACCCCTTCTTTCAATAGGTGAAAGAACTGAGGCCCAGTGCCTTGTCTACGATCATTCAGGTAGAGTACGTATAGAATCTTCATCTTCTGACTTCAAGCCAATCCTCTTTCTGCTATACCATACCGCCTCCGTAGACAAAAACATTTTACAGAGCTCCACATAAATCATAATAATAACAATAAAGAATAATAACTCATATTTCTATGGCATTTTAAGGTCTTGCTCTTATTGTTCCATCATTTCAATTGTATCTGACTTTCCGTGACCCCATTTGGAGTTTTCTTGGCAAAGATAATGGAGGGGTTTGCCATTTCCTTCTCTGGCTCATTTTGCAGATGAGGAAACTGAGGCAAACATGGTTAAGTGACTTGCCCAGGGTGTGAGGCTGGATTTGAACTCAGGAAGATGAGTCTTCCTGACTCCAGGCCTGGCACTCTAAACACTATGGCACCATCTAGCTGCCCATTTTTTTGCCCTACTTTAAGGTTTACAACACATTTTCTCCACAAGATACTTAGGTATCGAGTGAAAGTATTGTGGCCATTTTACAGATGAGTAAACTGAGACTCAGATGTGAAATAACTCATCTATGGCTATGTAGCTATCTAGTGTTACAGTCAGAATTTGAACTAGGTTTCTTCTGACACCAAAATAATAATAATTATAATAATAATAACAACTCCACATAAAGACCTGATGCTGTGGATAAAATGCTAGGCTTGGATTTTAGAAGACCCAAGTTCAAATTCTGCCTGACACTTACTAGCTGTGTGACCCAAGGCAAGTCTCTTAACCTCTGTCTATCTCAGTTTCCTCATCTGCAAAGACAAGGTAATAATAGCACCTATCTCCCAGGGTGATTTTAAAGATCAAATGAGAAAATATATGTAAAGCACTTTGCAAACCTTGAAGTACTCTGTAAAATGCTGGCTATTATTATCTGGATACCAAAATATCATGTTATTATTGTTGTTACTATTAATATGAGCAGGTAAAAGTTTATCACCTTTACCTTTCATTGAGAGCAGCAGCATGACTAACTGAATAGAAAGCTGACCTCAGGCTCAGGAAAGCTCAGCCTCAAGTCCTGTCCCTGTCACATGCTGGTTGTGTGGCCCTGGTCAAGTGTCTTTACCCCTCAGTATCCCTGGGCAATTCTCTAAGACAATAAGATGCAGAGCTTTGGCTGATGGGCATCGGGAAAGGAAGTCATTCGTTGGGAGTACCCCACATTCATGAAACCATAGGTACAGTTTAAAAAGTAACTCATTATTTTCTTCCTAAGAAATCTGACCAATGCATTTGTTGAATGAATGAAAGAATTCTGGCATTCATCTTCCTATGTTCAATTTTCTCTCCTTTAGAAAAAACTACCTGTATTACTGCTGGGTCATTCAGCAGACCTGAGGCCAGGAGAGTTTGTGGTGGCTATTGGGAGTCCTTTTGCCTTACAAAACACAGTCACAACAGGGATTGTCAGCACAGCCCAGCGAGATGGGAAGGAATTGGGTCTTAAGGATTCTGACATGGACTACATTCAAACAGATGCCATCATCAATGTAAGTCACCCATTTAATATTGATAACATATTGTTGATGCCAATAGCTGTATTTGAACTGTCCAACATCAATAATGATGTTTGTAGATGGGCTGGTTTCTGCTTATGAATCGGAACACGTATAGGTACATCTGAGAGGAAGCAGACAGGAGGGAGGCAACAAGCATTGATTAAGCACCTATTGTGTGCCAGGCACTGTGGTAAGAACTTTACAAATATTATCTTATTTGATACTCACCACATGCTGGGAGGTAAGTACTATTATTATCCCTATTTTGCAGATGAGGAAACTATATGTATGTGTGTGTGTGTGTGTATATATATATACACACACACATATATATGTATATATAAATATATACCTATACACATATATGTATTGTATATATAGTCAAACATAGGTATCTATATATACATATATAACATATACACATACATACATATGTATATGTGTGCACACACACATATAATACATTTGTATGGATGAGCTAAGGACCAGTGCCGTAATTAAAAATTTTAATGCCTGGAGCAAACCTCATCAATTTTGCCCAGGGCTAACAGAAGCCTGGGAGGGAAAGCTTGCCAGAAAAAGCACTCATCTGTTATTTTCCTATTTTAGCTAATTAGGTGTTAAGCTCTGTTGCTTCTGCCCTGCTGAAGGACTGAAAGCACTGTCAGTGCCATCTAAATTCAGCAGCCTGGGGCAAAGTACCAGTCACCTCACCCTAGTTATGGTTATGCCAAACCCATCTGGCCCACTTACTTGAAGTTTCACATTTATTAAGGCTTCTAGTCTGGGAATGGATTAAATGACTGTTTACTTTTCCAAAAGAAGTGATATTATGAAATAGTACTAAATCCCTTAGGTACGTGGTGGGGGCATATTCTAAATAAATTGGCTTCCTCTATTTTATGAGTTATGGACTGTGATGTACATAGAACAGGGATTATCATCCTCATTTTACAGCTGATGAAACTAAGTTGGTAAGTGAATTAATAAGGGACCTTAGTTCACTTTCCCAGCATATCTAACAAATAGTCATCCATTCTCTGCTTGGACACTCAAGAGTTATGGGGAACTCACCATATAAGGCAGGAGGAAGTTCATTTTCTAGCTCTAATGGCTAAAAAGTTCTTTCTTATATTATCCTCTACTTGCTCTCCCCTTTAGAGAGTAGCTAATCCCTCCTCCATGGGACAATCCATCAAATATATAAAAACAGCCTTCATGTCTCCCCTAAGACACCAGGCTAAACTTCAGTTCCTTTAACTAGTCACCATATGACATAATTTCCAGTCCTCTCATAATCCTGATTACCCTCCCCTGTACTCAATATGTCAATGTCCCTCCCAAAATGTCATGCCTAGAACTGAACATAATATTCCAGATGTAGTCTGACTTGAGCAAAAAAGGTGGTTTCATTACAGTTTAGTATGGAAAATCAGCATTTAAAAATCATTATTGTTGTTTTTGGCATTGACTTATTGAATTAGATTTGTTAGTTCAGCTGGGAAGATGCCTCCTACCTTGGGATCCATAAAGTTTCAACCTTTTCCCTCAGGGGAATAGGGAGTGAATGATGGATGGATGTTTCCTTCTAAAGTGCTCCTAAGGCTTAAGCACCACCCAAATCAGGAACATTTGTGTACTTGTGAAAAAATAAGAAGAGTTCTTACTGATCCAGAGGAACAAATAAGTACAGAGTTGTCAGAGTGTCACTGAACTTAAAAAAAAAGACTTCATGAGAGGTGTAGTGTGTATGTGTATATGTATGTATGTATATGTATATGTGTAAATATATTTTTAAAAAACAAATTCGGTGCAACAGAAATTCACCATTTCATTTATAATCCTTCATTTTGTTCTTCTTTGTTTAAGTGTTTGGATTTGTAGATGATTAAGTTCATAGTAAAAAAAATGTTTAAAAAATCATGTGGTTCAGAGCCCTTTCCTCAAGACAAATCAATGTTTAAACCTCACCCTTCCACACACCTTAGGACAAATGAATGGTAGGTAGCTGCTAGTGCTTAAAGTAGGAGAGGGGGAGGGGACGTGAATGACTTTCCTTTTTTAAATATTACTTCATTAGGAAAACAGAGACAAAATGCCTCCACTTGCACAACTTCTGTGACAGAGAGCTCATTACTGCATCCTTGAGTCTCCATAGGGTTTTATCGTTTTTTTCTGGGTATTTCCACATAAATGATAATCCACATTTATATAGTTCTTTATAATTGATTTTTAAGATGCATTCTTTCTTTGTGATGGCTCAAGATAGGTTGTAATCATGTACAAAAAATGGCTATAATCTGAGACAGATCTTTTAACAAACAGACCAAAAAAATCTTCCATCCAAAAGAATGTTTACCCTTTCAAAGTTGATCCCCTTGGGAGGTTGTACACCTTTATCAATGAATCTGCCATTTAGTAAGAATGTTTTAGGAGTTCCCTTTTGAAAATTGGGCACTGTGGTACAATGGTAAGGTCTCAGACTAGGAAGTGGAAGACTTGATTTCACTCCCCAGCTCTGCCACTAATCCTCTGTGTGTCCTTGGGGAAGTTAATTCACATCTCTGAGCCTGTATAAAATTGAGGACTCTCTCAGCTCTGCGTTGATGTTTTAATATTCTCTTGAGCTCCGCTGGTCCCTGTTCTAAGATTCTTTCAGGTCTTGCTCACTGTGTCCTCTGTGCCTTCCAACTATAATCAATTCTTTAATTAATTTTTTTATTTTCAGTTTTCAACATTCACTTCCACAAGATTCTGAGTCCCAAATTTTCTCCCCATCTCGCCCCTCCCCCCACCCCAAGATGGCATGCATTCTGAACACCCCTTCCTCTAATCTGCCCTTCCTATCTCCCCACTTCTCTTATCCCCTTCCCCTTCAATTTTCCTATAAGGCAGGATAGATTTCTATACCCCATTTCCTGTATATATTTATAATCAATTCTTAAATAAGCATTTATTAAACACTGTATTAAGAAAAGCAAAAAACAGTCCCTGCCTTCAAGAAACTTACCTTCTACCTAGGGAGGCAACACAGTTAGAAAGTGATTAGAAGCTGTGTGCTATGGTCCCAAGGTCCCTTCCAGCTCCAATGTTTTATGGCACTTCTTTGAACTATATTTTTAATATAGCTTTTTTTTCCTAAAATTGAAAATCTAATAGTTGCTTTTTATTCTCTTTTTACAGTATGGAAACTCAGGAGGACCTCTAGTTAATCTGGTAAGTACATGATTGAAAGCTGGTTTTAGATCAAAAGTCTCTTTGAATTTCCAGAAATTTCTTACTAATGAGCCTGGAAGTGACTACCAAGAAGGAGCATGATGGGAGAGCAAAGGGCCCAGGCAAACCACCGAGTGGATCATTAGTCTCTCCATAAAACAGGATTAAGTCTTCAATATCAGATAGTATTACTGCTAAGAGGAGAAACTCTTAGGAGCTTTGGCTTTAGAGCTGTTTCCAAGAAGCCTGTCTGTGGGGCATTTAGAATGCTGCTTGATTTCCCCAAGACTTCCACTGTGCAAGGGCCCTCCACCTCACCTCCCATCTCCTGGAACTTTAGGATCAATCACCCTGAGATTGGCAGACTCCTCCAAAACTTCTCTAGCTGAGCTGTGTCTGGGAACTGCAGGGGACAAAGTATGGTGAACATTGAGGGTAGAAATGGAAGACAGAAAGGGACATTCATTGTTGGAAAGTTTCTTTTTTCAAATATAGAAATGAATGAAGCATTTATTAAGCACTTACTGTGTGCAAAGTATTTCTTAAGCATTTACTGTGTGCAAAACACTAAAGATACAAATTAAAAAATCGAAGTAGTGTCAGCTCTCCAGGGGTTCACATTCTAAAAGGGAAAAGAACACATATGGAAGGTTTCAGCTTCAAGTCAGATGGAAAAACCCCAGTGTTTTTGGGGTGCATCAGCAAAGCAGATGAGAGTGCTTCTTCTCTGATGTCACAGCCATCAGACTGTGCTAAGGGCTTTGGAGTCATTGAGTTAAATTAAATCATTAAGGAAATCATTTCCTCTCTCTGAGCCATGGTTTCCAAATCTGTAAATAAGTAGTTTGTACCAGGTGATCTCTGAAAAAATCTCTACTCTAATACTCTGTGATCTGTATTCTAGGTCTGACATTCTATATTGAAAAGCCCATTCCAGAATTTTATGGTTCTAAGTAAGCTGTGACATGGGTTATTTAGAATTTAGTGTGAGTGATGGAAGAAGTATGAAAACTTCTAGCAATGTGATAGTAAGCAAACCATTTAGCTCCATGCCTCCATTTCTTTATCTGTAAAATGCATATCTAAGGAGGACATTCCTATTTTTTTTCTTATGTCTCTTGGAAAGCCAACTCTCACCCATTTAGAGGCGCTAGTCAGGTTTGGGCTCATTCAGCTCCTCCTTGAGTTTGGAGAGAATAGAATGGGAAATTGGCTGTTATAAGTGAAGCAGTCAGCTTTAAAAGGTTACTTTGGGGAAGCATTTTAGAGTGAGGCATTTTACACTGACTGGGCAGCTGTTTCTTCTAGAAACCTGGACTAACTTTTATCTTTCTTTTTTAAAGTTGTGGGCAATGTGGCTTGCTTTATTGTCCTCTAGTGACCACTTAATCCACTCTCTTTGCACAGGATGGAGAAGTCATTGGAATAAACACATTAAAAGTTGCAGCTGGGATCTCCTTCGCTATTCCTTCAGATCGTATCACACGCTTCCTCACCGAGTCCTACGACAAGCAAAATAAAGGTAAAGTCCCTGCCTGGAGACCTTAGAAAAACCAACCCTCAGAAGATTGGAAAAACAAAAACAAGAAACAATTCTCCCTGTAAAATGCCCACTTCCCCTGAAGAGTGAGGTCTCAGCTTCGGCCAGTTAACGTGGGGGTGCAAACAAAGGCTGACGCCTGAGAATAAAGCATGTGAGCCAGCCCTGGACCAGGGATGCGACCGTGCCAAGTCTAACAACTCTCTTCTCATGGAGAGCCAAAGCAGAAGAAAATAGTCCCTTGGGCTTGGATCAAAGCAATATGTTGTGAAGATGTTGCTTGTCTTGTCTCCTGGTGCTAGCTTCATCCCTTTTCCCCCAAAGGTTTTACACAGAGTTGAGACACGAAGTGAGTCATCCCCAGCTTCTCCCTGTCTCTTCTGTGCCCCCTCACCCACATCACTTCACACTCAGGTAGTTGTCAAGCTCAACTTCTTCCTTGCCTGTCATCAACAGTCTCATCTCATAGCATCATAAGATTCAGAGCAAGGTAGAATCTCAGAGATCATCCAGTCCAGGGGCTCTTAACTTGGGCAGGGGCTGGGGGGTGGAGGGGTGGTCTGTGAACTTGTTTGTTTTTTTTTTTAAATATTTTGATAACTGTATTTAAATTGCTTTCCTTTGTAATCCTAAATATTTTATATTATGTAGCATTAGGGTAGTGTGAGGCATTATTGCTCTGCCCTTTAATAAAATCAGTGGTGCCCAATAATGTTCCATCTTGAATTTGGGTGACTAGCCCTTCTCATTCAGAGCCTTCTCTGCTCCTACCACATTTCTCTTCTCCCCACTGAGTTTTCATTTGCTGAGCTAACCTCCTCTCCAGTTTCAGCTGTTCATTTCTTGGAAAGGGGAAGATCTGGGTTTGAGGCTAATTCTGACTTTAGGCAAGGCATTTAACGTCTCTCAGCCTCAGTTTCCTCATTTGTAAATTGGGGGTAATAATACCTATCTCATTGGGCTACTGTGAGGATCAAATGAGGTGATGTCTGGAATGGGCTTCACCAACTTTAAAGCACCATCAATGTCAGTGGTCCTTATTTTTGTTGTCATTTTCCCAACACCACCTCTTTGAAACTGAACCTGTAGGCTTCTCAAATAGCTGTTAACCTTCCATCGCTTTAAAGCTCCAGTTCAGATTCCAACATAATCATCTGGGAAAGAGAAGACATCGACCATAACCACTTTCCCCTTAGATCCCACCATCTAAGGACACTGAGCCCCATGCAGTCGTGCGAGGTTACATTATGATCACCATATCCAACTTCCATTTTGGTTTTCTTATTCACATATTCTCTCCAGGAGAATCTGAGCTAGATGGGGCCTAAGAGGTCACCAACTCTCCTCCCAATGCAGGAATCTCTTCTAAATTATCCTCAATATGGGCCTAACCAACATCTTCTTGAACACTGTAAGTTACAGGGAGCTTACCACCTCACCTCACAGCCCATTGCATTTTTGAATAGCTCTTATTAGAAAGTTCTTCCTTATATTGAGCTAAAATGTATTCATTCTTCTGGATTATCTACCCATTTATCCTAGCATCTCCCTCTGGAGCCTCACAAAATATGTAATCTCTGTTCCGTATAACAACCTGTCATATAGTGGAAGATAGCTATAATCCCCTTCTTATCCCACCCCAAATCTTCTCTTCTCCAAGATCAACATTCCCAGTTTCTTTCATTAATCCTCATATGACCTGGTTTCCAGTCCCCTCATCATCTGATTGTCCTCCATTGGTAACTCTAACTTGTCAATGTCCTTTCAAAAACATGAACCCCCAAACTGAACATAGTTGCCCAGATTTGGTCTGACCAGAGAGGACAGAGAAACTGTCGCTTCTCCATATTTACACCAGACTGGCTCAAATAAAATGGATGGGTGTCTATGGTTGTATTTAAGAATATAAACTCTTAGGGGACAGGTACTGTCCTGTACAGTGTTTAATACCTCACCTACCAGTAAAAGAAAATACTCTGCAATCCTGTAATTCTTCAGAATATAGCCAAACTTTGTTAAGCCATTTTCCATTTACCAAAAAGGATGCACAGATTGGGTCCCTCAACTGATTCAAGAGTCTGCCATTTCCTTTAATAAAAGCATAATCCATATATAATAACAATAATAAAAGATAATCCAAACTCTGTTAATCCAAAGTCCTTTTATCTCTGCATTTTAAATTAAAGAGCCTCCAATGTTTCCATTCGTCACAATCCTCACCAGGAATTCTGGTGCAATATGTAAAGGGTATGAAGCTTTTGTTTGTTGTTTACAGTGTGAATAGTTAATGCCACTTTTTAAAAATCCTTGAAGCCCCATGACATGTGTAGAAATTGACCAACTGACAACAGTCATCTGTGAGCCCTGAGCCCATGGAAATGTGAGTTACTCTGAGACAGGCTATGCATACGCTCCCTGCTGGATCCTCTGGCTTCTCAGGTGTGCCATCTGGCCCCTGAAGTGGAAACAATTTGGTCATTTCCAAGCTCATGCCAGGGTTTTCAGTTTGTTGGGCTTTAGGATACTCACAATAGGAAATTTAATGAGGCTGAAGAAAGAATGTGGCAGGAGACTCACTGTCAGTGTGGTGAAAAAAGCCAAAAGACCTGGGTCCTAATCTCAGTACTGTACCTTATTAATTAGGTAACTGCATAGGTCACTTCATTTCATACTACCTCAGTTTCCACCTCTGTAAAATGAAGGCATTGGTCTCTATCAGCTCTCAGAAACCCTAATAATTCTAAGATGCCACATATGCAGACTTACTCATTTTGGAAGTTGGAAGAGAGCTCAAATGGTGTCTAATCCATCCATAACGATCCCAAGAACCCATATCTGAACAGGAATCCCCTCTACAAGATCTCTCACAAGCAACCATCCGGCCACTACTCAAAGGCCTCCTGGGATAGGGAAATCATTACTTCCTAAGCTAAGCAGCCAATTCTGCTTTTATACAAGTTTAATAGTGAGGACATTTTATTTTTATTACCCTGAGTTGAAATCTTCCTTTCTATTACCATTGCTCCTATTTTTGTCTTCTGTGGCCAGGCAGAATATTCAGTCAATCAATAATCATGAATAAACGTTTATTAAGTGCCTGGTATGAGGCAGGCACTGTGCTAAGTGCTGGGTATACAAAAAGAGGTAAAAGATAGTCCTTGCCCTCAAAAAGCTTACAATCTAACGGGGGAGCCAACATGCAAACATATACAAACTAAGCTATTATGTTACATAACTATATTCCTGGGTTCCTTTTTTGAGCATCAATTTCATCATCTATAAAATGAACATAGTAATCCTTAAAAATTTCCTACCTCATAATACTGTTATGAAGATGAGATCATGTATGTGTGGGAAAAAAGTTTGTGGCCATAAAATTCTATATAAATGTCAACTATTGTATTTTTGTTAATAATAATAATAATTCTTCAAACCTTCCAGAGAATAGAGTGCCTTCTTGAACTCTATTTTGGATATGTTTTCCCCAAAGTATATGTGATGGCAGTGAATCCATCCCTACAAGTCTCTATGAACCATGTGGAGGCCAAACCTGCTCTGGTTCTTTTTTAGGTCCAAATCTGTCATAATTTCATTGGTGTAAGAAACTGTGGAAAGGAAATCTCCCTCTACCAAGGCAGATGGTCAACTTTACTGCAACTCCCCTTTCTTAAGAATTTCCTGGGGTCCTGAGACCTTCTGAAAGGTCCTCAACAACCTGCTGGGAGGTGACCTGTCCAGAACTACCCAGCCACAATGTGTCAGAGGCAAGACTCACACCCAGGTCTTCCTGACTCAGGCCAGCCCTCTGTCTACTTGTCACACTGCTTCTCACATTGTCATGTGAATGCCTTCAAATGCATTTCTGAGTAGACCAGAAGACTTAGAGCTGGAAGGAAGTTATACATAACGTAGCTCAACCCTTCCCCTCTCATGGTACAGATGAGAAAACTGAGACCGAAAACAATGAGATTAATTACTTGCCCAAGTTGACACAGACAGTAAGTGAGTCCTACTGTGACTATCCTTACTGCCTGTGTAAAGAACGCTGCCATCCCAATTCTGAATTTAGTTCTCTTTCTATTCCCAATTCTTTCTCAAGGGGAGTTTTGTAGAGTAATTAAATTAGTCTGCATTTCTATAACCTTTTGTAGTCTACCATATACTTTATATCCCTGATCTCATATATTACATCATTTTGAATAACTGTAGTTTAGGTAATATCAGTATTATTGGTCCCATGTTACATATGGGAAACTGAGACCCAGAAAGGTGAATGACTTGCTCAGGGGCACAGAGCTAGGAAGTAGCAGTGTTAGGACTCAGGCCCAGCTTTTCTTACTCCCAATTCCAGTATCCACAGGTTCCACCGTACCAGGCTGCCTGTAATCTACAGTCAACGGGTGTTAATCATTCCCTATACGCCAGGTGTTATTCTTCTGTCCAAAGGCCTATTAGCACTGCTACAATCCAAACTAGAAATGAGAAGAACTCTGCAATAAAAACCTCATCAATTAGGTATCAACTGACCCCAGACAGGGCTTTGTTGTAAGGTGGTTGTTCTCAGTTGATGAGATTGAGGTGCCTGATACTTTGGATTTGATCATCTGAACTACAATTGCTGAGAAACATTGGGTAAATAGGACTCACTTTTAGGAGAAACTGTCAAGAGATTTAATTAGAAAATTCACTTCTATGCTATAACTCCTGCTCCTGGAATTTCTGCAATCGCTGCCCTGCACAAAAGGACCTAAGTGACGACCTTGTGTTCCTACTACAAAAATTATGATATTCAAAAATTCATAATGTTCAGCATATAATATTTACTGAAGCAGGAAAGAGTGATTAAACATGAATTTTCAAAGCACTTTCATACCCATTATATCATTTCATCTTTACAATAAACCTGTGAGGCATGTAGGGCTAGTAGAAATATTCCCATTTTACAAATGAAGAGACTGAGGTTCCGTGAATAGAAATGAATTGGCTAGAATCCAGAACCACTGTCTCCTGGTCCTCAATCCAATTCTCTTTTCACCACACTATGAACTCATGTTTTCAGTCATGTCTTACTCTTCATGACCTCATTTGGGGTTTTCTTGTCAATTGTCCAGTTCATTTTACAGATGAGGAAACTGAGGCAAACAGGTTAAATGACTTGCCCAGGATCACACAGTCTCAGACAGGATCTGAACTCAGGAAGATGAGTCTTCCTGACTGCTGGCTGGTGCTCTATCCACTGAACCACCCAGCTGCTTAGACCATACCCTTTATAAAGAGGCTTTTCAACAATGAGAGAGAAAACAAAAAGAATTACCTAGTTGATTTTTTGTTAATTAGAAAACATACCCAATTAACCTAAACGTCCTCTTTTCCCTAAGCATACTTTGGTTGTTGATTTTTACTGTACTTTGGTATTTGAAGTACCTAGGAGTCTATACCCCAGGTGAGCATTAACTTTCCCACACAGACCTCACATACTGGGGCTTTTTTTTTTTTTTTGCACCATTCAATGCACTTATCAAGTCACAGTGTATATTGTAGCTATCCATCTATGCCTCATTCCCCTTCTAGACCATAAAACTCCTTAAGGGCAGAAGTTCTTTCTTTTCTAAACTTGATGTCTCCCTACCTCTCCCAGTGCTCAGCAAACAGAGATCATAGATTAAGATTGGACAGATTACATAGATTAAACAGGGATCATAGATTAAGAGCTGGAAGGGACCTTAAAGGGGATCTTTTTCAACCACCTTATTTGACAGATGAGGTTTGCTCAGAGCTACATAGGTGGTCAATAGCAGAGCAAGCATTCAAATCCAGACCTTCTGAGACCCAAACCCAATGTTTGTTATTGTTGTTACTTACCTACTGGTTGCCAGCACTGGGAGAAGGGATGAGGACTTAGCTACCAAAATTTAAGGCACCATTTATCCTTAAAGATCTTACAGATGAACTGTAGTTCTAAGACAAAGTTCTGTCCACAGAGAACTGATTCATTGGCTAAAATATGTGTGCAGCTGACTTGGCACATTTCTATTATTTCTTTAAGATGATGAGATTGAAATTAATGTGCAAAATTACTTGTCAGATCAACAGAGGACAGGAATGGAACCAATGAAAAGAAGATAAAAGGCAAATTTTTCTTCAATATAAGATGGAATTTCCTAACAATTAGAGGATAAATACTTTCCCTTCTCCCTAAAACTGCATGCGTTACCACAAAAAGTAGTGAATTCCTCATCCATGGGCATATTTGAGCAGATGGGGTTACCATATATCAGGGATATTGAGCTTTGGATGGAGGAATAGACTGAATGACTTCTAGGACATTTTCTAACTTTGCAATTCTATTTATTGAGAATATGCTGATGATCTGGGAAGTGGAGGGATTCACAGATGACAAGAACATGATTCTTTGCCCACATGCATACAAATGACCTAAAATGCAAGGCAAGGTGTAGACTGGGCCATAGTAATATCACCAGTTGGGTTAAACAGGTGGAAGAGGATTTTCTTCAAACACATGATGATTTCTCAAAAGCATATGCCTGGCTGGAGTTGATATTATCTGTAACTTTATAATAATAAAGCTTGCACAATCTTGTTAAGACAGCTTTAAAAAATAGCCCAATAAGAATGGTGTTTGAGGTTTCTAACATAAAAAGCTTATTCATATTCATTACCTCTTTTGATTCTTATAACATCACTGGAGGCACAATTTATCCCCCCTGATCAATGGGAAGACTGAGGCTCTGAGTTTAACAAACTTGCCTGAGGAAAGGCCATGGTGGTGCTGGGACTATGATGCTTCCCCGTTTCTTGGTCTAACCTTCCTTCCATTGCATTAAGCTACCTTAACATAGGGTGCCTCAAAAGTCTTAGTGTGGTTTTAAGTAATTAAGCTATAAAGCTTATTAAATTATTTAAATATAATTATTGAATTACTAAAGCTTAATAGCCTAATCGCTTAAAACCACACTAAGATTTCTGGGGCATCCTGTGTATTTGGTGGGCTAGATAGCTATTTTTATGACAAAAAGCAAAGCTGTATTGTCCAAATTCTGTGCTTAAAAATTTTAAATGATAAATATAAGATTCAGCATATTGTCATATGCTTCTTTGTATGTTCCTAATCTCCAGTAGCTAAATGGCTCAGTGAATAGAGTACTGGGCCTGGAATCAAGAAGACCTGAGTTCAAATCTGTCCTCAGACACTTAGTAGCTGTGGGACCCTGGGCAAGTCACTTAACCTCTGTTTGCTTTATCCACTGGAGAAGGAAATGGCAAACCACTCTAGTATCTTTGCAAAGAAAACCCCATGGACAGTATGGTCCACAAGGTCACAAAGAGTCAGACATAATTAAACAACTGAACAATAACAATCCCCAGCATTGACTAGACATATGGTCAATGCTTGATAAAGTGGTAGGACTCCCAGAATGTTAGATCTAGGAAGGATCTTAGAACCACAGAATCTCAGAGTTGGAAGGGACTATGGCCAGCATAAGCCCCCTTTATAGCATCTTCAACAGAGACTTCAGTGATTGGGAACCATCTTCCTCCTGAGGCAGCTCATTCCATCAAGTGTTAATGAGACTTTTCCTTACATTCAGCTGAAACTTGCTTTTCTGTAACTTCTCCTAGTTCTGACCTCTAAGGTCAAATACAGTAAATACAATTCATCTTTGACTTGACAGTTCTTTAAAAACATGAAGGCAGTTATTAAGTCAAGATCATAGGATTCTAGTCCCAGAGCTGAAAGTGGCCTCAGAGTCTACATTTTACAGATGAGGAAAAAGAGGCCCAGGATGGTTAAGCGACTTGCCCAAGGTCTCATATCATTAGTAAGCATCTGAGGCAGTATTTGAACCCAGATTCTCTCACTCCAGAGCCAAGGTTCTTCTTACTGTACTGTGTACTGCCTTGTACCATGCACTATGTGAATAATAAGCCAATTTCCTGTTTATATCATTGAGGGTGCAAAGGAGAGAAATGAATGTTTGGGGAGCTCTGCTAGGCTCATTATCTCAAGGAAGAAACTGGTCATGCCAAACTAACAATATCTTACCATTTCTTTTCCAGATGTGAAGAAGCGCTTCATTGGCATACGGATGCGGACCATTACACCAGTGTAGGTGTCTGAGGGGGCTGGGGATCCCATAACATGTTAAGTACTGTTACAGTTGTCTCTGTGTATTCATTCTCGTGCTCCTAATTCGGCTCAGGGTAAAATCATGGCGCAGTAGACAGTCAGAGTTGGAAGGAACCTCGGAGGGCAGCTTGTCCAACCTGTGCCTATAGAATATTCCCTCTACAATATCTCCAGCAAGGGGTAATTAAGCCTTGCTTGATGACCCCAAGCAAAAGAGAACCCACTGCTTCCTAAGATCGCCTGTTCCATTGTTGTACCGATCTCTTTATTAGAAGTTTTTTCTTACAGCGAGCCTAACTCTGTCTCTCTGCAACTTGTACCTATCTGTCCTAATTCTGCTATCTTGGGCCAAGCAAAAGAAGTCTACTCCACGTTTTGTAGGACAGACCTTTAAATACTTAAAGGCAGAGATCAAATCTCTCCCTCTCTCCCCCTTCCACCTAAGACTCTTCTTATGCAAGCTAGACATTACAGGTTCCTTCAACCAGGCCTCATCTGATAAAGTGTCTTGTCCTTTCGCCATCTTGGTTCCTCTCCACTGAATGCATTCCTGTTAGTTTGTGATTGCACATTTGAAAATATTTTGAGCCAAATCACATCTGTTGGAACACACCAGCTCCACGTGACAAAAACCTGTAATTGTTTATTATGTGAAATCAATATGTCCTAGGGCAGGGGTGGGGAACCTTCAGCCCTGAGGCCACATGTGGTCCTCAGGATCCTCAAGTGCGGCCCTTTGAATCTAAACTTCACAGAACAAATCCTTTTATTAAGGATTTAGTCAAAAGGCCACACTTGAGGACCTAGAGGGCCACATGTGGCCTTAAGGCCATGGGTTCCCTACCCCTGTCTAGGAATACCCTTCCCAGGGTAGCACCATGGGGGATAGTTGTATCTTCCCACACTCTGTCCCTGGAATCTCCAATCAGATATAGAACCTTGGGCTGAACCCACATGGCGATTTCAGTGTTCCTGTGTTCTGATATATAACATATTGAGGAGTTGGACTTAATCAGTTCTAAAATTACTTCTAGCTCTGAATCTATAAATCTATGATCAGTATTATTCCAACCACAGGGTTATAAAGGCTCTGCACAAAAACTTTGTACTAATAAAGCCCCAGAAATGAAAACATTTGTGGAAGCTGGAGGTTACTCTTGATACAATTTTTGATTCATATCACTGTCTGGCTGAGTTGTCAGTCAACATCAAGCCAAGGTTTAATGGCCTTCCTTGGTTATTATACCATCATTGTCTAGACAGATAGCTCACTTAGCCAATGATGGGGAAGATATTTCTTTCTTTCTTTTTTTTTTTTGGCAAGGCAATTGGAGTTAAATGACTTGCCCAGAGTCACACAGCTAGTAAGTGTCTGAGGCCGGATTTGAAATCAGGTCCTCCTGCCTCCAGGGCTGGTGCTCTATGAACTGTGCACTTAGCTGCCCCCAAGAGAGGATATTTCTATTCCTACTTATTCAACACAAAAAGGAGATCCTAGGCAGCCATCTGTTGGTGTTGTTGAGTTGCATTCAACTCTTCATGACACCAACTGGGGTTTTCTCAGCAAAGATGCTGGAGTGATTTGCCATTTCCTTTTCCAGTTCATTTTACGGATAAGGAAACTGAAGCAAATAGGGTTAGGTGACTTTTCCAGAGTCACACAGCTGACAAATGTCTGAGGTTAGATTTAAACTCAGGAAGCTGAGTCTTCCTGACTCCAAGCCTGGCATTCTATCCACTGCACCACCTACCTGCCCTGCAGGCAGCCATACGAGGTTATAAAGAAGCCTGATCTACAAACTACAGTCTCCAGAATGCTCATGTATCTCCTTCCTTGTCCTTCCTATGTGTCCCCACAAAAGCCCAGACTCTAGGGTGATTATGGCTTTATAAAGGGCTTTAATTGTTTTGAACTTAGGAAGGAAGGAATTTATTCACACCTCTCCATTTTCAATTGTTAATGAAACAATTGATTCTTAAATTTACCTCTTAGAAATATATCTGAGTGCCAGGATGCTTTGTCTGTCCAGTCATCCACCACCACCACTACAAACAAAAATTTAAAAATCAATTTAACTTTATTTCTTCTTTTTCTTCAAACCCAATTCATGTCCTCTGTGCCACCATCTGAACACCACTCCCCCCCAAAAAAAGAACAGAACTTAGAACATGGTACCTGTGGGTGTGTTCATCATATATAGTTTATATAGTGCCTAGCACCGTGCCTTGAACAGAGTAGGCACTTAACAAAGTTCTTTAAATTTAATTCAATTCCTGGCTATTAGGGGAGTAAACATCTACTAAGAAAAGTTCTTAGGAAGAATATATTGATACAGCAGATTCCAAGGACTCCCTAACCTACACTTTTGTAGTTCTACATCAATTAGAACTCCTGGGAAAACCTCCCTAGTTACCACATGTACTGCAACTCTCACTAATTATTCTTTAGCTGTCCCTGTTATTTAGTTGCATGGAGTCCTAGAATGTTCAAGACTAAACGGAACTTAGAAACTAGAACATCAGAGCTGGATGGGACCTTAAGGCACAGAATGTCAGAGCTGGAAGGGTTCATAGAATATAGAACATCAGAGCTGTAAGGGGTCTTAGAACAAAGTATGTCAGAGCTAGAAGGGGCTTTAAAGAGTCGAATGTCAGAGCTGGAAATAGGGGGTGTGGTGGGAAGGACAAGTGATCTGTCCACTACATCCTTGTCACTTCACCTATTTGTCTGAGCAATCGACGGCAAGTGCTTCGATTGTCTCTGAGCCTTAGATTTCTCATGAAGACCTTAAGGTAAATTAATGATAACAATGTGTTTTTCATTTTTTGTTTTGTTTTGTTTTTTAATCTCTTTTCAGTTTGGTGGAAGAACTGAAGGATAACAATTCTGATTTTCCTGATGTCAGCAGTGGGATTTATGTACATGAGGTTGTTCCAAATTCACCATCTCAAAGGTGAGCAAATAAGAACAATTTTGAGTCTAAAAGACATCATTCAGGCAGTTAAAACCTATTTAGATTTATGTTTCTAATTTAACTTGTGTTTTGTAGTTATTCAAGATAAAGGGTGTTAGGGTGTGATTTTTTTTTGTTTGAACTTTTCGTGATAAACCTAGAGGAATGCTAAGTTGGGGCATTTGTTTTACTTTGACCATGTGTTCAGGATCATGGAATTGCTGATCATTTGGAAGAAGCTGTGTAGTATAATGAAAAGCATATTGATCTGGGAATTAAGAGATTTGTGAATCAGGGATTTGGAGTCATGTTTGAATCTCAGCTCTACCATTTACTAGCCAAATGACCCACATAAGTCTTAAGTTCGCTGAGATTCAGTTTCCTCATTTGGCCTAGATTCTTTCAAAGGTCTTTGCAGCACTAACATCTTATGAACCTTATGACCCAGTTCAGGAGGGGGATTTGTGAAAAGGGAGCAATGTAAAATGAGTCTAGGTCAATCCAGATTATGTAAGGCCTTCAATTTCCAAATAAAACAATTTGCATTTTGTCCTAGAGGCCATGAGTAGCCACTTAAGTCTCTAGAGTAAAAGATTGGTATGGTCATTAGAAAGGTCATATACATTAAAAAGGGCAGCTGAGTATCTCAGTGGATAGAATGCTGGCCTGGAGTCAAGAAGACTCATCTTCCTGAGTTTAAATCTTTCATTTATTAGTTGTGTGACCCTGGGCAAGTCATTGAATCCTGTTTGCCTTTCTTTCCTCATCTGTAAAATGAGCTGGAGAAGGAAATGGTAAACCACTCCAATATCTCTGCCAAGAAAACTCCAAATGGGGTCACGAAGAGTCATACCTGACTGAAATGACTGACCAATGTATATTAGAAAGATTACTTTTGTAGTTGTGTGAAGGATGAATTAGAGAAAGGAGAGAGTAGAAGCAGAGAAATTAATTAGGAGATTATTAAAATATTTCAAGCCAAAAGTGATGAAACCTGAATTAGGGTAATTATATGTAATATTTCCAATACACCATACTGTGTTGCCCAGGCAGCAAAAAGTAGCAAAAGCATATTCTCAAGTTCACCATCTCTAAGTCAAATAAAGTTAAGAATAAGTAACCTCGGCCACAGCTGAACACCTGATGTTATGCCACATATGAATTATAATTATTCCAACTGATCTCCTTGGCAGAGGCGGAATCAAAGATGGAGACATCATTGTGAAGGTAAATGGCCGTCCCTTGAAGAACTCCAGCGAACTGCAGGAAGCTGTGATGAAAGAGTCACCCCTACTTCTTGAAGTTCGAAGAGGAAATGATGATTTGCTCTTTAATATTGAGCCTGAAGTGGTCATGTAGAGGAAGGAATCTCTATGTGCTGTTGTCAACCTCTTGGGTTCTGGAATGTCAGATACATCTTCTTCAAACTGATCCCATTTCCTGTTGACTAATGACAAGGTGGCCTAACACACATGAGCCTGAGCCATTTCTGTACAGGGACAACCCATTCCAATGTCACAGAATTAAAACGATGGACCAAATTTTGTCTTTAGTGGAGCCCAAAATACCTCCTATTGGAGTTGCTCCAAAGAATAGCAACCAAAGGCAAAATTGGACCCTGTGGTTCTGAATTTTAGTGCTAGAGTATTTTAAAATTATCTGTAGTATTAGAAAAAGAGTAGAGTCACAATACTTTCCTCGTACAGAAGCTTCTGAGTGTCACCCAAGAAAGAACCAGTCTCCAGGAACCCTATTGCTAGTGAGGAGGCCATATTCAAAAGGGTAGATTCCATCAGATGGGTTAAGATCCATATCTCTGTGCTGTAGCATTAAGCCCTCTGGACGGAAAGCTGTGCTTTTCATGTCCTCTTGAATGTGAAATCATATTTGGAAACAGTTTCTCCACTTTGAGCTCAATACAGGGCTATCAGTGGAGAGATTTGTGGCAGAATCATAGACTTGTAGAGCTGATAGGGGCTTTGGAGATGATCTAGTATAATGGCCAAGACCCAGAGAGGAGATGACTTGGCCAAGGTCTCACAGCTAGTGGCAAAATGGGGACCAGAACTTAGGTCACCTGACTCCTCATTGAATCCATTTGCCACCATGCAGTCTCACCCTTCTCATGACCCTCTCAGAAGGAACAAATGTAGTAATTGGCTGCAGCAGCTGACACCTAGGTCATGTAGTGCTGGAAAAGAGTAAATGATTCTTATAGAATTAATGCCATATATAAAAAAATAAAAAAAAATGCAGATGATGTGAAAAAATAACGTGCCATTTTCTTTTTTTACATTTTGGGTATAGATTAGTTTTACATTATATTGGCAGGCTTTACTGTAAAATGAATACTCAGTGTAGCTTGTACTGTATGTTTCTACTGTAAGAAAATAATAAAGTTTACAAGCAAATTGTTCTTACACCTGTGCCAGAAGCTTCATTTCTTTTTCTGAGCCTTCTCAGCTGCTGCTGCCTTTCCTGGGGATCTCTACCCAGCACAATGTCACACACAAAACAGGTATTCAAAAAAGAATTCTCTAGCTCTTCAACCACGTCTATTTTATATTGAGAGTAGATGAGTTGTTTTTAATAGACATATGCTGTGTCCAAAGTGGATGAGACATAGAATGTAGACTGACAGAGTTGAGAGGCACAATAGAATATAAAACATAGGGTATGAGAGCTGAGAGGAATCTTAGAACTTAGAATATCAAATCTGGGAGAGACCTTAGAACTTAAAATGGCAGAGCTAGGAGAGATCTCAGAACACAGAACATCAGAGCAGGGAGGGACCTTAGACCGTAAAATGGGCTTTCTAATAGGTCTTAGAGACCATTCAATCCAGCCCCTTTAAACATTAAAACAGTTTAAACAATTAAAGAAACTGAGGCACCCAAAAGAAGCAACTTGTCTAACATCACACAATTAGTTAATAGGAAATCCAGGATTAAGTCTCAGGTCACCTGACTCCTAGCACAATGTATTTCTCATTACACAATGCTTTATTTCCTTTAAGATTGTTCCATATTATATTTGGATTTAAATTTATTTTTAAAATGTTAGTACTTAGTAAGTAGACACTACACTTATGTTGCTGTTTTAATAAAGAGTTATAATTATAGAAAAAAGAACAAATGGCTAAACCATGTCGTTTCAGTTATTCATGGGCAAACTGAGAGTTAGGCCTTTCTAACCAATACCAGGTAACACTACTGACCTGGCAGAAGGTTTCTGAATTACAGATGTTAGGCCTGTAAGAAAATAAGTACCCTCTTTAGGTTTGTTCAAGCAAATCCAAAACCTATTAGGGACCAGCAAATATCACTGACCCTGATTTAATCAGTTAGGCAACAAAGATCTATTAAAAATTTACTATGTGCCCAGTACTGTGCTAAACACTGGGGATTCAAAGATAAAAATGTGGTCTCTGCCCTCAAGGAGCTCACATTCTAATGGTAGAAACCACATGCAAATAACTATATAGATAAAAGCTATATGTCATGGTAATGGCAAGTAATCTCCAATGGAAAGCAGTGGAGAGGAACATGAAAGGCCCTCCTGCAGAAGGTGGGATTTCAGCTAGGTAGGCTGAGAATGGGGGCATGGTAGAGGAAGTCTGCAGTGAAGCCTGGAACGAAATAAGTTGTTATTGCTCAGATTCTTTGCCCAAATCAGGCCAACCAATGGGCAACACATTTCAATCCAGTCAGTCAATAAGCATGTATTAAGCACCTGCTATGTACCAGGCACTGTGCTAGGCTATGTGTAAGCATTTATTAAGTGCCTACTATTGTGTATGCAAGGTAATAGTAATAATAATAAGCATTTATATGGCTCTTTAAAGTTTGTAGAGCACTTTACATATATAATTATCTCATTTGAGCTTCACAACAACCCTGGGTGGCAGGCACCATTATCATCCCCATTTTTACACAGAGGAAACTGAGGCAAACAGAGGTTAAGTGACTTCTAGTAGATTTCTATGGCAGGATTCCCAATTAGGTCTTCCTGACTCAAAGTACATCCTCTGTGCAATGTGCCTAGCAGCATGAGTCTTCTGCTAAAGATGTAAAGGCAAAAAACTCTCCACTTACTGGCTAGATAACCCTGTCAAGTCACTTCGCCTCCATCTACCTCAGTTTCCTCAGCTGTAAAATAGAAGTTTTCATTCTGTTGAGGGATTACAATGGGTATACAGAACAGTAAATACAAAAGTAACAAAATGTCATTTCAAGAGGTAGAGAACACAGAGGAAAGTGTAGGGGTTAAGGATCTGGAAATGCCTCTGGAAAGCTAGTGGCCTTGACCACAACAAACTTTAATAAGGGCAAAGTTCCCTACTCCTACATAATACAAGCTAGCACAATTTGATAGTAATTGTGAATCAGCCCCTTGTTTAGAGAAGAGAATTTAAAAGTTTATTACAGCTACAGTCATAAAATTAATAATTACAATATATTTTAAAAACAAATTTTGAGAAATAGTGGCTTATTATGTAACAAGAATTTAGGTAAAACACCCAAAACATTTAAACAGTTAATACAGGACATATTAGAAATTCTAAGAAGCAAATTCAGAACATCAAAAATAGTTAACTGCTCAAAACATAGAGAGTATGCTACTAATCTCAATATTTAAAGATTTAAAATTAATATTTTAGTGACAAGAAAAAGGATTTTGTGCAATAATAAATAAAAATAAAATAATTTGAAACTATTTCACCTTCATCTCCTTTTCAATGTCTATTTTGTGTATGTTTCATAACGTAGCATATAATTACAGTAGTACATCCCTATAATTAATAAATAATTTTTAAATGGTGGGGTATGTTGTCAAAATAGTTTAGAGATTACTTCTCTACTGTTCTAAAAGTTTAAGTGATTTTTCTGTGGTCATACATGTGACCACATGTGTCAGGGATGTCCACTTTAAGACAAGCTGCTTCTCAACAGCTACCTATAATGAGCTGAAATCTGCCTCTTAACAGATCATACTCATTACTTCTAGTCTCCACCCCACCCCCCAATCCAAACAAGAGCGTTGAAAAATGTGTTTTCAAATCCAAACATTCTATTTACAAGGTTTCAAAGATAATACTTAAGATGGCTATCTAGGAATGAGCGTCAGGAATACCTAAGTTCATATTCTGCCAGGCTGACCCTGGGCAGGTCACTTAACCACTGCCTCAGTTTCCTCACCTGTAAAATAGGGATAATAACAGCACCTACTTCCCAGGGTTGATCAAGTGATTAAATGTGAGGGTTAAATGAGATAACATATGTGAAGTGCTTTGCAAAGTGCTATATAAATGCCAGCTGTTATGATGTCTCCATTATATACTTGGTCCCATCCCATGGCATTTTGGGGTGGAAGAGAAAGTCTCATGACATAGACAAACCACACCTGCAGGTACCCACCTCATCCTGACGTTGGAGGGAAGATCCACCACGTCTTTGGCCCTTCTCTTCAGCAACGCAGAGAACTTAGTGAATCCCTCAGGAGACCACCTCCACAGCATTTTGGGACAGGGGGTGGCTCTGTAGCCAAGGCAACTCCCAAGCAGCCTCAAGAGCTACACACACAGCCAGAAAAAGCACGTGGAAGCAGCGGTTGGTGACTTAGACACCCCCTCTTGTCCGGGCGCTGCACTATCCGCCGAGTTGGGGGCCGCTTCCGGGGCCTAAGTCCCGTCCAGCCCGGCCTGAGAGCTCTGGGATGCCCAGGACCAATCATTCCGCCACCGTGAGCTCCTGTGGCAGGTCAAATTAAACTCGCTGTGACGAGCTTTCATTCATCCTGACAAGCCGGCAGTTGAGACCCCGCACTGGGTACTTGAACTAAGTTCATCGCAGGCACACATAAAGTAGCCAGAGGCTTCACCTCCTCGAGAGCTTTTCTCCCTTCATTGTCTTATTCTACCACCAGCCTGAGAGCCTCGAGAATGCAGATGTAGTCAAACCCTCCCATACAAATAAGGAAATATTCACTCGGTTGTGTGGATCATTCAGAGTTATTTTGTTTTATTCTGCAAGGTTCACTTTTAACGGGTTTTTGCGTCTGTGGCAAGGCGGGACCTCGAAAACTGGGAGGTACCCCAAGGGCAGTAGCGACCCTTAGGAGAAAGAGCACAAGCTGCTTCCCTTTGGATCTACTTATTCTGGAGTGGTCTAAGGAAAGGGAGCCTAGGAAAAAGGGGACCCCTGGGTAGAGAGCCTCCCAGCACTCACTTATCTGTGGACAGCAGGAAAGAGAGGGAAAACAAGATTCACTTGAGTGCATCAGATTGCAAGGGGTGGGAGCTGAGGATGAGGACTGACCCCGACCCCGGACGAGGTGAGTTCAGTTGTTCTGAAATATGACACTAAGGCAGGTCTCCTCCTCCACCCCCACCCTCATCCCCACATATGCCCACAATGATGCCCACGGAAGAAGGTAGCAGGTTGGCTTCTTCCCACAAGTATGAAACAATGTTGAATGGAAATGATACATAGAACTTTGGATCATAAAGCTAAGTCAGGAAGGAACCTCAGACGCCCCCTAGACCAGTCCCCTCATTTTACAAATAAGAAAATTAGAACCTAGGCAGATGGAGTGATTTACACATGGTTACACTGGTAGTTACATCAGAGATGGGATATGAATCCAGGTCTTTTGATCCAAAATTGGTGATCCTTCTACTTTCTTATACCTGAAAGACTCATGACAGTTGGGGAAATTCTCATACTACGGATTTAATGTCAGGCATCTAGGAGGTATAGGGGACTGCACTCTGGACTATTGTCAAGAGTACCTAAGTTCAAATATGGCTTCAGATACTTCCTAGCTCTGTGATTCCTGGCAAGTCATTTAGTCTCTGTCTGCCTCAGTTTTTCCATCTGTAAAGTGGGGATAATAAGAACATCCACCTCCCAGTAAGGGTAAAATGAGATCATATTTGCAAATCTTCATAAACTTTGAAGTGCTACAAAAATGTTAGCTATTATTGTGAAGCATTTATTGAGTATTCTTTCTGCAGAAAATTGTACCAGTTACCAAAAAGGACAGAAAGATAAAATCCTGTAAGATCATTTGTAAAAAACTTAGCATACTTAATGTAAAATTACAAGATTATTGTTACAAATCAGATAGAGCAAGTACTGAATGAAGTGAGGGGGACATGCTAGAAAGACTCTTGACTGAAAGTCAGGGAACCTGGATTCTGTGCCTTTGGTGGGAGGGGCCCTTTCAGAAAGCAGGTCTATATGTAGTGTGATTCTGAGCTAAAGCTAGAGAAAAGCTGGGCTAAATAAAGGTATGACTTATAAGCTGAGAAACCTCACATAAGGCACTTAAATATATGTCTAGATGTTGTATTTGTTATCTCTTTAAGTCCATTGTCCCACCTCTGACACTTACTACCTGTTTGATGTTAGCCAGGTCACTGAACCCCTCTGGGCTCAGCTTCCTTAACCATAAAATATTAACAATGATGATCTAAAAAGATTAAAGCCCCTTCTAGCTCTAAAGCCAGCATCCTCTGAATCAGGATTTTTGCTGTCATCAGAGTGAGTCTTCCTTCCTCTTGTCCAGAGGAATTACAGTCCTTCTGTCTCTTCTCCTCCTGAGTGATACATGTCTGTGTCTTTCCATAAATCTTCCATTAAAGAGCCTGCCAACACAAGTTTCTTTCTTTCTTTTTTTTTTAATATTTTTTGAGTGCCCTTGCAGCCCTCAGTTTTGTCTACCTGTTATCCCTTCCTCTACGTGGGCAGTCCAACCTTTCTGGTGGTGTGTGTTTACTTTTGACTTGCATGCGATTTCCCACATGCTGCCAACTGCATATTCTATTTTTAAAATACAGCTGAGTGGCCAGTGTTTGTGCTTAAATGTTTTTATAAGAAGATCTCTTTTTATTTCAAAAGAAAAGTCCAATGTTAGGAATGCATGCTAGCTAGCTTTGTGAAGCTGTGCTCCCTGTTTCTGCTTCGAAGCCATAACCAGGGTGAAGCCTGGTGTTAAGCTGTCCAAATTGCAGGCAATATGGTGAGATAAAAAATGTGATAAACAGATTCAGAAGAGCTGGTCTTGCAATCTCCAAAGAGCAAAGTAAACAGCTCAAAGAGTGCAAAGCAGGAGGCTTACTGCTGAAGGTCAGGCTTGAGAGACAACTCATCTGTTAGGGGAAATGGGGTGTGGGTGGTCTGGAAAGGCTTTAAGGAGATGGTAACATTTGAGTTGGACCTTGAAAGATGAGGCAGGTTATTGATAGGCAGAGAGAATAAGGTGGGGGAGGTGGGGCAGCTAGGTGGCACTGTGGATAGAGCTCCAGCCTTGGAGTCAGGAGGACCTGAGTTCAAATTTGGCCTCAGACACTTGACACTTACTAGCTGTGTGACTCTGAGCAAGTCACTTAACCCCAGATGCCTCACCAAAAAGCAAAAACAAAAAACGCCACTAAAAATAAAAAATGAGAAAGAGAGAATAAGGAGGGCATTCCAGGCACAGGGTGGAAAAATAGTGACTACACCTGAAAGATTTCATTGATTCAAGGAACTCCCAAATAAGGAGACTTCCTCTACTATTTCAGGTTATCATCTTCTCTGCAACTTAAAATGCTAGCTATTATAACAATAGGGGCAGCTAGGTGGTGCAGGTAGAGAAAGCACTCACACTAGAGTCAGGAGGACCTGAGTTCAAATCCAGCCTCAGATTCCTGCTAGCTGTGTGACTCTGGGCAAGTCATTTAATTCCCATTACCTCAAAAATATATAACAAAATAATAATTATTATGTATTAATATGTGATATAATATTACATTGTAATAGGTAATAATATGTGTAATATAGTATAATATATAATTAATGTATATTATGTTATGTATTATATAATTGTTATAATTATTATAGTTGTAATAACTATTTATATAGTGCTTTATGGTTTTCAACAATATTATTTTCTCCCTTTTTCAGATAAGGAAACTGAAGTTGAGAGCGGGTAAGTGACTTCACCCTGGTTCGCAAAGCTAGTGTTTGAGGCAGAATTTGAACTTAGGTCTTTTCAAGTCCAGAGCTCTATCCTTGGTCACCTATCTGTCTCAGAGAGTTGTCTAGAGTACTGAGAAGTTAATTGACTTGCCCAGGGTCATACACAAACAGTATATGTCAAAGGCAGAACTTGACCCCAAGTCTTCCTGACCCTGAGGCTAATTGATTATCAATGAAAGGTAAAAGGTATCCACAGTTTATCAATTAATATATCAGCTCTCTGTGCACTATGGAATATCATGAGAGAAGGAACAAAAGTGAGGAAGCCCAGAGTGTGCATGTTGGGGTGGGAGGTGAAATCTAGCTGGAGAGGAGGGAAAGTATATAAGAATAGAGAAAGATAAGGCCAGAGAGGGAACTAGGAGTCAGTGTTTAGAATCTACCTTTCTTATGCAGAAAGCCATGAAAATAGTCTAATTTGTTTACAAGTCAGTGATAATTGTGTTTGACAAGCCAAGAAGGGGAAGAGAGCCCAATGACTTAAAATAAGCAATCAACTGATCCTAATCCTGCCACAATAATAAAAGCTCATGTTTAGGTGGGAAGATGAGTTACTATAGTCTACAAGACATTTGGGGGCACTAGATGACAGAATCACAGAATGTGAGGGGTGTTAGAGATTTCAAGGGCCATCAGAGGAATCAGCTGATAAAGTTCATCTAGCCTATGCTTGGTAGCCCATCCTACTTCTGGACAGCTCTAATCATTAGCAAGCTTTTGTTCCACTCATATTCCCACTCATCAAGCCTTGTTCTAATCCTTCCTCCACATAAGCTTTCAGATTTTAACCAAAGCTATCATGTGCCCCCTGACACTTCTCCAGACTAAATGTACCCAATTCCTTCCACTGATCCCCATGTGACATGGATTCAAGGTCCTTCATCATCTTGGTTGCTCTCCCCTAGACTTTCTCCAGTTTTCTAGCTTTCTCCATGCTTTTCATGTCACCCAGAATTGAACACCACAGTCCAGATGAGGTCTGATGAGTGCAGAATACAGTGGGACTATCACCTTCTCATCCCTGAAAGCTATGCCTCTCTTAATGAAGTCCAAGATTACTCTTGATGTTTTGGCTGTCACGTCACACTGCTGGCAGTCCACTAAAATCCCCAGATGTTTTTCATCTATCTATCCATCTTGCATTGTGAAGTTGTTTTGTTTTTGGTTTTTGTTTTTTTTTGGTACCCAATCACAAGACTTCATGTTTATTCCTGTTGGATTTCATCTTATTAATTCAACTCAGTACTCTTAAACAACTCATTGGCTTCTAGCTCAGAGAAGTGAGGCTCCTGTGGGGAACTGGGAAGAACTGGATAAATAAGTCAAAGCTTAAACAATGGTTATAGATAAGAAAACGAGGGGGAAACAAAAGGGGAATGTAAAGGATGACAGCCTGTCTTGGAATAAAGGATTTGGCAGTGAAAGGAACAAGGGGGCTAGGAGTCAGTAGACCTAGGTTCTAGGCCAGTCTCCAACATTTCCTCACTATGTGACCATGGGCAAGTCTGAGCCTCATCTCTTTATCTGTAAAATGGGGTCACCTCTCAGGATTATTGGGAAGAAAACATTTTATAAAACTTAGAACACCATAGAAATGTTTATTGATGTGATTACTATTATGGAAGTGTGTTGTAAGTGTCCAAAATCCTCTTTCTTTGAGTCATGGGTCGGGGCATGGAGTGTTCTGGATGAAGCAAGAATGGCTATATTCCACCTTCTGCTTGTCTAAGTGGGCCAGAGGGAGACTCAGTTTTCTTTTTCTTTGTGTTCAGGGGAAAAACAAGTTCTTTAAAAAGCTGGGGGCTGCCAAAACCCGACTTGTGCAACTCTGCCTGCTTCCTGATGCAATGTTGGATTTGATGCACCCTGGCCCTGGTTCTCCCAGAACCTTAAAGAGAAACAGGACTTAATGCTCACACCTTGTTCGAAACAACAACTTTTGACCCCTCTCAGTTTGAGTCTGTTCCATTTGACGCACATTTATTAAAGTGATTCGAAAGTTGAGAGTGATCCCTCCCTCCCTCCTCAAGTTATGCTAGAGTACCATGTTCGGATCAAAACTTTGCCCGTGCAACATTTTACCTTGAACCATGCTTATCTTTGTGCATGTCATATTCTCTCCAGTAGAATGTAAGCTCTATGAGCAGAATGAGTTTATTTTTCATCTTCATATTCCCACTGTGCATCACATCCATTCTAATACAAAATACTGGAACATTGCATGCTAGGTACTGGGGATACAAACACAGAGCAAAAAATAAATATACAAACAAACAAACAAATAAATAAAAAGTCCCTACCCTCAAAGAGTTTATATTCTACCGATAAAAAATGTTCTTTGTTGTTATTTATCAAGTGTAGAGGCAGCTTGCCAAGTCGACAGAGATCTGGACGCAAAGCTAGCAAGACCAAGGCTCAGGTGCTGTTTTTCAGGGCCTTAGGTAACTCTAATAATTAAAATTTGCAAGAAGGTATTGATTTCAGTTGGTAGAGAGATTTTCCTCATCATGGAGTTCCTTATACTGATGAAATCACAGATCTCAGGTGGTATACTGGAGCCTGCTTGCACAGGAAACTGATCATTAAATTTTCAGCGTGAGCTTTCTACCTTGGAAAGTGGTAAATGCCACACATTAGGCCTTGATTTATTGTTTTCTTGATCTTCTAGACTTAAGATAGGGATGGAGGAAAGTTCAATCATTCAGATTAAACCTAAAAGCATTCTTTATTTTTTTTTTCAGAGAGCTGGTGTTAAACATTTACCAGCACATCACTGCCCAATCTCCTATTTATTAAACACCTATTGTGGACAGAACCATCAGCCCTATATACTCTGAGCTCAAGAGATTTAAAGAAAAAAAAAAGCTTTATGATACCAACACAGAAATAGTATACTATCATATGCGATAAGTACACGAGAAAAGTGTATAAAAAAATGCTATGTGAGGTCTCAAAAGTAAAGGGGTCATTATCTCCCAGGAGCAGTAGGGAGGGGGGAGGTGAGGGTGCAAATCCTCTTATCTGAACCACACATCAGGTTGATGGCTTTAAATATTCAGTTTAATGCAACAGTTTAATGGAGGAAAAAATCTCCCCCAAATAAGATTAAACAATAATTGAAAGTTAATGGTAAAATTATGCGGCTCTTCTAGTAAAGGAGAAAGAAATCTAGGCTGGGAATCAGGAGATCTGGATTCTAGTCCTATCTCTATACTTACTACTGTGGATGTCTTATCACCTCTCTGGGCCTCAAGGTCCTTATCCAGAAATTGAAGAGTTGGATTAGGTGGTCTTTAAATGTCCTTTACAGTTTGAGTGTCTTGGTGTTTGTCCTTTGTTCTCAAAGAGGACCATGACATCAGGAAGATGATGCCATGACATGCGAGTGAATTGGATTTAAGTGAGGGAGGCTGTGCAGAGTCACCAGCCTCACTTTCTTCTCCAGAGCCATCCAAGTCCAGTGGCCTGATCTAGATCAGGAGGACTGGAGATGGACCAGGATGCATCGGGGGAATGTCTTACTCTATTTCAGGAAAGCCCAGGCCATACTTCACACTCCCTGCCTTTCAGGCATCTCCTCACAGTCTTGCCAACCACCTACCCTTACCTCTTTCCTCCCCTCCAGTTCTGGTTCATTCTCTCCGATAGGGTCCCTTACTCACCCTCCTTGTAACTATCCAAATCAAAGTGCCCACTCCCTTATGTGTGTTGTTTTCTTTAAGAATGTAAACCCCACAAAGGCAGGAACTTTGGCTTTTGTTGTTCTTTGTTTGTTTGTTTTTGTTTGTATCCTGAGTGCTTAAAACAATCTTGCAATGCATACTTAGTAAATGCTTTCCCTTCATTCTTTCTCAGTAACCCTCCAGCCCAAACATCTGTGTTCTAAGAGATCCCTTTCAGCTTTCATCTTCTAAGGTCCCTCCCAGCTCTAAATATATGATCCTGTTAACCTGTGCAACCTTTGGCAAGTCATTTAGCTTTCTGGACTGTTTGCTAATATTGATCTTGAAGAGGTTAAACTAGATGGATGCTAAGGTCCCTTCCAACTCTACATCTTTGTTGTTTTCAGGCATGTCTGACTCTCCGTGACCCCATCGGGAGTTTTCTTGGCAAAGACGCTGGAGCGATTTGCCGTTTCCTTCTCCAGTTCATTTTACAGATGAGGAAACTGAGGCAAACAGGGTTAAGTGACTTGCCCAGACTCACAGCTAGTAAGTGTCTGAGGCCAGATTTGAACTCAGGAAGATGAGTCTTCCTAACCTCAGGCGCTCTATCCACTATGCCACCTAGATCAATGATACTGAGTCAAAAATGACTTCTGTACCTTGACAGAAAAGCTCAATTACCATTTTAATTAGGAAGAATGACAAGGAGTATCTTAGAGAATAATAAAACACTTTACTTTCCCAGTATCTCTCATCCCAAAGAATTGAGAAACTCTCTATAAAATATGTTTCAACACATATCTCCAGAAAGTTTGCCAGTAACTTGTTCCAAGCCTCCATCCACAGGCATGGCTAACCAACACTTTGCCTAATGGTTAATGGCATAAAAACTGGTACTGAGAACAACAGAGTTCACCAAAGTGAAGTTCACTTTTAACATTCTATGGTTTCTCCTTTCTAAAACTCTTAACTCCTTAAAAATCTATGAATGAAAAGAAAAAAAAAAGTTATGTATTCTGATGTTTATAAATAGTTTTCTTCACAACAACTCTACAAGATAGATAATGTAAATCTTTTTGTCCCCATTTCATGGATAAGGAAATTGAGCTAATGAGGATTGGAGCATGGAGTTCAATAGATCTGAGTTCTATTAACCATAAGGTCAATGTTCCCTCCATTGTGCCATTTTTTTTTAATGATTACATTTTTAAAAGATCAAGTTTATTTTTCTGGAATTCTAAACCATAGCAGAAAGAATATTAAATTTGGGATCTGAGGACCTAGATTCAAACCCCAGTTCTGCTCTCCCCCATTAGACTGGAAGCTCCTTGAGAACAGGGACTGTCTTTTGTCTTTCTTTGTATCCCCAGCACTTAGTATAGTGTCTGGCACATAGTGGGTGCATAACAAATGTTTATTCACCGATTGAACTATATGACTTTAGACAAGTCCTTTTACTTCTCTGGGCCTCAGTTTCCTCCTCATTAAAATAAGGTGATTGGACTAGATGACCGGTGATATTCCTGATCAGATACTTAGAAGTAGAAAGCTTTAAGAATCTAGTTAAATTCCCCCACACACATCCATACACCCCCTTTTTTAAACAGAAGAGGAAACTGAGGCCTAGAGAAGATCTACAGTCTCAGAACAAATAAATTCTACAACCAGTTTTAGAAACCAAACATCCTGGGTTTTTCTACTGTGTATACCTAGACAAAATGGCACCCACTCAGACTAAGAGATGAATGGGATCTTATAACCTAAGTAGGTGATTTCTTCAATAATATTTTCCACGTTTGCTGTCAGGCACCCCTTCTCCAGGGGTGATGACATGTCAGTAACCTGCTTAGCTAGCACCATTAAATAGGACAGCTCTAGGCTGGATCTGACCACAGTTCTTACCATAGCGACACCTCCAACTCCAGGGCCTGCTGAGCGTTAGCTCTAGAAGGGCATGAGTCACATTTCCAGACTGCCACAGGCACTTGTGAATACTTCTCTTCAGCACAATGCATTGCACAGAGTGGCTGCTTAATAAATAATTCTTGAATTGAATTCATAGCTCAAAGGACTTAGAACTAGAGAGGACTTTAGAGGTCACCTGATAACAGAATCCTAGAATTGGAAGCAACTTTAAAGACCGTCAAATCTAACCAGTAAAAAATAAAGAACATCCTCTGTAATCTCTCCAAGAAGTAGCCAACCAAGCTTTGCTTCAAAGCCTCTCCTGAGGGGAAACTTAGCAGCATTTTACAGCGAGCATGTAGACAGTGCCTCCTGTATGCCAGGCACTGTGCTAAACACTTTACAAATATTCTCTTATTTCATCCTCACAACAACCCTGGGAGGTAGGTGCTATTACTACCCCTATTTTACAGTTGAGAAAACTGAGACAAACAGGGTGAAGTGATTTGCCCAGGGTCACACAGCTGGTAAATGTCTGAGGCCAGATTTGGATTCAGATATTTCTGATTCTGGGCCCAGTGCTCTATCCACTGTGTTACCTTGTTCCGAAAAGCACCTCCCTCCAAAAGCAGCCTATGTCACTTTTGAATAGCTCTAATTGTAAGAATTTGCAAAGAACAAATCTAGTGAGTTTGGGGGGGGGGGGGTGTTCTTTTTGTTTTTTTTTGTTTTTGCCATTTCTACTATTGCCCAACTGGAGCCAAGTAAAACAGGTTTTGTCCTTCTTCCACGGGATGACTTTTTCAGTGCTTAAAGACAGCTATTGGTGTCACTGAAATATTTTCTTCTTTGGTACCACACTGTTGACTCATATTGGGCTTGTAGTCTACTAAAACCCCCAGATCATTTTCAAATGAACTGTTAATTAGACTCTAGTCCCCCATTTTGTACTTGTGAAATTAATTTTTTGAATCCAAGTATATGACTTTACACTCATCTCTAGTAAAGTTTATCTGAATAGATTTGGTCCAATGTTCTAGCCTGTCAAGATGCTTTTTTGGACCTGGAGTCTGTCATCCAACATTTTTGCTACCTTTTTTTTTTTCTACTATAGCTTTGTATCCTAAACAGATTTGATAAGTGTGCTGCCTATGCCTTTATCCAAGTTATTAATAAAAATGTCAAACAGCTCAAGGCAAAGTGCAGGTCTCTGAGCATCCCCCAGACACTTGCTGCCATGTTGACATTGAAGTATTGGGAGCTAGTTGAATGCATAGACCCAAGGAGTGCTCTGGCTCTATGCATTCAACCAGTTCCAAAATCGAATTAACTGGACTACTGTCTAGCTCACATTCCCCATCTTGTCCATAAGAAAGGCATGAAAGAGACTGCTAAATGCATCGCTAAACTATAGGGAAAGTATGTAACACTTTTCTTGTTTATCAGTTGAGTTCTATCCAATTAGCAACAAAGGAAATGATCATGGCTTGAAGCTACTTACTAATCATTCCTTTACTATTCCTTTTAATGAAACATTTTAGAATTTTTCTAGGAATTAAAGTTAAGTTCACTGTCCTATAGCTGGAAGACTACTCTCTTTTCTTTTTTGATGGAGAAGGGGGAAAACTGTGACATTTTCCCTTCCCCAGTCCTATGGTACCTTTCCCATTTTCCATGACCTTCCAAAGTGGCTCATCAATCAAACCAGCTGGTTTTTTCAGTACCCTGAGATATAGCTATCTATGCCTGGACACCTGAATCCAGCAAGAGAAATAAGGTGTTCTCTTCCTATTTCCCTACATATTTTTCATAGCAACTCCCTATTAAGCCATTTTTAATCCGTCTTTTCCAATCCAGAGATCATTCTTCTTGACAAAGAAATTAGGGCTGTGAATGGGGAATGGGGATAGGGATAGGGTTGGAGTTAGGGGTCTGATAGATTAGAGTTAGGGGTCTGATTAGGGTTAGATCTGGGATTAGAATTAGGTTTCAATTAGGGGTCTAGTTAAGGTTAGAGGTCTGGCTTTGTAGTTTCATTGGAAGAGAAGGATACTCGTTCTGCCAGTTCGGGTCAGCACCTTCTGTACTTTATAGCCGTAGAAAGACACCTAGAGGCTGCAAGGTTTGCCTGGCAGCAAACAATAAGTAGATTGTATTTTATCTTTTGCTGATGAAGAAACTCATCCTGGGTCACACAGATAATGTGTCTGAGGCAGGATTCAGCCCCTGCCAGGCCAAAGTCACACAGATAGTAAGCGGCAGGTGCGGGACCAGGACCCAGGTTACATTGTCTTGAATGATGACCTAAAAGGATGAGACTCAGGACTAAACACTGCAAACAGAACTCTACCATTCCTCCTGACCTCCTGACTTCCTGCTCTCCTCCCCTGCATCTAGGGCTACTGTTGCTCTATTCCTCATCCTTTAGAAGCTAATCTGATTCCAAATATACTAGCTCCTTTTCCATGATCTAGTTCTCTTAAAGACAGTGGTGGAAATGCTTTGTGATCAACTGACCCTTTAACTGTTCCCAGAAACTCCTGTGCTGATTGAGCAATTGGGGAAATCTGTCCCAAGCCCTCACCCATACCTATAACCTCATCTATCTCCATATCCCCAGAAATCTCCACTCTCCCTGCAATTCTGGCTCATCTAATGAATAAACACTGAAGTTCTATTGTCTTTCAAACTAATTGGGCTAGATGCCACCTCTCTAGTTGGCGTAGTAATTTATCAGCAACAGCCCCAAGCCCTAAGATTATCTTTCTCCCTCTGGAGTGAACATCTGTGGCAGCAGCTGTAAGAACAAATAACTCCTGATGAGCAAAGGAACTGGCAAGAGTGTGTTGAGAAAGCAAGCCCTCCCAAAGTCAGGTTTAGCTGTTGTTCTCCACATTCACGTCTGGGAGAGTGACTAAACAATTCCTTCAAAAGTCCCAGCCTTTACACTAAAAAGATAAGTAGAAACATAGCCATGATGACAAAAGTTGGAAGGATTGGTCACCATTGGAAAGGCAAACAAGTTTCACCATACCTATTAAAATTGTTTTGGAAAAACCAAGAGTGGACTCACATCTTACCCAGGGGTTATTTTCTAAAATCAGTGCAGAAGGAGAAAATCTCATGTAGTCAAAATTACCCTTAAAAATCCTTTAAGTTACCTAGAACAAAGTACAGTATCTTTCAACAGTTGTAAGTAGAAAGAGGGAGTCTTTATAAGAGAATACAGTTCATAACAGACAGCAGATAGATCCGAGATGGTTGCTATGGAAATAATTGAATGGATATTTTATTGTTCCCCACACCCAGCTAAGCTATTGATTAGGAGAGAGGTAGAAACCAGGTTGTCTACTCAACTAAAAGAAAGCAAAAACTGATAGAGTTAGCTGCTAGGAAAATTCATTAGGAAAAATTCTCTTGAAGTAACTAGCATTCATATAGAGATTTAAGGTCAGCAAAGCACTTTAGAATGTTAACCCAAGTTCTGTGGTATAATGGTAGAGAGCTGGACTTGAGGTGAGAATGCCAGAGTTTGAATCCTGCCTCAGACGTTTACTAGTTGTGTGACCCTGGGCAAGTCACCTATCCTCTCTGAGTCTTAATACGCTCTTCTGTAAAATAAGGGGGGTGGGTTTAATACCTTTAAATGTCCCTTCCAGCTCTAAATTTATCATTATATGACCAAAGTTCTGTTGAGGATTCTGATGAGCACATCCAGCAGACTTCCTACCCTAAGTGTGATTATGGTGATCACACCACTGTTTCTTTTTCCTTTTTTACCATGAGGCAAGAGGGGACACACAGGAGTCAACAGGAACATAGCAGAGGCCATCTAGCTGACCAGGAATGTTAAGAAGGCAAATGAAGCCATGTCTTACATTAGCTGCACCAGCCTTAGCAGAATGGATACACTGTCTATGGGTACAGCAAGGAGGAGACTCTAAAATGGAGATTCTTCACCATTTTTTTTGCATCATGGGCTCCCATATAGTCTGGTGAAACCTATAGGTCCCTCCTCAGAATCGTTTGTTGCCTATGCTCATTATTGAAGTAAATGCTAAATTTCATTTAGAGGTTAATGAAAATAAATATGTAATTTTTTTACATTCAATTTCACAGACAACCCCTCTCTGCCCCCACATACATACCTAAAATCTACCTATAAACCCCTTGGGGTCTGTGGAAACCAAATTAAAAACCCTGGGTCTAGAAACACTCTTAGCTGAGTGAGACTAACAGAGGCATGCAGGAAGTGAGACTAAGGGAAGAGGGGAGTGTGGCCCTCAAGGGTACACATTCAAGCAGAGTGTCAGGACTTTGTACTAATCATATTAAATGACTATCAATTTCCTTTTGTCTAGGAATAACTCACTTAGCCTCATCCCTACTTTGACGTGTGACTCTGCCTCATCCATCCCTTCATCTCAAATGAAGAGGCTCCTTCTTTTCTCAAGCTATCCCTTCCACCCATGTCTTACCTTTTGTCTTGCCACTAGACTTCATAAACTCTAGAAGAAAGAGTGAGGCTTATGACTGAGCAACTCTGCTTCACTTAAATCCAATTCATCGGCAAGTCAGGACTTCACCTTGTGACATCATTAGTCATTTTCAAAAATGAAGGACAAATAACAATAGAAATAGAACTGTACTTTGGAGTCAGAGGGCCTGTATTCAAATTCTAGCAACACCACTCATCAATGCTTAACACACAATAGGTACTTAATATTTGCTCATTGAATCAAAGTGAATTTTAATCTATGTGTGGTTGGACAAGGTTCCTCTCTGAGGTTCGGCCACCTCATCAGTAAAATGGAGAAGTTAATAATAAATTAATGAATTCCATAAGGAATTATAGCTTAGAAAGAATACCTGAGGTCAGTAAACCAGAATCTGACATTAATTATTTGTATCTTAAAAGAGTGGCCAAGAATCTGTGTCATCTAAAATATTATATTTTTAGCTTTTCATCATATAATAGAGTATTTGAGTGGATGAAATCCAAGTTGGCTGCTGTCTTGATAATATTTTTGTTTTTAAAGCTTAATCAAGTCTAAAAATAGGATTGGATAGGAGTCATGGGTTATGTGATCATTTTTTAAAATTTATTCAGTGGAAAGCTTGAAAACTATGATTTTGCACCTGGTCTTTAACTCTGATGGAAAGAAGCTGAGGAAGATCTGCATCCAAACCAAGTGTTTGAGGATGGTGATATAATAGTAAAGGTTTCAGATTGGGAGCCAGGTTTCCTTTCCAGCTCTAACATTCTGTGTTCCACGTTCTAAAGTCACTTTCAGGTCCTGTAACATTCTATGTCACAAAGTCTCTTTTAGCTCTGACATTCTATGGTCCATGATCTAAGGTTCCTTCCAGCTCTAACAATCTACGTTATAAGGTCCTTTCCAGAGGCAATGGCATTCTATGTCCTATGGCCCCTTTCAGTTCCAAAGACATTCTATGTTCTAAGGTCCCTTGCAGCTCCAATGGCATTTCATTTTCTAAGGTCCCTCTTTACTCTGATGTTCTATATTCTAAAAGTGTCTTCCAATTCTGATATTCTGTGAGACTATGAAATACATACAGTGTTCCTAAGACTTGGCTAGTTTCCTTCTTGCTGGAAACTTTCCCACTGGCTCCACTGAATAATTCATACCAAATAAAGTCACTAACCAGTTTATTTTAACTCAACCTGCCTTCTTCTCAATCCTGATGAACAGCCAGCTTGTCATGTTATTTATTGGTCACTATTAGAGCAAGAGAATCAATCATGGACCAAGATGGCAGAAGGTCCCAACTGTAGTAGCTTTTTACTGGGGTGACCTACCCAGCCTGGTTCACTCCCTTCAGCACTCTAATTTTCACTCCATAAATAGCTTTCTTTCTTGTTAGATCTGTGAAGCTTATAGGCTCCGAGAGAAATGATTATATCCAAGTCACTTCATTAAAATTATAAGTTTGCACCTCTAAGGTCATGTCTTCCGAGACAAAACTAACAGCTCAGCATAATCACAGCATCAGCCAAAGACAGCATGCATTGACCTCACCAGATTTATAATGGTAAGAAAGGGAAGTGGGAGGAGAACCCGCATTGCTTGGAGGCCACAGTTCTTGAGAGTTAATACTAGCTGATAGATGTACACATCTGTAAAGTATTTCACATATATTATCTCATTTGACCATCACAACAACCTAGGAAAGTAAATTCTACATGTATTCTTGTCCCAGTTTTACAAAAAGGGACCTGAGGCCCAGAGAGTGTAATTAATAGGCCCATGTAGCCATGTACAACTAGTAGTGGCAGCTAGGTGGCACAGTGAATAGAGTATTGGGCCTGAAGTCAGGAAGACTCATCTTCATGAATTCAAATCTGGCCTCCGACGCTTACTAGCAGTGTGACGTGGGCAAGTCACTTAACCCTATTTGCCTCAGTCTCCTCATCTGCAAAATGAGCTGGAGAAGGAAATGGCAAACCACTTCAGTATCTTTGCAAAGAAAATCCCAAATGGGTCATGAAGAGTCAAGCACAACTGAAAATCATACAGCTGGTATGAGAAGTAGAATCCAAACTCAGATCTCTCCTGACTTCCAATCTAATACTTTGCACTCTGTCAGAGACTTTTTCTAGCAGAACAGTAAGCATGTGGTGAAATCACACAGTTGGAATTTACACTTCTCTCAGATTTATAGGCTATTTTGTTTTCCTCACAACTATCTTCAGAGGCAGGTAGTGATATGACTATTATCCCTATTTTACTGTTAAGGAAACTGAGGCACTAGAGGAAAAATGACTTATCCGAGGTCACACAGTTCAACTCAATTCAATAAACAGTTGGTGAGTCACAGAGTCCTCCAGGTGATTAGAACTGGACATGACTTTCAAGATCATAGAGTTCAGCCTGGTCACTTTACAGATGAAAAAATGAAGCCTAGAGGGGATTGGAGTCGACATTGATAACTATGTCTCAACCCCAAGACCAGCCCCAGTTCCAGTATAGCAAATTATGTGATAGAAGGATAGAGCCAAAATCCTAGACTGTCAGAGAAGAGGCCTGAGCACTCATACGCCTCCACTTCCCTCAGAAGATTATGAGCCTCATGAATGCGGATTTTGACATTATAATTATTGCTAAGTGAAATTTCCCAACTGAGATTTGAGACATGTCTTTCTTTTTTCTTTCTTTCTTTCTTTTTTTTGGGGGTTGGGCAATGGGGTGAAGTGACTTGCCCAGGGTCACACAGCTAGTAAGTGTTATGTGTCTGAGGCTGGATTTGAACTCAGGTCCTCCTGAATCCAGGGCCGGTGCTCTATCCACTGCGCCACCTAGCTGCCCCTGAGACATGTCTGATTATCAATATTGCACCAGCAGGACAGGACACTAGAGTGTTGGGCAAGTTGGGAGATGTCCTTTACATCACTGGCTGCAGCCCCAAGGTCTGGCAGAAACCCAGAATCTGAGAGCCATGGGGTTGTCTCCAACATCATCCCATGGCCAGGGAACCATGAGTAAACCCTGTGTTGAGAGAAGGGAGTTGCCCAGAGGCATGTCAGGGGCGCTAAGATAAAATAGTGCCGTTGACCAGAGGTTTGGCTGTTCTTCTAATTCTGCTCTCCCCTCAAAAGCTCTCTCTCACCCACATCAAAGAAGCAGACATGTATGTATCCGGGGTAGGGGCCTCCATCAGGTCAAAGCCGCAGACATTTTCCAAATTACTCGGACTGGACCACGCTGAAAGTCAACGAAGTCAAAGGGAGTTTTCCTACCTCAAACTTCTTTTCAGTGTCATAAAGATAAACGAGCAAAATTGCTTTGAACAAAAAAAAAGAAGAGAGAAAATGTATTCATAAACTAAAGAGGCAACGTGAGCGGACTGGTAAACTTGGAATCAAGCACTTGGGATCAAGTCTTGGCTCTGCTGTCTCCTATGTGCATGATCTTGGTCAGATCATTTCAGCAATGTCTTCATCTCTCAAACATAGCAGTTAGACTAAATGTTCACTATGGGCCCTTATTGTGCGAATTCCTGTTGTACAAGGGAAGGGGTCTTAGGGACCATGCAGGCCAACTCTCATTCTATCCATGAAGAAATGGTCCCAGAGTGAAGTGACTTGCCCTCTCTCACAAGGCAGTAAATGGAAGGGCCAAGATTTACACCCAAGTCCTCCGACTCTGATTCCGGTGGACTTTCCACTACTGAACATTTGCTTTTTTCATCATCAATTGAGAAATAAACAGCCCCCCAGGAGAGAAAGTCTTCTCTCTGGCCACCCTGAAATGCAGGCATTCTTGCACAAAGGTTTTAGGAATTCTGGACTGAGAGGGAGGCAGAAAAGCAGGGCTCATATCCTAGTTAAAAGAGCAATTGTTTAATCAGATGAATATTTTCACTTCTTTAAGACTCAGTTTTCTTATCTATAAAATGGGGATAATAATACCTGCTTCACAAGATTATTGTGAGACCCAAAGGCAATAACACAGAGTGTTCCAAAAGTCCAAATGCAGTTTTAAATTTTAATAGCAGCATCAACAATAACAACAATAATTAAGCTACAAGGTTTAAGATTTGCAAACCTTAAAACTCTATACAAATGCTACCTGGAATTACAAGGTAGTTAGTTAGGAGCTGCCAAGCTAAGCTAGACTCAGATCTGATGCTGACCTACTCTCATGAGAAAATAAAAGGAACACCAGATGCATAGAACAGGATGAAGCTATGAGGAGGCATGGTTTAGTTAAAAGAGCATTGTACTTGCAGCTGGAATGGCTGGTCCTGAATCCCAGCTTTGTCATTTGGAACCTCTGTGACCTAGGCTCAAATTTTGCCTAGATGTAGTTCTCAGCCAATCAGAGCATATAACTAATCTATTTGTAATACTTCAAGTCCTTTCTGATGTTAGTCTTTCAGCCAAATTTTCAGGTATTCAATAAACTTTCAATGGAAGCCATGACTACTCAGAAAACATGGCTGACAAATGCCCGACTCCCATCTCTGCCTTTTAGGACCCTATTGAAGCATCAAGGCCAAGTTCAAATGCCTAGTCCTCCATGAAACTGTCCTCCAGAGAGTCCAGCCAAATCGAAGCGATCCTTCTCTTGTAGTATTTATCACATCCTACCTTCTATCATAGTTATTTGCATTCCTGTGCTCCCCTACTTTCCCTCCCCTGCAAGTAGACTTTAAAAACCTGAGAACAGGCATTATGTCTTGTCTTTGTATCTCCCACGTGAGCACAGGGAGGCATGCACAATAGGTACTCACTGATAAAAAGAATAACCTATGTTGGTGTAGTATTTTATAAGAGCATAGCACTTTGTATTCAATATCTCCTCTGATCCTCAGGACATTTACTGAGTTAATGAAATAATCATTCCCATCACTATAGTTCTTTTAAGTTCAACAAAGTGATTCTGTCATAACAATCCTGTGAAGTAGGTAGTGTGAACAAATAGCATCCTCATTTTATCAATGAGGAGGCTAAGGCTAGGCTCAGGCCAGTGAAAGAACAAATAAGATGACTCTAGAGTGCTGATGGCTCATTAGATGGGACTGATCAATTTTCTCTGGTTTTAGAATTCAATGCAAGGCCTGGTTTAACGATAAGGAAAGGGATTGACAGGATCGGAAGGACAGATGAGTTTAGCAGCAGACTCTTTCCAGGACTGGAAGGGACCCAGAAACACTCTCACTGATGCTGGTTGTCACAAATCTCCTTCCCAGTGATGACCTGGCCTCTCCAATCATGGTATGAAGATTCCAATGTTATCCAACAGGATCATTTAAGTGAAACAAGGCCCAGTCCTCATCTTCTCTGAATTTTATGTCTGCAGAACTAGAGACTGGGGAGAAGTGTAAAGTTTTCCATAGACAGCTGTAGAAAGAGGGAGGATTATTTTTCCAGCTGTGGTCCCCTTGCTCCCCGTTATTCATTTCAGATAAATAACAGAGTAGGCATTGCAGAGAAAATGTAGCCGCAAATTAGCAGATTCAAAAGTATGCTTTTAAATAGCCTATATGCTGATAAGTGATTATGAGAATACTTTAGTGATTCATTGGATTTCTGGGGTCAATATAGGTACTCCCTCCTTTGGTGCAAACAACAACCCATCCATACCATCTCATCTCCTGCAATATCAATATTAATGTCAATGTCTATGGAAAATCCACTCTTTACAGTAAGAACCTTTTTTCTGGGTCTTTTGACATTGTGGTTACCAGTGTGGTTCTCAGGCTATACATTTGTTACCCCTTACTCTTATCACATGGCCAGCCTACCTCCATCTCCAAGTCTATATTTCCTGGATGACATTTTTATGCCATTTCTTTTATGCATGCCATTGTTGGCAACATGCTGCGGGCTACTTACAATGACCATACATCTGTCTCTTTGGGTCACATGTAACTTTGATTCTTCAGAGATTGTGTTGTTTCATGATTTTGCAGCCATATAGTTAGATTAGAAGGATCCTGATATTGAAAAATGTATATGTTTTTGAATAAGGGAGAAGCTTGGGATCATTGAAAGAGCAGTACCATTTTGTAAATGTAGTCAACTTATTCTTGCCTTCCTCTTCAGTTCTAGTTTCAGTTCGTTGTCCATCTGCAGTGACTGCCCAAGATGAATGAACCGCTTAACTAATGCAATGAACTGCACATCTAACTGCATGTTGTACTCTGGATTATATGAGTCAAATAGGCTCCCCAGGTGACAAAACAGCCCCAACCAGATTAAAGTATAATAGGGAAATATTTAACAAAATAAATAAAAATTTTAAAAAACCATAGATAATGTTAATGTGTGGTTTTCTAAGTCAATACACGGCCTCTTATGTAGTGTTCAGCAGCCCCCATTTCTATTTGAGTTTGACACCACTGGTCTGAATAATAAGCATTCTTCATCCACTTGGTTTTTTCAGTGTAGGTTGTTAAGCAATCTCTTTTGATTGGTCATGGATCTTTTTGAAAGTGTAGTATGTAGTATTCTAGTCTTTGATGAAATGAGCACAATTTTATCAGTTAACAGGGACATCTGGAGCATCTCATTATCTGCAGGGAGTCTCTCTTCCATGCAGCCTCTGTGCATGACATCCACCAAAAGTAAAATAATACAATAATGTGATGTCAAATATAATGTTACAATATAAAATGACATGATATGCTAGTATAATATGATACAGTGTGATAATATAACATGACACAATATGGCAATATAACACAATATAGCACATATATAACATAACAATATAATATTATGATACAACATAATGTGACATAACATAAATCACTTCACTTTAATTCACTTCAGGATTTCAGCATCTTTATCTCTAAAATGAGAGGATTGTACAAAATGACTTCTTAGGTCCTTTTCAACTTAAATACTAATGATCCTTACATGGTATGAGTTCACATTTCCATAGGACTTTAAGGTTTATAAAATTATTGCAACACAACAATTTAGGTAGAACAAGCATTATTATCCCATTTCATAGATGAAGAAACTGAGGCTCAAGGTCTCCCATCAGCAGCCTTCCTATTCTTTAGGACCTTTAAGTACTATACAAGAAATACCAACCCCATGCAATGTGCCCCACTCAGCTACTTCCTAAAGGGTAGAGAGAAGCAAAGAGTGCTCTCTCAGACTCTCTTCAAAAAACCTCTACACTCACTCCCTTCCTCCCAGTCCAGTAGCAGCCCCTGTATCCTGACAGATGCACTTGGGAGCAAGGGACAATCCTCAGAGCCTTTCCTGAGAGCTGGTTTAGTGTTGGGGAAGAGGAAAGCCTGAAGACATTGAGAACGTAAAGGGGGCACAGAGGGTGGAAAAGGTACCAGTGGGGGAAGAAAAGTTCACAAGAGGGGATGCTGGAGGCGGGAGGCGCTAAAGCGCCACCTCTCCACCTGCACTGTTTTGCAGCCCAGATTTGGACCTTCCAATAACCTAGCTAATTCTGTTTCCAGAACTGCATAGTCTGACAGATTGTTAGAAGCATCCTCCCTCAGGAGCCAAAGCATTTTGCCAAGTTCTCTCATTATTAGATTTCCAGAAGAAAGTTGAAGAGCTTAAAGGAAGGGACTATGTATAATCTTACATATACATATGCATATAGTCTTAGAAACACAAAGGACCTTAGAACCCAAAACAAAGACTGCTGGATCTCCAAGAGAACTTCTAGACCATCCAGTCTCACCCTCTCATTTTACAGGGAAGGCACTGTGTCAGAGACGTATGGTAACCTGCCCGCACTCATGCAGCTAGTAAGTGGCAGAGGCCAAAATAAAATCCAAGCCACCTCCTGACTCCCAGTACAATACATTTTCTACTACAGTGCAGTAACCACTACCACCTCCTCCTCCTCTTTCTCTTCCTCCTTTTCCTCTTCTTCCTCTTTCTTCTCCTCCTCTTCCTCCTTGTCCTTCTCTCCATGCCTCCGTTATTACCATATCAGGATAAACGATACCCTCCTTTTTCTTAGCTGGCCATCAGAGCTATAACTAGCGTTTGTCACACTTGGGACAAGCATGAAAAGTACCCTCAAATCAACTTTAAAAGACAATTTCAGTTGTTGAGGAAGAAGATAGAGACTCCGGGGCACAGCCAGGCTTCTTTTTTATAGGGGTATCATAGAAACAGGGAGCTCACCTCCAATTCACAGCCAGGGGAAAGGAAGCAGGCCATCTGGTTGTGTTTTGTTTTACCTAATTTTCTTGCTAGCTAAATGCATTTGTTTATACACTGCTGAAAGAGTGTCAGTGCTGTCAGCATCCTATACATTTTAGCATCCTGAGACAAAACCCCATGATTCCGTCCTAGTTATATCTTTCCTGGTTAGTTACTTCACAAGCAAGCCAAGTGAATATAGCAAAGGCAGGATCTTTGGGGCAAGAGATAAAATACCAATGGTGGTAAACAGAAAGATCAGTCGCCTTTCAATTATCCACAAGCAGCTAATATTCCTGGTGGCTCATCTACCAGAGCAGGGAGCTACCTTCTCCTTTATGGTGCCCAATGGGTTAGAAACCAGCATAATGGGGATTTAATGTCTGGGTTCCTGAGAGTATGTCTGACCCCAAAATCAAAAGAGCACTAGAGTTCGAGGTAGAAGCTCTGGGTTCAAGTCTTGACTTCAATACTTACCAGTCACATGACCTTGGTAAATCATTTATAAAAGGGGGGTGATCACATTTGTACTATCTACCTCTCAAAGCTATTGTAAGTAAATCTTGAAGTGCCAGAGTTATGTGAGTTATTATTTTAACTGTATAATGTTGTATCAATGTATTATTACTATTCCTAATCTCCGTTTATGATTTTTTCAGATTATTTTCTAAGACCCCTTAGCCAGTCTTCCTAACTCTGATCACTATCCTTCAAACACTGCTAGATTGATCATCCTAAAGCACAATTCTAATCATGCTATTTACTTTCAGTGGCTCCCCATTTCATAGGATATCAAGTCTGAATTTCTTATCTGGGCATTCAGGGCCCTCAATAGATGGTCCCTACTTACCTTTATATTCTCATCTAGCACTACTCCCATCTTCATGCACACAATGAAAGCAGACTATTCCTTGAACTTATTTCATCCTTTTCCACCTTCCTGCCTCTCCTTGGGTCATTTTCTATCCTTGGAATTTCTCTTCCGTTTTCTTATTTGAATTTCCATAACACTTTACACCAGATATGTGCACTCAAGATATTACATTATTTATCTTATATTTTTGTAAGAGTAGTGAACTACATTCCCTCAACCAAATTAAGGTAATTAACAAAATGTTCTTGAGCCCTTATACCTTTATCAGGTGAGAAAACCTCCTTGATTAAGTCACAGAGTTAAGCAATAAGTCTAAGGCTTAAACTAGGTGTGAACTAGGGCTGGACACCTCAGCTGAATCAATTAATCAGAAGCATAACTTAGATTCACACAAGTCTTGATAAATTTTGGATGAGTGAAGTGCATGAGATCAAATTTTGAGGCATCAGATGAAATCAGAATATAGAAAATATTCTGGAAATGTTTGAAATAATTACACATACCTCTGAGTCTCAGTAAATCAGAAAAGGGATATGCTACAAATATCTGGAAAGGGTCTGTGTACATCTTAAAAGTAGGAAAGGAGTCAAGTTTCAGTAGCACTTTGAGGAGGCAGAGCCCTGTGCATGCACCACAGAGGACTCAGAGAGTAGAAAGAGTGAGCCTGGAGGGTGTGCCCCACTCCACACCCCTCAGCGATCATGTCATCAGAGGCATTGAATGATATCAAACAATGAATCCAGCCAGGAGCTAGGAGGGGCAAATGAAATACAGTGAGAAGTCATCTTCAGAGAGTATGTTTTCCTTGGAGAAAAGAGAAGCATGTTCAGGACTTTCCAAGTTTAAGATGCTAAGAGAGAGGCATGCCTATGGGGAACTTAAGACCTCTACAAAGAGACAAAAGGACATCCGTCCTGCAAGAACCTGGGAATTACCCCTTTACCACATGTACTCTCTAAATTCCTACCCACTTTCCCCTGAACTCAGTATGTACTTGTGTCCCAGACTTTAAGAGGGATATTTTTGGACCAACTGGTCTTACTCTGTCACATGAGAAAATACCCATTTCTAACTACTTCACTCTGACTGCTTAATTAATATTGGATACTGGATAAGGGCACACAAATAAGAGGATTACAAAACTCCTCAACCCTTCAGAGTTATACCTAGAACCCTGAGGGGAGAAGTAGTCAGCCACTCTCTAGGGGCCCCCACTACCTTTGTTAGTGCCAGGGTGAGGAAAGTAGCCCCAAAGAGAGTATTGTCATTATTCAGTTTTTTTCAGTTGTGTCCAACTGTCCCCACTTGGGGTTTTCTTGGCAACAATACTGGAGTGGTTTGCCATTTCCTTCTCTAGCTCATTTTACAGATGAGGAAACTGAGGCAAACAGAGTTAAGTGATGTTTCCAGGGTCACACAGCTAGTAAGTGTCTTGGGCCAGATTTGAAGTCAGAAAGATGAGTCTTCATGACCCCAGGCCCAGCACTCAAACCACTGTCCACCTAGCTTCCCCCAAAAGAAAGAGAGTATTACATTTGTTCAAATTATTTATTCAACAATTTAATTTTTTAAAATATTTATTAGCCATTTACTATATGTGAGATTCTCCTTGCCATCAACGATCTTCTATTCTACTCAAGGGATTAAAAAATGTGCATCACAAGTAAAGGTGAAATCTTTATAAGGTTATAAAATACGATTTCCAGGAGAGAGAACTAGCAATGAGGGTGAGCAGGAGAAGTTTCATATAGGATGTAGCACCTGAGTAGTACTTTAAAGGAAGCGAGAAATTCTCAGAGGTGGAAGTAAGCTCCTTAAGGACAAGGAATATGTTTTGTCTGCATAGAATGTTTGAGTTAGAAGAAACTTTAAAGATGATTAAGTCAAATCTCTTAATTTTAAAGAGAAATTGAAGCCCAGAAAAGAGAAGTAACTTACTTACTTGCCCAAAGTCACACAATTTAGTGTCAGAATCAGGATTAAAACCCAAGTCTCCTTACTCCTTATTTCCAACCTGGAATCCTTCCATAATACGTGCTAAATATAAATTTGTTAAATTGATGTATTTCACTAATTTTTGGAATTCCCATAGGTTACTGCATACAATGTGTGGATAACACATGGCTCGAGCCCCCATCAAGTGCCAATTCTACTAACAGATCAGGCAAGAACCATAAATAAAATAGCAAAATATTTCATTTGGAGGAAATAACAAAGTAAAAAACAGGAAATAGTCAAGCAATAGAATCATTTTCATGGACCCTCCCCCCAATCCCACCCATTATACAAATGAATACAGGGACTCATGCCCAAATGGGGAAAAAGTTGTGAGCTCCTCCCTGAGCAAATTTCTGGAAAATTCCAGCTTTGAGTTAGCAAGAATTGTGTCTCCGGTATTGTCTGCTGACTGGAAGATACCTTGTGCCATAATCCTCATGGCTTTGTCTCCTGGCAGCTGGCTGAGCCTCGCAGCTTCTCAGTTCTATCTCCTGCCTCCATGGCATGGTCCAGGAACTTTTGATTTTTTTCCCAATCAACTCTATTGCACTCAACACAGCAGCTATTTAGAAGCTTCTTTTGTTTTCTCAAACTTCCTACCCCATTCCCACCCTCTTCCTCTCAGCAAAGGACTTCACATCATACTTTTCTAAGAAAGTAGATACCCTACCTTTTCAGTTCCCTTTTCCCCACTATTCTCCACTTCAAAACCCCTTAAGATCACCTCCCATTCTCTCTTACATTGCTCTAGCCTCTGCCTAAAAAGTGGTCCTTTTCCTTACCAAACCAACAAGAATATCCAATTACATCCTATTCTTAAAAAAAAAAAAATCTTGGCCCCTGTCATACACTCAAGTTATCATCCTACATCTCTCTTCCCTTTTATAGCTTCACAGCTAAATTGGTGAAAAAGGCTATTTATAGTTTTGTCTCCATGTCCTCCCCTCTCTGTCTTCAAATTGTTCCAATTTGAGTTATGACTTCATCACCTAACTGCAACTATTCTATTGCCAATGATCATTGCTAAATATGATGGTTTTTTCCACTGTTCTCATCCTTCTTGACTTCTCTGAAGTATTTGACATTGTTGAACACACTCTCCTCCTTGATACTTTCTTCCCTAGATTTTTGTTATACTGCTCTCTCTTGGTTCTCTTCCCATCCCTTTTTTTTTTTTTTAGCTTTTTGGCCTGGCAGTCAGGGTTAAGTGACTTGCCCAGGGTCACACAGCTAGTAAGTGTCAAGTGTCTGAGGCCATATTTAAACTCAGGTCCTCCTGACTCCAAGGCCAGAGCTCTATCCACTGCGCCACTTGGCTGCTTCTTCTTAATCTCCTTTGCTGATTCTTCATCCATGGCCTGGCCCCTAACCATGAATGTCCTAGAACTTTCTGTTCTGGGCCTTCTTCTCTTCTTTCTCTTTCTGTTTGGTTTTTTTTTTTAATCTCATTCAGTCATCATCTCTATACAAATAACTCCAAGATTTATACTTCTAGGCTTAGAATCTCTCCTAGACTCCAGCCTGTATTACCCCCTGCCTATTGAAAATCCTGAAGTAGATATCCTTTAGACACCTCAAACTCAACAAGGCCTAAGTAAAATTCTTTATCTTTCCTGCCAAAGACACCCCTCCTCCAAAAACTTCTTATTTCTGTTGAGGGTACCATTATCCTTCCAATCACCCAAGCTCACAACTTGGATGGCATCCCTGACTCTTTAATAAAAATTGTGTTTTATTGCTGGTCTTTTTCACACATCACTATTATTCCCAAAGACGTCCCCCTTGGTTCCACATAGTCAGCACCTCATGCACGTTGCCTCAAAGTTTTAATATCACCAGAAAGCACTGGAAACAAGAAAGAGGAGGAGACAAAAGATGGCGGCCTTGTCCGGCAATTCCACCATCATAGGGAAGGCCAAGTCCTCCTCACAATGAGTTCTGCTTGCTGGCTTCTGCTTTCTTCTGCTAGCACAGGTAACGGAACCATTTCCAGACATGAAGGTCCAGCTCTTTTACCTTGATGCAAAAACATACCCATAGGCCTAATGACCACAGGAAAGCTGTAAGTTGTTCCCTTTCCTTCCTTTGATATTAATTTCATTTTTTATAGTAACAAAAGAGGGTACATGAAACCATGAATGTGGAAAATGTGGTTGGGATGTTGCTTCTGCATATCACTCAATCAGGGGGTGGATGCCTATGTGACAACATTGGAGTCAGTTTAAACTGGGAGGCAATATGAGAAATAGTTTTCATTTCCACAAAAGTCAACCTAAGATTTAGGTGGAAGTTGAACAAAGAAAGCCATAAATTAGAATAAGAAAACACTATTGGTAGGTAAATAGACTAACCGATGGAAAACAGGTTCTGAGGTTAGGTACAGATCAACATCAAAAGAGGGATTCCCAAATAAAAGCAAAAGCGGATGAGAGCCTGGGTCCCTGAATTGTGGGGGAGTGGGTGATTAGGGGTGGAGACTCACATAGGGAAATCAGGCGTTTTGGATGGACTGTAACCTCTATAGTAGCCAGCCAATGTGGAAACAAGAAAGGGAAATTCAATTGGGAATAGGGAATAAAAAGGTGTGTACCTGTCAGACACATGTGCTCCCACATGTGGGACGCCGGCCTTCCCAGGCCAATAAAGTTTCTTCCTGGTTCAAACAATGGCTTGATGGAATTCATGGCAAAGCTAACAATGAATCACTATTACCTACAGCTTGCTTTTAAAAATACATGTATGATAGGGGAAACTAGGTGGCGCAGTGGATAGAGTACCGGCCCTGAAGTCAGCAGGACCTGAGTTCAAATATGGTCTCAGACCAGACACTTGACACTTACTAGCTGTGTGACCCTGGGCAAGTTACTTAACCCCAATTGCCCCCCCCCAAAAATGTATGATAAAGTCAACCGTTGCTTTCAAAGCTCTTACTTGTCTGTTTCCTTCTGAAATTCCTTTGATTTTTTCAGTAAATTTTTACTTTCTTTATTCTTTTCTAATTAGGTGGAGTGCCTCAAGTTCTCCATCAAATGTCCTTTAGTGATAGTGACAGGCCCACTTTTTCTGCCCCCTGAAGTTTCCAGTGCCTTTCTGAGCTCTTCCTCTTCCTCTACCTCTCCCTACCTGTACCCCTCCCCGTCCCACTCCCTTCCCTGGTTGTCAAAACTTGCTCTCACATCCTTACATCCACTCTCAAAGAAAAAATGTCTAGATAGAATCATATATCTATTAGCACCTAGCACAAGACCTTGAATATCAGACACAGTTTTAGTTCAGGTGAGAAGTCAGCAATGGCTGCATACAAGTTTGAGTTTGGATCCAGTTTGTATACAATGTGTTAACATGGTGAGCATGACAGCTTTCAGCATCCTATTGAGGTCCAGCAGGTGGGGCCAAACCTGTCTTCCTCAGTGCTCTGAATGCCCTGCTTCTGTGGATAGACCCTGGCTGATGCTATTGACTCCTACCTGCATGAGGCAAAGCAGCTATTCCAGGAGAAGCTGGTTGGAGAACTCCCCTCTTCTTTCCCAACCCAACTTCCTTCTGCCAAATAGTTCAAGCCACCTGGCTCAGGTACCATAGGAATCGCTTCCTCCTCCATCCCATCTCTGTTTTCTTGGCTTCCTTCAAGACTCAGATCAAATCCCCTTCTGTAGAAACAGAATGCCTTTCTCATTCACTCCAGCTGCTGGTACCCTCCTTTTTGAGATTGCCTTACATCTCCTCTGCATATGTCTTATACATACCTAGTTATTTACAAGTTTTCTCCTCCCATTATAATGTGCACTCTTCAAGGGCAGGAACTATGTTTTTGCCTTTCTTTGTAAGTCCAGCACTTGGCACACTGGCTGGCACATAGTAAGCACTTAATACATGCTTATTGAAGGATTGACTGGCTAACTGACCTGACTTTGCTCTAATCATTAATATGGATGAAGTCATAGATGTCAGGCTTATTAGACTCTCGAATGACATGAAGCTGAGCAGGTTAGCTAACATATTGGATGATAGGATAGAGATCAACTGCCATTTTGACTCTTCTGAGATTTTGGTGAATTTCAGTCAATCAGCTGATATTATTATTGTTTAAAAAAGAAAGAGGGTTGTGGCAGCAGGGAATACCTTGGGATCATTGAAAATGGTGTGCAGTTTCACTAATCCAGCCCACTGTCCTCCCCCTATCCAATTCCAGGTCCATCCTATTGTCCACCTTCAGTGCTTGTCAAAGATAGACATATTGATGGACTTTCCATGAACAGCCCACACAGCTGCGAGTAATCATCTGGACAATGCTCATTTTTCACAAAAGATGAAATGTAACAGGGATAAATATAAAGTCTTATGCTGAGATTTAAAAAGAAAAATCATTGCACAAGTACAGGATGGGAAAGAGCTGGCTAGAAAAAAGTATATGTGAAAAAGAGACCTGTGGATTTGACCTGACCACAAGTTCAGTATTAATCAACAGTATTACATGGATGCCTCAACAAATATTCCACTACAATGGGATCCATCATCCTGTGAACTTGACCTTGGGTTCTTGAAGGCTTTACCAGTGGAATGTGGATTTTGGCAGGTTCAAACAAGCTGGAAAGTATTCAAACACAATCTTAGAAATAGACTTTAACTGCTGTCCAAGGATAAGTCTAAGTAAGTATGGAGCCGTTCCTCACCAGTAAGGTTGGTGACAAATTGTTTGACCACAGCAACCCCTAAAACCAAGAAAAAGGTTAAATGACCCTCAGGCCTGAGGGGCTCCTTCCCTATGTCTTCAGAATAGACAGAATAGCACTTCTCTCTGGGTTTCCAAGAAGAAAAGAGGGCAAAGGATGCTACAAATCATATAATTTTTAAAACTTCAACAAATAGTAATCTGTAAGGAAGTGTGCTCTAGTGGTTAGAGACCTATCCTTAGAGCCAGAGAGACTTGGGTTCACATTTAGCCTCTGAGATACATTGGCTAGGTAACCGTAGACAAACCACTTAACTTCTCAGTTGCCCCCAGGCAACTCTCTAAGATCACTTATATTTCTGTTGCAGATTAGTAGAATGTATTTCCTGGAAATAAAAATGGAGGATACAAGATTTTACTTCACTTCTCACTTGTTGATTTTGAAAAAGTATTTGACTTGGCAAGGCAAAATGTAGCCTTAAAAGTTCTCCTTCAAGAAAATATTTCTCATGTATATGTTTAGATCATATAAAATTGTTTGACAGATGCTATTACAGAGATAACTTCATTCAATGAGCCTCTGATTTTTAATGTCAAACAAGGCATGAAACACTTCATCATTCTTGTTCACCATCATCTTGAAGGATGTTCTGGGCAGAGTCCAAACAGAATTCCCCATAGATTGTGCAGTTCTTCAGTTAGCAATATTTTGTTGACTGCTCAGTGAGAACCTTAACCATTCAAAAAGGAATGGCTTAATAACCCATGTAGGAAAGAACAAACAGATGAAAGTTTATTTTTTGAACTATGACATGTAACAAGATAGGCAAACCATTGGTTTAGTCTATCCTTACACATATTTCTAATGGGTATTGCGGGTGGATGATGAGCTAGGTATAGTATTAAGAAAGAGGAAAAGACCAGATTGGAATATATTTAGAAGATTACATAGAACTTTTAAGGATACCATGCTTCTCCCTGACATAAAACCCAACTTTTTTTTACCCCAGTATTTTGTAAGTGATCCTATATGGTTCTGAATTGTGGAATGCCACAATCACCAAAGAATCAAAATTGATTCTGGCCTAATGGTCAATAGATAAACCCATGACATACATAAATAGGCTATAACATGTTTCTAATTGTGACTTTTACATAAAAAGTGGAGTCACAGGCATCACTGAAGACAAGAGTGGCACTGGAAAAGGCGGTGGGCCAATCATGGAGTGAGAGAAGGGGATAATAAATGAACCATCCTACTGTTTCACTAATTTCTGAGGAATGTTAAGCCTACAGAATGTAAAAAGATGCACCAAAGGATTTTCAGGGTGTTGGGTTGATCCTCTAAGAAGGATTTTAGAAGGATATGGGTTAGTACAAGATGAGAAAATGTGGATTGGTTGTAATCTAGAAGCAGGTCCCATGGAGCGCTTAGAGCTTGGTCAGACATCAAAGTGGCCAAGGTCATCCACTGTATCCTGGACCATTGCCAGGTGTCCTGACTTTTGTCTTGACCCCGGATTTTGATAACTCTGGAAGATAGAGTGAGGCTGACAACTTTGTGCAACTCTGCCTCACTTAAACGCAGTTCACACACAAGTCAAATTACCACCCCATTGGTCCTCTTTGGAAACAAAGGACAAACAACAAACAATGAGGTTATAATCTATGCCAATGGAGAGAGTACTCATGTAAGTGAGATCATGGATCCATTGAAGTATGTCACCAAAAAAATCTAATGTAATCTTAGATTACACGAATAAAAAATCTTGTGTCTAGATATAGGAGGTAGTAGTCTTGCTGTTTTTTGCCTTGGTCAGAAAACAACTGGAGTTGTTTTACTTTTTTCTTTTCGTGTGTGTGTGTGTGTGTGTGTGTGTGTGTGTGTGTGTGTGTGTGCAACGCGCACCATGCATAGTTCTGGGTGTTATGTTTTAATAATATTAACAGTAATAACACATTTATACAGCACTTTAAGGCTTACAGAGCATTTCCCCTAAACGTCTTATTGGGTTGGTTGTACAAGTGGTAAATACCTTATTTTCCTGGTCAGGAAACAGGCTCAGAAAGTGACTGAGCCACCATCACACAGATACTGAGCATTCCAGCTAGAATACCAGCCCAAGAAAGCAATAAGTAACTGGAGCTTATCCAGGAGGATAGGAACAGGGTTAGAGTGAAACTGGAAACAAATACCATACCCATGTCAGCTGAGTTAGCAGCTAAGGTTGTTTAGCTGCAGAGAAAGAAAAAAAAATATTGTTTTCAAATAACTGAGAGGCTGTTGTTTCAAAGAAGATTTAGGCTACTTGGTCCCAAGAGGTCTGATTTGAGCCATCTTGCCTATCTGACTCTATCATTCACACTCGAGCACTCAAGGTAACATACAAGGCCCTTTGCAGTGAGAGCTGGGCACTAAATGCCCCAAACACACACACACACACACACACACACACACACACACGCACGCACGCACGCACGCACACACGCACACATGCTGGGCAGGCTGTATGCAGATGGGGAAATGGAGTGGAAAAACTGACGAATCTCCTTTGGTCAAGACCAGCTTTCTCTATTCTTGGTGTGCCTCTCTTTTGCCCGTTGCCTTGGCCAAGGTCAGCAGGGGTGAGGTAGCGTCTGTGTTCAGAGGCCTGAGGCCATCAGCTTGAGCAATGGAGGTGGGGGGTGGGGAGGAAAGCAGGAAAAGACAAAAATGCAGGCTCTAAACACACTGGCCCTGGGGGAAATCATCTTAGGGGGATCCACTGCGGGCTCTTCAGTCCTCCCCTGCATCAGTCAACAGTGGTGTTCTTTTGGTGCTGATTCCCAGACCCAAATCTTTTAACCTGAGAGAGACAAGAGTGTTTATTCACAGAGTTCACCCAGAAAGTTTGAGAGAGAGAAGGAAAGGAGGGAAGGAGGGAAGGGAGGAAGGAAGGAGACAGGAGAAGAAAATGAAGAAGAAGAGAGAAGAAGAGGGGAGAAAGAGGAGGAAAGAGAGAGGAAGAGAAGAGGAAAGAAAGGGGGAGAGGAGGAAAGAGTGAGAGAGGGGAGGGGAGGAAGAGGAGGAGGAGGAGGAAGAAGAAAAGAAGGAGGAGGAGGAGGAGAGAGAGAGAGATATTAGGGATAGTGAAAAGAGTAGTGAATGGGAGATTTTAGAACTTTGGTTTGTGTCCTAGCTCTATTATTAACTGCCTGTTTGACCCTGGACATATCTCTTGGCTGCAGGTTCTTCCTTTGAAAAATCAAGGGATTAAATACTATAGTTCAATAAGCATGGGACACATATAAACACACATATCCATATATGCAATATATACACAGGTGTATATACATATGCATTCATGCACACACACATATACATACACACATATACATATACATATATACATACATGTATATATACATGTATATACACATATACGCAGATACATATATATCTCAAACTGTTGTTGTTCAGTTATTTCAGTTGTGTCTGACTCTTTATGAAGACCGATTTGGGGTTTTCTTGGCAAAAATACTGGAGTGGTTTGCCATTTCCTTCTCCAGTATGTAATTGTATTTCCATATAATTGGCTTCCTTTATAATCCTATATATTTTTGTTTTATGCATTTAAAAATTATTTTAAGAGACCATAGACTCTACCAACTTCCACAGAGGTCCATGACACATAAAAATGCAAGAACCTCTACTCTAGGGATACAGAGAGTGTCTCCCAGAAGAAGTAGCTTCAAGGAGCTTAATTCAAGAATTAAGCTGTGGAGACAGGTAGGGCCTAGGAGCCTAGTGGTGCAAACTGCCCAGTAGATAACGCTATACCTGAGAGAAGCTATCTAAGGACTCGGTGAAGAGGGCAAGTGTAACTTAGTAACACCAGGAGTTATCAGTTGCTTTTGCCAAAGAAGCATCATCTACCTAACTGACTTCCTGGTACTCTAAGGTTGAGCCCACTCTTACCATGGATGTCATGTGCATTTGTGGGAGAGCACAATCCAGGTTTATGTGGGAGAGGGCAATGATTTGTCCCTCTTTTTCTTGCTATGCCATCTTAGTAAATGCCTTGGTCAAGAGCAAATCAGGTCACTGGCATGATTGTTAGTAGCTCTTGAGATATGCAGTATTAGGAATGCATACCTACAGGGTTAGTCCCAGAACCTGAGGCAGCTTCCACTCTCTGAAGACCCAACCCTCAAGTATAAGGGTAAACAAAGTGTGTTATAATGGATACAGAAAAAAAGATCTGAAAATTGCTGCATGTAATAGAAATGTCACTTAGTCCTTTTGGCAAAAACAACTTTGTTAGATATGTAGCACAGGAATTATCAGCCCCATTTTATAAATCAATCAATAAACATTTGTAAAGTGCGTACTATGTGCCAGGCACTGTGCTAACCATTGGGGATACAAAAAGAATCGAAGCCTGTCCTCAGGAATCCTATAATCTTCTAAATGAGGAAATTGAGTCTCAGAGAAGGTACAGTGATGGGTCTCAGGGAGGTTAGTTGGCATGTGTCAGAGCCAGGATTCAAACTCATGTCTCATGCTTCCACAGCTTGGGTTTTCATTAAAATGGGCTTGCCTCCCCTGTAAGAAACCAACAGTAGGAAGGTGTCTGCTTTCTGTGCCTGCTCACAGAGGGAGGCTCTGGCCCATCACTCAGTTGGCACCTGCTTTGGAAAATGAAATGTGTCTGTCTCAAAAGTCAAGTAGAATGAAATTAGAACACTGTGTCCATTTCACCAGGACATCTCGCCCCATCCTGGCTTGGGAGACCACCTAAAAGTATTCCCGTGCCAAGGAGCCAGGCAGAAAAATAGAAGGCAGGTTCAAAAACCAGGTTTGGAGGAAGAACATCACAAAGGCTCCTTTGTAGAAGACTTACCTCTGGCCCCAGAAAACATCCCCACATATTTGACTTCTCAATCAGGAGGGAGCTATTGAAAGATAAGCATGGAGCCCCAAACTCTCCCCTAAGCTCCAGCCCCGTATCTTCGCCTGCCTGCTGGGTATCACCTCCTAGATGTTCTATTAGCTTCTTAAACTTGCATAAGCAATAGGATATTTAGAGCTAAAAAGGGACCTTAAAGAACATTGAATCCAACTCCCCTATTTTACAGATGAAGAAACTGAGGCACCGAGAGGTTTAAGTGGTTAAGAAGTTAAGTTTCTTAACTTTAAGAATTGCAATCATTATCTCAGTCTTCTGGATTCCAGGTCTATTGCTGTATTCACTCCGTCACTCACTTTCAAATCCTTATCACATTTGGCTAGGACTATTACAAAAGATTCCTATCTTTCCCCTCCTCAGTTCTTTCTACATCCAGAGCTGCCAGAGTGATTTTCCCCAAGCATAGCCTGTATACATTACCCCCCTACTCAATAGACTTCTATAACCCCTGTCTCAAGGTCCCTTGGCGTGGGACTCTCTCCTTGCTGGTGGAGATGAATGCCCTGCCCTGCATGAGGGGTGGGGCAGAATTGATGAGAGGTAAGAGAGCTTCTGTTCTTAGCTGGTGTCCTTTGGGACTTTTCGGGGCCAGTCCACAGGACTTATAAAACTTTGAGTCATTTTGGGAGTTTCTGGCTCCCAGGTTCGAGAGGTTAAATCAAAGAAACCTATCCCACATTAGGATGCTGAAGGAAAAGACTCTGGGAAGACATGAGTAGAGCTGGACGTAACCATCATGTCTCTGTATCTAGCTTGCTACTCTAGAGACTTTGAGGAGTTTCCCCTTGGGTGAGATCAAGGACAATCTGTCCTGGTTGAGTTGAGTTATCTCATTGTCAATGGCAGAAATCCTTCACTCTGTATAGTCTGCTGCACATTCTCCAGTGTATACCTTCTCTGATTTCTGTTTTGCTATGATTTTAGATAAATGAGTTTCTTTGCTATTTGCTATGTGTGTTTATTGTACAACTGGTATGTAGCAGGAAAGGAGTCAAGCCTTGGTTATAGAGCTTGGGGTCCTCCTTTTCCCATTGATAATGACAAAATGATCAGAAGTCAATCTGACTATATCCCCTAGACTAACAATATTTAAGAGAGCAGAGAGACATACTTCTAGTCGGGCACCCTGAGGAGAGCAGAGTGACTTGGACCCAACCTTCTACTTACCCTACTGGCAACACTGGCAGAGAAAGGTGGGAGGAAAGGGGGATAGAGATGTCTATTCTGCCTCCCTTCCAGCCACACAGTGACAGCCCTAAACACTGGTGGGACCCTTTCTACACATAAGCCTCACTACATATGGGGCTCCCTCTCTGCCTTACACTGCATTGCCTTCCTACATCTCTAAGAGCAAATATAACCCCTTTGTATGACTATCGAAGCCTTTTACAACCTGGCTCAAACCAACTTTTCCAACCTTGTTATGCTTTTTTTCCCTTTCCTATACTTCATAATGCAGCCAAACTGACTTTCTATCTGTTTCTCACAAGATAACCTATTTCCCATCTCTACTCCTTTGTCTGCCATCTGGAATGTGCTCCCACCTTACATTATAGAATCTCTTATTTCCTTCAACACTCTGATCAAGTATTACCTTCTATATATAAAGCTTTGCCTGATCCCCCAGCTGTTGGTACCTTCCTCCCCCCATAAATTTATCTTATATTTATCATGGACACATTTTCTATTTCTATTTTCCTATATTTTCTAATATATTTCTATATTTTTTATTTATGTATATCATTTTCCTTGATGGACAATAAGTTCCTTGAAGACAGAGACTATTTCATTTTGTCTGTATCTGAGCTCATAGTAAGTGCTTAAAAATGCTTGTTTACTAATACAATAAGTACTAGCTGATAGCAAATATTTACAACTAGGTCTGGATTAGTGAATTAATGAAAGTAATAAATTTCTTGCATTTCAATTCATAGTGTCTATTTCCATTGAGCTAGAATTGTTGACCATATTTATGTAATTGTAACTTCTACTTCATGGGATTCATTATTCATTTATCAAGACCTAGCTATATATGGAGCACTTTAAAGTTTGCAAAGCACCTTATGTGCTCTCATTTGATCCTGAGAGGTAGGTACTATTTTACTCCCATTTTACAGATGGGACAAACAGTAGTCAAAGAACTTACCCTGGGTTACACAGCTAGCAAATATCCAAGGTAGGATTTGAACTCAGGTCTTCCTGACACTGAGTCCATTGCTTTGTCCACTACACCACCTAGCAGAAAGTTCTATCCACTAGTTAATCAGTCAATAAATATTTATTTATTAAGTACCTACTATGTGCCAGGCACTGTGCTAAGCAATGGAGATGCAAAGAAAGACAAATGACTATGCCTACTCTTAAGGTGCTCATGTTCTCATACACCACTTGCTCTTTGATTTACAACTTAGCAAGTCACAATTTAGCACCATAGATTTCGAGCTGGCAGAGACTTCTCAGAGTTCTAATCCAATTGCTTCATTTTATAGATGAAGAAACTGAAGCCCAGAAAGCTTCAGTGATATAACCAAGTTTATAATAACAATAATGATTGCTAGTGTTTATATAAGGCTTCAGGGTTGTTGTGAAAATTAAATAGGATAACACTTGTAAAAGCACTTCGTAAACCTTAATGCGCTATAAAAAATGCTAGCTGTTATTATTATTGTTTAAGGTTCACAAAACACTTTACATGTTATTCCATTTGATCTTCACAACAACCTTATGAGGTAGATGTTATGTTGTCCTTCCCATTTTACAGATAAGAAACTGAGGCTGAGAGAAGTTAAGTGATTTGCCTAGGGTCCTACAGCTATTAAGCCTCTGAGGGAGGATTTGAACTTAGGTCTTCCTCATTCTAAGTCCAGCGCTCTACAAAGGACTATCTAGGTAGTAAGCTAGGATTGGAACCCAGGTTCTCTTGACTTCAGGACTAATATTCATTCCACTGCACCAACATGGCTTTCAGAGTGTAATTTTCTTCATCTGTAAAATGGAACTGCGGTAAGCCATGCTTCTTCAGAGATAAAAGTCACATTAGAAGCTCTTCAGTCTAACCCCAACTTGAAGGGTATTTTCATGGGAGTCAGAGGGGCTACAAATCGTGAAGCTCATCTAATCTTATGCCTGGTGTTCTTTCCACTACACCACACTGTCTTTCTGAGAAGTAGTCCTTGGCCTTCCCACATCTCCAGTAGCTGGCCGTGAGGACTGTACCAGGGGCCCAGCATTCTCTAAAGCAACACTGGAGAATGGGAGGTGAGTTGACAGTTCATAATGAAAACCAGAGCTGTCCCCTTGGAGACTGTTTAGCTTTCCAGCAGCTGCTCCTTTAACAAAACACAAGGGGATTCTAAGGTCGAGGCCAGTCCAGTCTCAGTTTGGACCCAATCCAGCTTCTGAGCAGGAATGAGGGCTTCAGGTCCCCTGGCTGTTCCCCATAGATTGAGGATCATTAGCTTGAGAGGCCTTCCTGCCCTCCAGGGAGGGCTTCTCCTCTACCTCCAGGTCCTGGGTCAGAGAGTTGCAGGCTACCAAGAGTTCTAATTGGCTCTTAATCCAGCTGTCAGGGTTACTGGGCCTGGAGCATGTCAAGGAGAAGGAGCTAACAAGGGAAGGCAGAGATGGAGGAGAGCACAGCTCAGCTCCCCCCGCTTCCTCACTCCAAGGCTAAAATCCAAAGTTGTCAGAGATCAGAGGAATCATACTATTTGGAATTCAAAACAAGTTCCAAATATTCAATATCAGGGCTGGAAGTGGGCTTAGAACATGCAGTTACAACTGGAAAGAACTTCAAGTTTACCAAAAGTCCAACCCACTCATTTTACAGAGGGGGAAACTGAGGCTCAGAATGATACGACTGACTCAAGGTAACACAGGCATTAAGAGACAGCATTAAGATCTATACACAGTTCTGACTCCAAAGTCAGTCCTCTTTCCACTGATTTTTTTTTTTGTGAGGCAGTTGGGGTTAAATGACTTGCCCAGAGCCACACAGCTAGTGAGTGTTATATGTTTGAGGCAAGATTTGAACTCAGGACCTCCTGACTCCAGCGCTGGTGCTTTATCCATTGTGCCACCTAGCTGTCCCCACTGCTTTCTTCAATAAATAAGAGCCAGGATTTGAACCAAGGTCTTCAGATTCAAAGACTCTTTGCATTGCACCATGCATCCTTTAATAATAAAACAGAAGAGCCAAGATTTGAACCCAGGTCTTCTTCCTCTGAATCTAATGCTCTACTGTGATAAATAAAACACTCAGCCAGCAGGACTTCCTCACTTTGCTTCCCTCCTGGTCCCTTCTGGAGATCCACTTGCTAAAAGTTCCTGAATCTTCTGGTGGGATTAGATTGGATGGGTCTATAACTGGTCCTTTAAAAGGACCACCCAGAATACTGATAACCAGTAACCAGGAGAGGCGGAGTCATCTGATGAGAAGACAGGAAGAGGTGGAGAATCAGGAAACCACCAACCCCCTGCAATTCAGGACACTATCTCTACTTCTAACTGATGGGTGATCTTTCACTTCTCCAGATTGAACCTCAGTTTCCACATATGTAAGGTATGGGAATTGTATTAGATGATTTCTAAGATTGCTTCCAATGACTCAATCAACATGTATTTATTAAGCCAACCGGTATCTAGTAAGTGGCTCCTACTGCATTGGCCACTGCATCGTGCTAGGTATCTGGAAAACAATGACAAAGAGTGAAATTAATTCAAATATACCATTTTCTCATGTAACAGGCTTTTGGCCATCCCTATAGGGGACAGAGTTTCAAGATGCTTGGGAAGGGTGCCTGCTCTGAAGGCAGAGTGAACTGGATTTGCCTCTCAAACTCCTTTCTCTTCCCTGGGGACTTGTGGGAGGACGAGGCAGCAGAAAAGGCTGAGGCTCCCCCCCACAAAAAGCAAAGGGAAGGTTGCCAGGAATTGTGGGGAATCTTCCTGCCAATTCTAGAGAGAGTGTTGGAGGCAAGGAGAATCAATCCCTGTTAAGTGTTTGGAGATTTCTTATCTCTTCTATAAGATAAGAAGTTCTATGAAGGTAGGGACTGGGTCTTATTCTCTCTCCTTTGCTCCACCCTGAGTCCAATGCAGGGTTTTGAAAACAGGAGGGGTTTTAGTATAAGTTTGTTGAATGAATGTAATGCTTACCCTGAGTTAGGGTAGCTAGGTAGCACAGTGGATAGATTGCCTGGCCTGGAATCAAGAAGGCCTGAGTTTATGTCAGGCCTCAGACACTTACTAGCTACATGACCCTGGGTAAGTCACTTAACCCTGTTTGCCTCAGTTTCCTGGAAATGAGCTGGAGAAGGAAACGACAAACCACTCCTGTATCTCTGCAAAGAAAACCCCAAATGGGGTCATGAAGAGTCAGACCTGACTGAAACAACTGAACGACAACTACCACAAAAACTGCTTTATACAAGAGTATTGATTATTATCCTTATAAATATCTCCCACTCCAGAGCTATCAAACACAGGGCCAACCACTTGTAGCCACAATACTCTTGATTAGCGTAATATGTAGATAATGTTAATATGTGTTTTCCTTTTTTTAAAAATTAATTAATTAGTTAATTTTCCTTAATAGTATTTTTTTCAAATTCCATGTAAAGATAGTTTTCAACATTCATTTTTGTAAGAGTTTGAGTTCCAAATTTTTTTCTTTCCCCCCTCCCCAAGAGGGCAAGCAATCTGATATAGGTTATACATGTACAATCATGTTAAACATATTTCCATATTAGTCATGCTGTGAAATAAGAATCAGAACAGAAGGGAAAAACCATGAGAAAGAAAAAAACAACAAAAAAGTGAAAATAGTATTCTTTGATCTGCATTCAGACTCCATAGTTCTTTCTCCAGATGTAGTTAGCATTTTCTATCACAAGTCTTTTGGAATTGTCTTGGATCATCGTAATGCTGAGAAGAGCTAAGTCTATCATAGTTGATCATTGCACTATGTTGCTGTTACTGTGATCAATGTTCCGCTCACTTCACTCAGCATCAGATCATGTAAAGCTTTCTATGTTTTTCTGAAATCCTCCTGCTCATAATTTCTTATGGAACAACAGTATTCCATTACATTCATACACCACAAGTTATTCAGTCATTCCCCAATTGATAGGGAATTCCTCAATTTTCAATTCTTGACTACCACAGAAAGAGTTGCTATAATTATTTTTGTACATGTGGGTCCTTTTCCCTTTTCTATGATCTCTTTGGGATACAGACCTAGAAGTGGTATTGCTGAATTTGTGGTTTTCTAAGTCAATATGCAGCCCACAGGGATCCTTATGTACAGATTAGTGCCCTCAGTTTCTATTTCAGATTGACACCACTAATTTACTCTGTACAGAACCGTAACAGCTCACATTTCTCACATTTTTAGAGGACTCTATAGTTGATAAAACATTTTCTCCAAGACAACCCTGTAAGTCAGGGAGGGAAAAAGTAGTATTGTCAGATACACAGATGAGGAAATAGAGGCTCAGGAAAATTCAAGTAACTTGCACATGCTCCCAGAGTTGGTAGGCATTGGAGCAGAAGTCCCTTGATGTCAAATCCTGTGCTATTTTTTCTTTTCTAATTACCACAGACATGGCAGGCGAGGCATCTTGAGGGAGAGGAGGAAGTCTCATTGCCAGGATTGCCAAACCACCATTTCCTCTCAAACTCCCAATGGAGAGAGATCAGGGCCCTAAACTCAGCAGCCCTGGGGATTGCAGAACCCCCTCCAGAAAAGTCCTGTTTCCAGCCTCACCTCCACAGTCATCAATGAGAGGAACCATCCTTGGGAAAAAGGGTCCATCATCATCCCCACCACCAATATAGATCACAAACCTACTGCCACTGAGGAGCAGGTAAACCCAAAAATCTTTAGAAAAGCAATATCTCCCAGACCACCAATTCTGCTACCTGCCTGACTCCAAAGCTCTTGGTCCAGATATGAGCTATCAACTGTCTCTGAAACCTCTGCCTTCTTTGCATCTACAGCTACTGAGTACCTGGAAAAGAAAGCTCTTGCCACCAAAGTCCTTAGCACTATAAAATAGTTCAGTACCAGAAGTTGATATGGTTTTATTAATGAAAATGACATTAAAGAAAACCCATCAGCATCTGCTTTGCCCTGCATCTTAAGGATGACTGGACTTTTCTATGTGACTTGCAGTTAAAACCCCTTCTGACTGTTGTCTCCTCCATAAAATGTGAGATCAAGGACTATCTCTCTTAGTACAGTGCTTTGCACACATAGTTGGACCTAAATAAATCTTTGAACATAGTAAACCCTTAATAAATGTTTCATTCATTCATTCGTTCATTCTACCATGCTTCCCATGTAATTCTTTACTGTTTACAAATCACTGAGCTCTATGAGAATAGAATAGGGTCTATACCTCATCTATTGCCACACACTCCTCTCTCTACCTCATAAACTTCACTAAGCGTCAGTAGCTCCCTGTTACCTCCAGGACCAGATATAAAATCCTCTGGCTTTTAAAGCCCTTGATAACCTGGCCCCCCTCCACCTTTCCACTCTTCTCATACCTTATACCATTCCACATATTCTTATACCTTACACCTCTCCCCAATCTGGTGACCCTGGCCAAACAGGACACTCCATTTTCCAACTCTGTGTATTGTCACTGGCTGTCCCCCACTCCTGGAGCTCTCTCCCCTATCTCCCTGCCTCCTGGATTCTCTGTCTTCCTACCAATTTCAGCTGAAGTCCCACCTTCTACAAGAAGTCTTCCCCAGTTTTCCCTTAATCTTGGTGCTTTCTCTCTGAGATCATCTCCAGTTTATCCTTTATATATCCTATGTGTACTTAGTTACTTGTATATTTTCTCCCCCTGTTAGATTATGAGTGCCCAAAGGGCAGGGACTGCGTTCACCTTTCTTGGAATGCCAGTGTTCAGCATAGTACCTGGCACATAGTAGGTGCTTAATAAATATTTATTGACTTGTTGACTTAACTAAACTGTGTTTCATCTCCAGCAACAAGAATAGTACTCTGTACACAGTAAGTTCTTAATAATTTTTTTTAGAGAATTGAATTTCATAGGCATAATCTCATTTGATCTTCTCGACAACCCTGTGTGGAAGAACAGAGCTGTCCTTATTTTACAGATGAGGAAGATGAGGCTCCGACTGGGGAAATAACTTGCCCAAGATCACATGCAGATAGAAAATGGAAGAGCAAGGATTAAAACCCAAGGTTTTCAGACTTCTCTTTGCCTCCTCAACACTTCTTCCTTCTAGCTGAACTATCTCTACTGCCCTTCCCCACCCCCATCCCCTTCCTGCTGACACCACTGGAAGAACTGCAGCCAGCTTTGGCGAAGGGAAGCCTCCAGAGAATGTAACCCGGCTAATCTGGGCCATCTTAGCACTGTATACCCTTGGCTGACCCTCCGTTCATATTCTGATTCCCTTCACCCCACCTCTGCCGTCCAAAAGCTTATTGGTACTGGCTTTGTTTCTAGCTGAGCATGCACTTTTCTATCCATTACAGAGAGCCTTGACAGGAGGAGATTGGGTCCAAACCCCAGAGATGGAAAGCTTGTCATTAATGGCACCTATGGGACCAAAGTGCTGTAGAAGAGGGGCAGGAAATGCAGAATGTATCTGTCTGCACCACTTTGTTTCTGTAATAATAGTAATAGTAACAATCACTTGTACTTAGATAATGCTGTGCATGCATGATTCTTTTTGATAATTTTCTGTATACTTAACAGAAAATTGCCCCCACTCCCACCACTGTTTACACCTATTATTCCTAGTTTTCTCCTCTGAGGTTTCAAGCAGACAGCACTGGGATCAGAGAATCTCAGAGTTGGAAGAGATCTTGGAGTTTTTACAATCCATATCCAATCCATCTCACCCCTCAGAGTTGGTTATCTGGCCTCTGACTGAACTGAAATTGAGCCTTCAGTCCCTAAATATATCAGGCATACTTATCTGCCTGAGGATAATTGTGTAATGAGGAGCAGATTAGATAATGGATGTAAAAGTGATTTGTCAACTCACTTGAATTCAATCTAACAAACATTTATTAGTGCCTATTATGTGCTATGTATTCCTATACTTCTTACAGGTGAAAATAGGCAGTTCCTGCCCTCATGGGGCTTACAATCTACTAAAGATCATGTGAATAAATAAATATAATGAAAATATAATGTGATAGGGGCAAAGGAGAGGGTCAGACAAAGAAAACTACAGATTGTAAAGCTCTCTATAAATGTGAGTTGTGGATTGATAGACGTATAAGGACAGAAAGTGCTTTGTAAAACTTTGGCACTCTATAAATATAGGTTCACAGTAGTGAAAGGAGGGGGAGTAATCTAATACTTTCACTACCTGCCATCTGGGACTATAGGGAAGAAGGAGGTCTGCAAGCAGCCCCTGCATTCTCTAGCACTTACAAAGGATTCTCTCCAAAACAGCACTGCAAGGTAGGGAGTGAATAGTTTCTTATCCAAAGTTATAACTAGATCAAACTGTGTCAGAGACAAATTCATAAGATCATAGTTTTGGAGCTGGAAGAAGGCTTTAGAGGTCATCTGATCCAAACCATTGTTTTAAATATAAGGAAACTGAGGCACAGAAAGTTAATTAGCTTCTCTGTGGTCACACAACTACAAAATGTCATAGGAAAGACTTGAACAAACTTCTTCCTGATTCCAAGTCCAGCACTCTATTCACTATACCTTAAAGCCTCTTTCCCTTCCCTTCTTGGGAGGGGTTTAAGAGAGGTTCAGTATTATAGAGGACAAACTTATGGGGGACACACAGCAGCATAGAAGATAGTGCCACCACAGATGCAGTCACACTAAGAGGGATTATATCCCAGATAGTCTTACAAGGGTAGTTGCACCCTGTCATCTCCAGATTGCAAGAAGATGTACAGGGAGAGTGTTTGCCTCAAGAAGGAAGTACGGAAGTGAAGTGAGAAGAAAGTGTTTCCCCAGAAAAGAAAACACATCCCCTGAAAATTGGTGCACTGTGACAAAGCCTCACTAGTTATACTAGTCCAATACTAGTTATAGTTCTGTTATTACCCTATCTAACAAACAAAGGAATTGAGGCTCAGAGAGCTGATATGAATTGCCTGAGGTCTCATGGATGGTAAGAGGCAGGAGTGAACTATAAGGATTGTTTGAAGGAACTAAATATTGTTTAGCCAGAAAAAGAGAAGACTGGGTAGGGGGTGGGGAGAGCAAAGAGATGTTAGTGATCTTCAGATATCTGAACGGAGATCAAACTTGTTCTGTTTGACCTCAAGGGGCAAAACCAGAAGCAATCAGCAAATTTAAGTTTGGCATCAGAGTGGCCTGCTTCGGGAGGTAATAGGTTTCCTCTCCTTGGAGGTGCTCGAATAGAGGCTGGGTGGCCACTTGTCAGGTATGTTATAGTGGAGACTTCTTTCATTTATGAGTTGGACTAGAATGACCACAAAGGCCCCTTCCAACTCTCAGATTTTGTGATTCTCTAATTCCAACTTTCTTAGCCATCATTTGGAAGCCTCCTGCCCCATGGCATCTGAATGATGAAGGAGGATTAACCAGGACCACAACCCAATGTCAGCCAGTGCCTGTGGGCTTTTTTATTATTATTTTTGAAAACATTTGGATTTTTATTTGTTTTTACTGGCTATTCCTACTGCATTTGTAGGGGAAACCTCATTGACATAGATGCTGTTAGTACGAAAGGCCATCTCAATGAACAGATTCCCCAGACACAGATAATCCCCCAGCCAAACATCCTGCCTTCCTTCCAAAAAGAATGGAGCAGGGTCTTCAAAAAGGAAATTTCTAGAAAAGGAGAAGAGAAGAAGTGGCGCAAGGGGGTAGTGTACACTTTGTGCAGGTGGAGTAGATCCAGGCCCCTGAAGTGCATCAAAATTAGACATCCAAGCATTTCTGCTGCCCATTAAGATCTCTGAATCAGCTCCAGCTGAAATGAGCAGTGATCATGGCTTTCTTTCCTTGTTCCAATTCTGACTGAGGTTTTATATACATTCCTTTACCTCAGGAGTATGGCAGGCACATAAATAGTCATTCCCCCCACCCCACATAGCATTCTACTGTGATAATAATTTAAGAGACTATTAAGAATTCACATGAACTCTTGTCAGTTCCTCTTGATCCTGGTAATTTGGATGAGTAGGGTTGATTTTTGTTGTAGTTGTTGTTCAGTCAAATCTGACTCCTCAGGACCCTGTAGACCTCAGTCCATGAGGTTTGTTGACAAAGATACTGGAGTGGTTTGCCATTTCCTTCTCCAGTGGCAAATAGATGTTACATGACTTGCCCAAGACCACACAGCTAGGACGTTTCTGAGGTTGGATTTGAACTCAGGTCTTGCTGATTCCAAGTCCAGCACTCTATCCACCATACCACCTAGCTTCCCTGAAGAGGGCTGATTTCTTGTTGCTTTTGAGAGACTCAGCATGTTTTAGTCAAATATTTCTTTGGGACAGAGACTTTCATTTTCATCTGTGTATCCTCAGCACCTAGGAAAGTGAGTGCCTGGCATGTAGTAGGTGCTTAATAAAGACTTGTTGAACAGAACTCAACTACTTGGCTACAAATGAAATTTTGCTCTTTACAAAAATCAAAGAATGAAGATTCACCACCACTGAATATAGTCACAGGAATGTGTTATAGGGACTAAAGGCTTAATCAGGTCATGAGGAGATGAGTTCACAGAAGTGGGAGAAGAGAAGGCTCAGGGAGTATGTGTTCATTGGATTCCATATTTTTTAAGACTGTCACTATGAAAGAAGGATTCAACTTGGTCAGAACAAGTCAATGGTGGCAAACTGAAGATAAGTAGATTTTGGCTTAACAAAGGAAAAGCTTTGATTAAAGCAGACCTTGACTGAATGTTCTGCCTTGGGAGATAACAGTTCCCCCTTCATTAGAGGTCTTCAAATGGGATAAGTCCTTCTCAGGGAGGTTATAAACAGGGTTTATACTATGGATGGTTATTGCACCGGATGACCTCTGAAGTTCTTTCCTGTAAGGTCTGAAATATCAAAGACACCCCCAAAGAGAAGCAATAGATGTGTCTAAGCATTTGCAGTATTATTAGAATAAGCATATGGACTCCCAGTTTCACTACTGTGAAAGACACCATTTCAATTGGCATAGGATAATGATACTATTTGTTTAAAAAAAAGATAGTGTATTATTTTAAAATGATGTAGATGTTTGTGCATATGCTCACATGCCAAAGTGCATGATAGGATGTTAAGGATCCTCAAAAAACACAGAATGCTAGAGATTAAAGGGATCTTAGAACATTAGAGAAATATACAACTTAAAGGAACCTTAGAATATAGAATATGATTGTTAGAGATTAAAGGGGTTATATAGTCCTTTTTATCACTGATCTCCTTGAGATATACACCTAACAGTGGAATCTCTGGATCAAAGGGTATAAACATTTTTCTATCTTTGGATAATGCCAGATTGTTTTCCAGAAGAGTTGGACAAATTCACAGCTCTATCAACAATGTATTAGTGTGTCCATCTTTCCACAACTCTTCCAACATAGACTATTCCCAATTTTCAGCATCTTCACTAATTTCTAGATGTGAGGTGAAACTCATGGTTTGGCATAATTTTTCATAAGGCTGTTAATAGTTTGAAATTCTTCTTTTGAGATTTGTTTGTTCACATCCTTTGACTTTTGAATGGCATTTGATCTTATTTGGTTTTGTTAATTGTGTATATATCTTGAATGCCAGATCCCTTTCAGGGACATTTGACACAAAAAATTTTTCTCCCTCAACCCTTCTCTTCCAATCTTAGATGGATTAATTTTGTTCCTGCAAAGCTTTTAAATTTCATGCAATTCAGTCAAAATTATCTATTTTATCTTTTATAATCACTAGCATCCCTTATTTGGTTGAGTAGTCATCCCCTAGACATAGCTATGAAAGATACCTGATCTGGTTCTCTTCGAAATGTTTTACGGCATGATCTTTAATGAGAGGCAGCCTGGTGTAGTGATATCAAATCATCCAGGAAGAAGTGAATTCAAGTCCCAAACTTGGAGATATACTGACTGTGTGACCTTGGCAAGACATTTAACTTTGCAGTGCTCTTCAAAATCCACTAAGACCATAAATTTCAGAAAAGGTGCCTACCCCCATCGGTAGAGAGTTTCCTCACCTAAGGGTTCTCTGTACCAATAAAATCACAGATGTCATTATTACCTCTATGGTCTTTAATATTCAAGTTTCAATATTTTGAGTTAATGTGGGAATCTGTGTTTATCTTTAAGTCCAATGTTTGTGTTTCCTTAGCTATCCAATTTTATTAGCATCATAGGAGTTAGACCTGAAAGGGATCCCAGAGATCTTCTATTCTAGCCTCCTCATTTTTTCTTTTATAATGAATTCAATCCTTTATTTTTTCAATTAACAAGAATTTGTTTTCTTTCTCTCTCATCTCTCCCATTTACTGAAAAAAAAAATGGAAACATTATCTTTCTAATAAATAAGTGTAACTGGGCTTTAGCACATACCCAGATCATCTAAGATGGAGTCACCCATGTGAGAGATACCAGGGGCTTGCTTCTGAAAGAAGACATTCTGTCCAATCCACATCCCCATGTGGATTGGAACGTCTCCTTTTTATTGGCTGCATAGCCAGAACTGGTTTTGTCTTTAAAACTACCAGATGGAAACAAGTGTTTTTTTTCTCTCTCTGTCTCTCTCTCTCTGTCTCTCTGTCTCTCTCTCTTTCTCTCTCTCTCTGTCTCTCTTTCTGTCTCTCTCTGTCTCTCCCCCTTTCTGGAGGCATCCAAGGATGAAGACCCTGTTTCTCTTCAATGTGGACACTTGGTGGAAAGGAAGGGCTACCTCCCTCATCTCCTTTTAGGATATGTGACCCTGAGAAGCAGATTTGGAGCTTTGGTCTGTCTTGTTTGCCCTTTATAGTTCCAGGTATAGGGAGTGGAGTCCTGGACCCAGCACCTGAGCTATAGCAGTCTCAGAGCCAGTATGCCAGGCCAGATGTTGCTGTTAGCCCAACAAGGAAGCTCTGAGAAGCCAGGATTCCGGAGACACAAGCCCAGGGAGGCTTTGGACTTGGAACTTAAGACTGTGCTATATAGGAACTGAGATAAGCTGTGAACTTGATCCCCCTACCATCCCCAGAGACTGAAGTGGTGGTATAAGAAGTATTGTTCCTCCTCATTCCCCACTATATTGTTTTGGGTGTTCGTTTGTTTTCGTTATACCTTTGAAGTAAATGTTCTTTAGTGAAAACTAATCTGTTAAGAACTGGGATATTGGGGACCCCCTAAAACTGAGGAAAGACAGTGGGGGGGACTGAGAGACACCCCAACCCCCTTAAGGGTACTGGAGAATGCTGGAAGATGGGTGAAATGTAATATACCTGGCCTTCAGGCAATGAGATCCAGAGTAGTCACTGTTATATATGCATCAGCAAGCAATAGGGATTCCCGTATTGTCCATAACCAACAATGTGTGTTTAATTTTGCATCTTACTCCATTGCCTGTCTGTCGGGAGGTGGATAGCATTCTTCCTCATCAGTCCTTCAGAATTATGATTGATTATTGCATTGACCAGAGCTCCTGAGTCTTTCAAAGTTGTTTGTTTTTGCAATGTTGAGGTTAGAATTGCTCCCCTGATTATGATCATTTCACACTGTATCAGTTTGTACAAGTCTTCCCAGACATTTCTGAAACCATCCCCTTCATCATTTCTTATAGTACAATATTATTCCATTACATTCATATACCATAACTTGTTCAGTCATTCCCCACTTGACTGATCTCTGCTCACTTTCTATTTCTTTGCTAACACAAAAAAGTTACTCTAAATATTATTGAACATACAATCCTGTTCCTCTTTTCCTTGATCTTTTTGAGACATAGACTTAATTGTGGTATCAATGGATGTGATACACCTGTCTTGGTTTGGTTTTTGTGTTTGTTTTTTAACTTCAGGTGCCATAGTTCCCCTTCACACTGAGATGACTGTTTGGAGGAAATATCGCATAAATTGAGCCTTGAAAGATGAGTTGATGGAGATTTCAACAAGGAAGAGAGTGATGTGATTCCATTTAATGCCTGAAAAACTGTAGGAGAAAAAAGGCATGGAGATGGGAGAGCACTGGACAAGAAGGGCAGGTGGGGACGAAGAGAATAGTCCAGACAAGCTAGAGCATAGACTATCTGAAGTGGAGTAGTGTGTGTTAAGGTTGAAGAGGCATCTTGGAGACAGACTGTGGACAGCCTTGAAACCCTGACAGGTCAGCATCTATAACTAAGCTGCTGGACCTGTGCTCATGTTAAAATTCACCATTCATGTTTTCTTAGCTATCCTATCTGGAGATAAAACAATCAAATCTCTGTTTAAGGGAACATGTAGGCAATTTGTTATTCTTATAGGTCAGAGGCCACAATTACATTTTAGCTTATCCCTTTAATTTCTCTAACTGTTTGAAAAGTAACACAATTCATGGGAAAGCGATTAATACATTTTTAAAAAAATTAATATATCAAACTCCTTAGTGGGCAGCTCATCACTTTAGATGTTGTTTACTCAAGAATCTTTCCTAACCCCCGGTTGATGTGCATCAGTTAAAACAAGAAAGGAAAGTGTTTTACTTTGAACATGTTAAAAATTTGCTTTTAAATTTGTTCGGGGAATGTTCCTTCAGTACCAGGCTGGGTTACAGCTATGCAAAACTTTGTGGTAGCCCATTAGGAACCATGGATAGCCTTCTTAGTTTGCCAAGATTCTGGGTCTAGAGTCAAGGATTCTAAGGTTCTATGATTTGAAAAGTCCCACATTCTGTGATTCTATGAATCTAAGATTCTATGATTCTAAGAATCTGAGGTGCTATGATCCTATATTGTAAAGTTCTAAGGTAAGTCAATAAATAGATAGATAATTTATTAAATGCTTACGATGTGCCAAGATACAAATTAAAAGTATGCTAGATAGTGCCTGTCCTCAAGGAGCTTACATTCTAATGGGATGGGGGGAGTCAACATATAAGGGGAAGCTCAAGATATCTGGAAAGTCTCCACCGATGTCTAAGAAATGTCCTTAAGATATCTGGGAGGCCAGGAATCCAGCAAGATAATACCAAACCTAACTCATCAAAGCTCGGGGAGGTTCCAAGGACAGAGGCCACTTTTCAAATGAAGAAAGAATAGAGGTGATAGCCTGATTAGAGATGGCATGGTGGGACGTGTCTGGAAAGTGCTATCATTGTAAGATTCTAAGGTTCTATGAGTCTATGACACCAAGGTTCCAGGACTCCAAGACTGTAAGATTCTCTAGTTTTATGATTCTATGCCTCTAACTTTCTGTGGTTCAGAGATCTTCAAAGTTTCATGATTCTATGTCTCTAAGGTTCTGAAATCCTAAGATTCTAAGTCTATGATTCTGTGACACTTCCCCCTCCTCCATCAAAGGTTTGATGATCCTTAGAGTTTAACATTCTAGGATTCTGAAGTTTTGTGATTTAAGATTCTAAGTTGTTCAATCTAAATCATCATGGAAAATCACGATGGGTGTTTTTCCTACGATGTGCCAACCTTTTTTTGTTTTGTTTTGTTTTTACTTCAAATGACATGTTCTAGTATTTTCCCCTACAACATAGCTAATGCTCAATCTCCACAGGTAGTGAGGTGTGTGTGTGTGTGTGTGTGTGTGTGTGTGTGTGTGTGTGTATGTCTGGTTTTTTTTTTTCCTGAGTCGACAACACTGATAAATCCTATGTGTCAGAAGTTTGAGAAACTATGTGTGTGGGAAGAAGAGAGACCGACATGTGCTGCCGTTCCCACAGGAAAGTTCCTTCCCCATGCTTACCTTTGTGGATATAGCTGACAAGGGACATGGGAACAATTTAAAATACTTTATTCAGCTTAGGGATGCTAGGAAGGAAGTTGGTTATTGTTGGTGGTTACTGGCTTTATGTGGAGAGTGTTATTAGCCCCATTTTTCAGATGAGGGAATGCTCAAGGAGGTTCAGTAAAATCCACGACAGTTTTAGTGCTTGAGGCGGGCTGAGAACTGAGGTCTCTACTGATTCCAAGTCTTAGTCCTGCTTTCCACTAAATCATGCTTTCTATATGATCATCAGTGGTTAGAGATAAGCTGCATATTACCTAGTATGAGACTACACACTGAATGGTGGGCAAGAGCAGAAGAATCATAGATTTAGAACTGGAAGGGGCCACTGAATATAATCTCATCATTTTACATTTTACATAGGGAGAAATTGAGGCACAAAGCAGTTAAGTGATATGCTTAGCTAGTCAGTTTCTGAGAGCCAAAAACCCGCCATGTGGTAAGGTCTAGAGAGCAAGGAGATATATCATAGTTTTTTTTTTAAATTTGCTCGTAGAGTCAGGCACAGAACTCATAATAGGCACTCGGTGAATGAGTGAATGAATGAATGTCAGCAGATCTGGTATCAGTGCACCCATTGGTAAGGTAGATAGGTAAGTCATCAGAAGGTCATGGATCTTGTCCACAGTCAAACAGACACAGTTCAGAAATGGGAGAAATCAGCATGGGCTAAAGTAGCTAGAGAAAGAGGTAACTCTGATAAAGTATTCTTTGTTTTTGTCTTTCCATGATATCGGTTTCTTTATAGACTACTGGCCTTCTTGTTGTTCCTCACACAAGACACTCCAGTTGCCGTCTCTGCGTACCATGTCTGTGCCTTTGCATAGGATGCCCTCCATGGACATCTGGAATCTACATCTTCTACATTTTCTACATCCTTGCTTCTCAGAATGCCTAGCTTCCTGCAAAGCTCAGATCAAATGCCCCCTGCTATCTGAGGCCTTTCTTGATCACTTTAACCTTCCTAAACCCCTCTTCATTCTAGTGTCTTCCGTCTGTTCATTATTTCCTGTTTGCCCTGTCTGTAGGTTGCTTTGTAAATATTTGTTTGCATATTGTCTCTTCCATTAGATTATAAGCTTCTTGCCTCTTTTTGT
>NW_020954596.1:12631980-12675655 GCF_900497805.2 Vombatus ursinus | reverse complement strand
AGACCTGTGTTCAAATTCTGCCTCAGACACTTTAGCTGTGTGTCACCGGGCAAGACATTTAACCTTTCTGTAGTTCAGTATCCTCATCTGCAAAATGAGTAAAATAGTAACACCAACCTTCCAGGGTGGTTGCGAGGATCAAGGGAAATAACATATTAGTACTTTGCTAGCCTTAAAACTATGTATAAATGTTAGCTATTATTATGTTTTTGTGGTTTAAAAATAGTTTAAGCAATTTAAATCAACAAATCAACCCCAAAAATGACTTCTCTGCTTTCTCTCTTTCTATAAGTTGGAACGTGAAGTTTTGTGGGGCTATGGCATTAGAGCTTTGAACTTAAGGTCACTGATTAGCTTTGTAACTTTGGACAAGTGACTTATCTCTGGACCTGAATTTCCTCATCTGGAAAATGATGATAGCAATCTCTGCCCTACCACCTTCCTTAATATTGTATATTATTGTATAATTGTAGTATTATATAATATTGGGTAACATTGAGACCCAATGAAATCATACATATGAAAATATTTTGTCACCTTGAAGTGGTAACATAGTGTATCAAAAAGAGATGAGAGTCAGGAGGAGCCCGTGGTCTTGGCTCTGTCACATACCTGTGCATCTTTAGGTCATTTGGATCTTTTCCCTGGGTCTTCATTTCCTTGTTTACAAAATCAGGTGGCTCAATTATGTGGTCTCTGAGGTCCTGCTAGTTCTAATATTGCATTTCCTGACATTTCTTTTAGAGTGAACGTTCTAAGTTCTAAATCCCCTTCCAGCTTTAGCATTCTCTGTTCAAAGGCCCTTCCCAGCTCTAACATTCTGTGTTTTAAAGTCTTTTCCAGTGCTGGCACTCTATGCTCTAAAGTTCCTTCCAGCTCAAACATTCTCTACCCTAAGGTTCTTTTCAGAACTAACCTTGTGCATGCTCAACTTTCTCGACTTCAATAGTCCCTGTCCCTGGGTCCCTTCCAGCTCTGTTTTTCTAAGGTCCTTTCCATGTTTAATTATCTGCGGTTTTATAACTCTCTGAGATGTCATCTATGGTCATTATTATTCCAAATCAATTGTCAATTTAAAGAGATGAAGGGCCTGCAAAGTAATTGAACCAACTTTTCTCCTCCAAAAAGGAAAATTACCAAAACCCTTTCTATGATCCCTAAAAGATGGGGAAAAGAGCAGTACCCAAATGATTGCTCAACTCTGAGCCATGCCAATGTGTCTTCACGCTTATGTATTACTCGTCTCCCTTCTTCAGCAAATTATAATTGAAAACGGACACAGCAGTTTTGGAAGCCACTGACAGGCAGGAAGGAGAACAGATGAATTTGGGTTGAGGGGGGTGGGAGATGAGTGGGAGGGGGGGTCTGTTTATAGTAGGGCTTTGCAGGGAGGAAGCTGGGGCTCTCCATAGAAGACCAAACTGTTATGGCTTCCAGATGTGTTTGACCTTTATCTTGGATAAGAAACACATTGCCATAGAGACTCCTGTTTTATGGACACAAAGTCCAGGCATCCACTTTTTTAAGAAATTGTTTTTTAAAAGGAAGGCAATGGGGGTGGGAAGGTTGATAGATGTTTTCATCTAACAGCTGTGTAGTAGTCTTTGACTTCTTCATATGCAGCATTTATATGGACAGTCCCTTAATATCCACAAACACATCAGTTAGTCAATAAGCATTTATTAGGTGCTTTATTAGATGTACTAGGCACTGTGCTAAGCATGGGGAGATGATCCTTGGCACCTGGAGGATTATGCAGTGGATTCTTAAAGCTTAGACAGGTCCTAACAATGTGTGTCATTCAGGAACCAATCTCGCTAAGTTTGGAGAAGCCCATCCATCACCAGACACTCAGCTAGGAGAGAGTGACTTTCTTGGCCTTAGTTGCTCAGTAAGATGACTTCTAAGGTGTGGGAGGTTTTCAGTGGAGTCTTCACACCATTAACATCCTGGATCTTTTAAAGTGCTGAGATTATGGTCACAGCAGTTGAGTCCTTTCCTCTGCATATACCTTTAAAGATTCCATTACAGAAGGAGGCATGGTGGATGATGACTTGAAGGGAAAATCAAAAATCCTGTCTGCTGTTGAGAGACCATCAAAAAGAAAATGAGTCTGGATAGCTGAATGAACATGTATAAAGTAGCATTTTAGGGTATGCAAAGGGATTTGCATACATTATTACCTCATTTGATCCTCACAACAACCCTAGGAGGTAAGTGCTATTACTATCCCCATTTTACAGATGGGGAAAGTGAGGCAAAGGTTAAGTGACTTGCCCAGGGTCACACAGCTAGTAAGTATCTGTGGAAAGATTCCAACTAAGGTCTTCCTGACACCAAGTCTCTATCCACTATGCCAAGATGCCTTAGAAAAGTCTAAGAGAGGCTACTGGGATGTTTACGTTGCCTATTCAAGAAACATGAATCTGAACTCAGAATGACATGCAAAGGTCATTAGAAATCTGATTGCAAGAAGAAAAGATGGACAGCTCTGAATACAGTATGTAGTATTTATTATATAGACTTTCTTGACATGGAAATGTATTGCTGTATATTTTGAATCCTCTCTTACATTCATGGCACATGGAAATACTTTTTTTTTCCCTTTTCTTATTTTGTATTTAAGTTTATAATGTTTCTTTTTCTTTTCTGATTGTGAATTTAAGTTTTAATATTTAAGTTAAAATAAAATTAATAAAAAAAGAAATCTGATTGAAGGACTATTTTTTCTTTGGCTCAGGGCTCATAGTATATCAGAGTTGGAGGATTCCTCACATATCAGTGACTCCCACAAGTGTGTACTACAGGGATTCTTTTCACAGCAACCCTGGCAGATGCTGGCCCACACTGCTTGAAGGCCTTCAGGAAGGCCTCCCATTCCATACGCAGTATTAGCGAGGGTATACACTTGCCTTCCTTAGTCCTGGCTCTCTCAGTTATTCTCTTTGTAGCCTCTGTGACCCCAAATCCTTTTTCTTCCTTCTCTATCATGATGCAACTATTGTACTTTCTGCTATGAATGCAGGTGCTTAATGTTTCCTGACTGACAGCCTAATTGACTACTTTAATAAGCACCAATTCAATCTATCCTTCTTGTTAGGAACATTTGAAGGAATCAATTCTCCAGTGGCCTATTTAACAAGTCATTCTTCTGCACTCTCCCATAGAAACCAATGGTCAACAAAGTCATGTCCAAAACACAGCATCTCTGTAGCAGAACCTCTTAATGGGCAACATGTGATTTGCAATGTATCCAATTTCATCCCATCCAATCCAGTCCAACAACCATTCATCAGGCATTTATTATGTGTAAGTCATTGTGCTAAGTACCTCAGAAACAAAGACAAAACAAGAAATAGTCTTTTCCTTAAGGAGTCTACATAATACTGGAGGTAAACAACAAGTAAAGACATGTCTATTCTATGCCTGATGGTTTGAGTTGGAAAGGAAGAGAGTGGTAACAATTAGAGGGAAGCAGAAAAACACTTGGTCATTTTAATTGGGATAGTTTTTCTGAGTAATAAAATACTTAGACACATAGAATAATGGCAGCTCAGTAGTGGGGTAGATAGAGAGCTAGGTGTGGAGTGAAGAAAATATGAGTTCAGATCCTACCTCCAACACTTTAGCTGTGTGACCCTGGACAAGTCACTTGGTTTTCTGCTTCAGTTTCCTCATGGGGAAAATGAGAATAATAATAACACTTACCTCCAACATTTGTTGTGAAGATAAAAAGAGATAATACTTAGAAAAAATTTTGGAAACCTTAAAGTGCTATATAAGTGCTAATTGTTGTTGCTGTTGTTGTTTTTGTTATGCTGAAAAGGACCTGAGAACATGGACTCTTAGAACTGGAAAAGATCTTAAAAATTACCTAGTCCAAAATCTCATTTGCAGAGAAGGAAACACTCTTACTAGACTACACTGTAATTTTGTGAATGATGGCATATTATACTACAAATAGAATATTATTAGACTCCACATATAACACATAATATAATAAAATAATGTGATTCAGCACAATATATATGTACGCACCATATGTAAATTGTCTTTTTGCTACTCAAAATGGTAGAGTGACTTACCATATGTCATACAACTAGCATCAGAATTCAAATTTAGTCCTGCTTACTCTAAGTCCAGGGTTTTTTCTACTATACCAGATGCAATAAAGATATTATCTATCCAATTTGGCTTTTAGACCTTTAAACAGTAAAAATACACTTGGCAGGGATTAGCTCCATCTCCTACAGGAAGTCTATCTGCTTCCCTTTAATTGTTACTGCTCTCTTCCTTTCTTTCCCACTCAAACTCACTTGTTTACCTTCAGTATTATGTAGACTCTTAAGGAAAAGACTATTTTTTTTTTGTTGTTTTGTCTCTGTATCCTCAGTACTCAGCACAATGGCTTGCACATAATAAGTGCTTGATGAATGTTTGTTGGACTGGATTGGAGGGGATGGAATTGGATATATTGCAAATCATATGTTGTCCATGAGGAGATTCTGCTACAGAGATGCTGTGTTTTGGATATAACTTTGCTGGCCATTGGTTTCTATGGGACAGTGAAGGAGAATGACATGTTAAATAGACCACTGAAGAACTGACTCCTTAAAATGTTCCTAACAAGGAGGATGGATTGAATTGGTGCTTATTAAAGTAGCTAATTAGGCAGTCAGTCAGGAAACATTAAGCACCTACCATGTTACAGGCACAATGCCAAGCATTGGAGATTAAAAAAAAACAGGAGACAGGGCGGAGCCAAGATAGCGGAGTAAAAGCAGTGACTTGCTTGAGCTCTCCCCCAAACCCCTCCAAATACCTATAAAAAATGGCTCTGAACAAATTCTAAAGCAGCAGAACCCACAAAAAGACAGAGTGAAACAAATTTCCAGCCCAAGACAGCCTGGATGATTGAACAGAAAGGTATATCTCACCAGGCTGGGAGAGGAATGCAATTCGGTGTAGGCGTGCCAGCCTCAGCGAACCTGAGCAGGCCTCGGAGGACTGAATCACCAGCAGCTGTGGTGGTTTCCAGACTTCTCAATCCACAAACGGCAAAGACAACTTAGAAGGTCAGTGGGAAAAGTCTGTGTCTGCGGTGAGAGAGAGAAGAGCGGTGGGTCCCAGTCCCTGCAGCCCCGGGGCAGTGGCTGCCTCCAGAGCTTCCAGCCCACAGACTGAGGGGGAATCGAGTGGCTGATCAGAGGGGGATTGCAGGAATCTCTTTGGTGGTGCTGAGGTAGGATTCTCTTGCTTTGCCCGTGCTTGGATCTGGGTCACAGTTCTGGGTGGTGGTCCTGGGGTGAGGAAGAGCACTGGCGTGGTGGAGCTTTTAGTGACAGTGGAGAGGGAATCTTCTTCACAGTTCCAAGACAGAAAAGAGTGCTTGTGATCACTCACACACCAGAGCACAGGCCAGGAAAGGAATAAACACCTCATCCTTGATCATAGAACCTTGGAAGAACTGAAAATTTGCAGGTCCCTAGAAGTATCTCTGAAAACAGCTGCACAAAACCCCTTAAGCTTGTGACAGTATATTCTCCACACTGGAAGCAGACACCTACCTTAACAAAGAGTTTATAACTCAAGTAATTGGCTGGGATCATGAGCAAGCAGCGCAAAAAGAGTCAGACCATAGCATCTTACTTTGGTGACAAAGAAGATCAAAACATACAACCAGAAGAAGACAACAAAGCCAAAGCTACTACATCCAAAGCCTCCAATAAAAATATGAATTGGTCCCAGGCCATGGAAGAACTCAAAAAGAATTTTGAGAAGCAAGTAAGAGAAGTAGAGGAAAAACTGAGAGTGATGCAAGAAAATCATGAAAAACAAGTCAACAGCTTGCTAAAAGAGACCCCCCCCAAAAAATACTGAAGAAAATAACACCTTAAAAAATAGCCTAACTCAAATGGCAAAGAGGTCCAAAAAACCAAAGAGGAGAAGAATGCCCTAAAAAGCAAAATTGGCCAAATGGAAAAGGAAGTCCAAAAGCTTACTGAAGAAAATACTTCCTTTAAAATTAGAATAGAGCAATTGGAAGCTAGTGACTTTATGAGAAATCAAGACACTGTAAAATAAACCCAAAAGAATGAAAAAATAGAAAACAATGTGAAATATTTCATTGGAAAAATAACTGACCTGGAAAATAGATCCAGGAGAGAGAATATAAAAATTACTGGAATATCTGAAAGCCATGATTAAAAAAGGAGCCTAGACATCATCTTTCAAGAAATTATCAAGGAAAACTGCCCTGATATTTTAGAACCAGAGGGCAAAATAGAAATTGAAAGAATCCACCGATCTCCTCTTGAAAGAGATCCCCAAAGTAAAACTCCTAGGAATATTGTAGCCAAATTCTAGCACTCCCAGGTCAAGAAGAAAATATTGCAGGCAGCTAGAAAGAAACAATTCAAGTATTGTGGAAACACAATCAGGATAACACAAGATCTAGCAGCTTCTACATTAAGGGTCCAGAAGGCATGGAGTATGATATTCTGGAGGGCAAAGGAGATAGGACTACAACCAAGAATCACCTACCCAGCAAAACTGAGTATAATCCTTCAGGGTAAAAAATGGCTATTCAATGAAATAGGGGGCTTTCAAGCATTCCTGTGGAAAAGACCAGAGCTGAAAAGAAAATTTGACTTTCAAATACAAGACTCAAGTGAAACATGGAAGAGGTAAACAGGAAAGAGAAATCATAAGAGACTTATTAAGGTTGAACTGTTTACATTCCTGCAGGGAAAGACGATATTTGTAACTCATGAGTCCTTTGTCAGTATTAGGGTAGTGGGAGGGAAAAAATTATATTTATGCATAGATAGATAGACAGAGGGCACAGGGTCAGTTGAAGATGAAGAGGTGATATCTGGAAAATAAAATTAAGGGGTGAGAGAGGATTATACTGGGAGAAGGAGAAAGGGAGAGGTAGAATGGGGTAAAATATCTGACATGAAATGACAAGAAAAGGCTTTTGCAGTGGAGGGGAAATGGGGGAAGGTGAGAGGGAATGAGTGAATCTTATTCTCATAGGATTTGGCTTAAGGAGCAATAACATACAATTGGGTGTGGAAATCTATCTTACCCTATCTTACCCTAGGAAAATAGGGGGGAAAGGGGATGAGAGAGCAGGGGGATGATAGAGGGGAAGGCAGACGGGGGGAGTGGGTAACCAGAAGCAAACACTTCTGAGGAAGGACAGAGTCAAAAGAGAGAATAGAATAAATGGAGGGGGGATAGGATGAAGAGAAATATACTTAATTTTTCACATGACTACTATGGAAGTGTTTTGCATGACTACACATGTATAACCTGTATCAAGTTGCTTGCCTTCTCAATGAGGGTGGGTGGGGAGAGAGGAAGAGAGAAAATTTGGAACCCAAAGTTTTAAAAACAAATGTTAAAAAAATAATTGTTTTCACATACAACTGGGAAATTAGAAATACAGGAAATGGGGCATAGAAATCTATCCTGCCCTACGGAAAAATAGAAGGGGAAGGGGATAAGAGAAGGGGGGAGGGATAGAAGGGAGGGCAGATTAGAAGAAGGGGTATATAAAATGCATGCCATCTTGGGGTGGGGAGAGGGATGAGATGGGGAGAATATTTGGAACTCAAATCTTGTGGAAGTGAATGTTGAAAACTAAAAATAAGTAAATAAATGAATGAATAAATAAATAAATGAATAAATGAAAACAAAAAAATAGAAGACAGCTCAGGCTCTCCAGGAGCTCACAATCTAATAGGGACAACAATATGCAAACAACTATGTACAAACAAGTTACATACAGGATTATTTGGAGGTATTCAATGTTAAGCGGCATTGGAAAAAGCTTCCTATGCAAGGTAGGATTTGAGCTGGGACTTGAAGGAAGGCAGAAGAGGCACGAGGTGAAGATGAGTAAGGCGAAAGTCCCAGGCATGAATGAGGGACAGCCAGAGGAATGCCTGGAGTCAGTGTTTAGTGTGAGGAAGAACGAAGAGGCCAGTGTCATTGAATTGTAGGGGATGTGGGCAGGTTGGGAGTAACGTATAAGAAAACTGAAAAGGTAGTGGGGGAGTCAAGTTATGAAGGACTTTGAATGACAAATAGAGGGTTCATATTTGATCTGGGGGATGACATGGTCAGAGGGGAAAAAAGGAAGAAGTGTTCAGAGACTGAAACTTGGGATTCATTGACTTAGAGAATATCAGAGCCAGGAGGGACCTTAGTGATCACATTGTCTAATTTTATTTTATAGATAAGGACACTTAGGCCTGGAGAAGACAAATGAGAACTATTTCAGAACTGCAAAATTGAGTCCCCAGAAGAGTGTAAGGTACATGGGCCCAAAGCTGGCTAGAGACCCTGAATTGTTGGCACACAAGAAGGGAAGAACAACGGCACCATCATTTAGAAGGAGAATGGGATTGGGAGTCTCACAGGTCACCCACAGAGAGTTAGTGACAAAGCAGGACCAGAAGGCAGGTTCCTTGATTCCCAGGACAGTGCGTTTCCACTCTACCATGTTGAGTAGCAAAAAGACAATTTACATATGGTGTGTACATATATATTGTGCTGAATCACATTACTTTATTATATTATATGTTATGTGGAGTCTAATAATATTTTCTATTTGTATTATAATGTGCTATCATACTACATAAAACTACATTATAGTATATAGTAAGTATAATATGGTACAGTAAGATATTGTGAGATTATACATGCACACACATAAATATATAAGCATATCATTACACAGGCACACATATAATCCATTCATACTTTTTAAATATATTTTAAGTATTTATTTTTTAGTCTTCAACATTCATGTTTATAAGATTTTGAGTTTCAAATTTTTTGCTCCCTCCCTCCTTTCCGTCCCCCTCCTCAAGATAGCAAGTGATCTGATGTAGACTATTCATGTACAATCATATTAAAAATATTTCCACATTAATTATGTTGTGAAAGAAGAATCAGAACAAAAGGGAAAAACCACAAGAAAGAAAACACAAAAAAGGGAAAATAATATGCTTTGATCTGCATTCAGACTCCATAGATCTTTCTGTTGATGTGGAGAGCATTTTCCATCATGAGTCTTTTGGAATTGTCTTAGATCACTGCATTGCTGAGAAGAGCTAAGTCTATCGAAGTTGGTCATCTCACAATGTTGCTGTTATGGTGTACAATGTTCTCCTGGTTCTGCTCACTTCATTTATCATCAGTTCATGTAAGTCTTTCCAGGTTTTTTTCTGAAATCTGCCTGCTTATCATTTCTTATAGCATGATACATACTTTCTTTTTTAAAGTAAAGATTGATCACCTCATAATGGAAACAAAGCTAATTCCATAAATGTCCTTTTGCATGCACTTCTATTCTAAAGGGATGTTATTTATTTAATTCAGGTCTGTTTTGATTGGGAGTATTGGCAGGTGAAGGGTTACAATCCACCCCATGGAATAGAATACCCACATTGAAGACATCCTGAATGCACTAAGATGTCAAAATGTAAGTTAGCCTATGATCGATCATTAAATGTGCTTCCTGGGGCAAATTTAACCTCTGTGATAATCAAATATGTATGAAATATAAAGAAATTTCCTTTATTAAAGGTATAAATGTGATCAAACTATTAGCTTCTTTAAACAAACAAATGTGGACTAGGTGTGTAAATTGAAACATGATTATCAAATTTGATTCTTAAAGCATCAGAAAACATTAGAGCTGAAAGAGACCCACAACATTCTCTAGGCCATACTCTAACTCCTCCTCCATTCATTCTACAGATGAAGAAACTAAGCCTTAGCCAAGGAAAATGATTTTCCCAAGATCCCACAGCTTCTAAGTAGCAGAGATGAGATTCATACCAGGTGTCCTGATGCCCAATTCAGTTTTATTTCTGGCCTGTCTTGTTCTCCCCTGCTGTGTATGTGATAGAGGTGACTTCCCCCCACATTCTTCTGTCATCTCAGTGTACAGTAATGAGAATGTTTGACTCTCTTACTCTACTCAAGCAATGGTAGGAAGCAACCCCTAAGTAGTATGACTAGTCCACCACTCAGTTGCTCCCAGAAGAACTCATGTTTGAAACACAATTGTAGAGAAATTGGGGTCATTTTATGCTCATAGGAAGGATTAATACACATGGGAAATTGGGGAAAGAATATATCAGACTATGACATCACTCTCTTCCCACCTGGTGTCAACCAAAGAACGCAGCTTAGAGATGAAAAGAATATGTGTTCCTGACTCCTGGCTCCCAGATGAACTATTGCATGAGGGTTGAGATCAAGGAATTACAATGCAAGGGAAAGCTTCAGAGTGGATGCAACCTGCCCCTGGCATCCTTGTTTTGAACTGTAATATAGAGAAAGCCTTGGTATCCTGCCTTGGAGGGACACTCTTGAGTGCTCCCCTCAACAACAACACCATCCCAGTACTAAGAATGGAGAACCACAGACAAGAGAGGCTGTTCTCAGGAAAAGATTAGTGGCAACATCTGGGGAGAGCTAATGACAAGAGAGGTGACAATGAGGATAAATGACCAAATGTAAAGGGCTATGGCAAGAGATGGCAGTAGGATGTACCATGCTACCTAGTGCATTACTCTGGCGAAGCATAGCTCATTTGGAGGTGGCCATATTTTTTATGAGGTCCGTTTTGTTTTCATTGACCTACAAATAAATGTTTTGTTCCTCGAGTTTGTAAACTGTTTGCTTGTAAGGGGAGATGATGACGACATCCACCATGAGTGGTGTCAGATTGTAAAGTTTCCATATTTTGTGAATGAAGACAGGGCAAAAAGGTAAGACAAAGAGGTGAGAAATCAACCAAATGGACCCAGGTCATTCATGTTGTGTAGGTGGGGGTTTACTGGCTCTGAGAGATGCTTGTCAAAATTTCACTGTGAATATCTACGTCTCAGAAATCAGCAAATACTGAAAATCAGGACTTGATTCATTGTGCTGTTGATTTATAGAAAAGAAAGATATGGAGAAAATACTAATAATGGTGATTCAACTTAAAAGTGAACTTAAAAATGCCTACATTTCCCCCCAGAGTCAGTTGTTAAACATTTACCAGAACACTAAATAGTCAAGGGCTTAGAGTCAAGAAGACCTGAGTTCAAATGCCACTTCAGGTATTTACTAGTTATGTCACCCTTGGACAAAGCACTTTACATCTTCAGGAGGGGGATGGGAAGGGAAAGAGGGAGAAATGTAGGTATATCAAAAGAAAAGCTATCAAAAGTTATTTTTTAAATAACCTTAAACATATCTCCATAGAGAAGTGGGGACTGTGGGTATGGAATGTTGTTTGTGCTGTCAGACATAGTCAATCTGTATGCTAGTTTCACTTAACTGCTTTCCTTTGTTATAAGGAGGGTTCAGTGGGGATGAAAGAGCATATCAGAATATGATTTATGTTTTTTAAAGGCAGTACCAACATTAGTAAGGCAAAAAAAAAACAACTCTATAAATGTGAGATCTTGGTCCAATGACCAATGAGTTGATCTAGTAGTGAAAGAATTAAACCACATCTTTGTTAAGTTTCTTCCCACATAGAAACCACAAGTAGTCATAAAGGCGTAGCCAAACAGAAATACAGCTCACAGTTTCTTCTTGGAGAAGCAAATAGAACAGTCAGTTTCACCATCAACTCAAAAGGAAATTAAATATCATCTCAGTTTCCTCATCTGGAAAATGGGGATAACAGTCCTCACATTTGCCCCCTTCAGAAGGTCTTTGTGAGGAATAAATTTTGGAAATTAAATTGCATTAGAAATAGGAGCTATACATGAAGCAAGTTTCTAGCCTTGACCCTAGGGAACAGAATACAAACCCAACCAAAAATCCCACCCACAGCAACAACTTCAGAGTGCCAGGGGCAATGGAGGATAAAGCCAGGCTTTGAAAGAAGTGTTGAGATACTTTGTAGCTCAGAGCCTTCCAGTTAATTCAAACCAGACCAGCTCCAGCTGATGGCCCACTGACATCATGAGCATTTCTGTGGGGTGACCTAGCTGGCTTCTTTTTTTCATCAACCATACACGCTGTAGAAAGCAGATAAACTATTCCTGACGCCCAGACTCAAACTTCATGATCTGCATATCTCTGCTCTGTAGCCTACTTTTCCTGCCATATCTTATACCAGTCTTTCTCAATGCATTCTGTGCTCCAGCCAAACACAAAGGATTTCTGGCCCCTGGATACACCTCACATTCTCCCACTTCGTGCTCTGGCTGGTGGTGTTCCCACCTCCACCCCCTCCCCCATTTTGTGTTGCCCAATTCCAACTATGTTTACCCTTATTATATAATATTATGTATGAGAGTTCTATGCCTGTCTATCTTAGCCTCCTATTATTGCAATTTTTGATTTGGGGCCAGAACTTTAGATGATAGATAAATAGATATAGATAGACAGACATAGACATATGTATGTATATACACATATGCATACATATGTAAATGTATACATATATACACACACACATATATGTATATGTACACATACACATTTTTTTTTCTCAGAGGATGAAACTGACGCTTAGAAAGGCTAAATGATTTGCCTAGGGTCACAGAGCCAGAAATCTTGTCTGAGGCAGGATTCACAAGCAGGTCTTCATGACTCCAACACTCTATCCATTACACCACCTAGCTGCCCTGACTCATCTAGATCTGTCTCAATAATAATCCTTTACATGTGGAGAACACATAATAAATTATAGTGTTTCTATGTAAATTAAATTCATTTTGAAAAACATTTTTGAAGTACTGCCTGTATATAAGACACTACACTAAGTGCTGAGTTTACAAGACAAAAATAACAATGGCCTTCAAGGAGCTTTCTTTCTACTGGGAGGGGGAAAGGAAGAAGGAGAAAGAGATAAGCATTTATATAGCCCTTATTTTGTGCTAGGTACTGTGTTAAGCATTTTATAATTAGTATCTCATTTGATCCTCACAACAACCCTGGGAGGTAGGTGTGATTATTATCCCCATTTTACAGATGAGGAAACTGAGGCACAGAGAGGCTAAGTAAGTGACTTGCCCAGGGTTACACAGCTAGTAAGTGTCAAATTTGAACTTTGGTTTTCCTGATGCCCAGCACTCTGTTGCCACCTAGTTGCCTACTGAGGGGGAGCCGACATTTATAAAACACCAAGGTTTGCAAAGCTTTTATGTAGATCATCTCATTTAATACAACATCAGAGTCAAGCTGGTGTAGTGAATAGAGTACTGGATTTAGAGTCAGGAAGATCTGGGCTCCGGTTTCACCTCTGGGACATATTGACTATGTGACCCTAGGCAAGTCATTTCACCACTAAGTATCTTAGGTGACCCTCTGAGATCGTAAGTTGCAGGGCAGGTGCTGACCCATATTGGTAGAGAGAGTTTTTCCTTACCTATGAGTTCCCTACACCAATGAAATCACAGGCCAGATAAAAATAAATAAGATTAGGAAATATATGATAATTTGAGAAAGAAGAGAGTACTAACCACTTGAGACAGAAGGAAAGCTTCATGTAAGGGGTGACACCTAAGCTGAGCCTTGGAGGAAGGGGATTCTACAAGGTGCAATTGAGGAGGTTGTATATGCATTTGAGACGGGGGGGATGGCCTGGATTAAGGCACAGAACATGAGATAATATGCCAAGCTTATTGAAAAGTAGTCAAGTTTTAATAGCATGTAGAATATATAAAGAGGAATAATATGAAATAAGGAAGAAAAAATAGGTTAGAGCCAGATTGAAGAGAGATAAAGTCTGGATCAATACTAGCTTGAGAAATTTGTAATTTATCTTAGAGATAATAGGGAGCTAATGAAGGCTCTTAAGCAGGAGAGTGATGTGATCAGGTCAGTGTCTTAGGAAGATTATGGTGGCAGCAGTATGGAGGGTGGTACAAACATGGAGTCAGGCAGACCAATCAGGAAACAATTGTAATCATTCAGAAGACAGATAATGAGGACTTGTAAGTAGGTTGGTGGCTCTGTGAGTGGAGAGAATGGGACAGTTGTGAGACATGTCACAGAGGAAACAATGATATGCTAGACTTAAGGAAGGCAGAGAGACGATAGTCAAGAATGACTGCAAAGTGATGAACTTGGGTAAATGGGAACATGGCAGCAGGGACAAGTCTAAGGGCAGAAACGATGAGTTCTTTTTGGTCTTGAGTTTGAGATGCTGACAAACCATCTGGACGGAGATACCCAACAAAACAGCTAGTGATGAGAGATGTTCAAGTAAGAGACTAGGACTTAATATATCAATTTAGAAGTCCCCTATATATTGACCCCATAGGAGCAGATGAAAACAATCAATCCATGAAAAAATATTTCTTAAAAGTTCCTACTAGTGTCAGGCACTGTGCTCGCTGGGGTGGGGAGAAGTGGGGGCCATGGGAAGATGAGGTCAAGGAGGAAAGTCAATAGCGGGCAATGCCTAGAAGACGAGAAAGGGGAGAACATCTAGAAGGAAGTGTTGGTCAATAGTGCCAAGAGCTACAAAGAGACCAAGGAAAATGAGCACTAATCAGGAGAGGTTGTATCAAATCTGGCAGTTAGGAGATTGTGGCTAATCTTTGAGTGAACAATTCCAGTAGAGTGGTAGAGATAGGTTACAAGTGGTTAAGTGCATCAGGAGGAAATAGAAGAAGGAAATGTTGGATAACTTTCTAAGAACCTGAAAAAGAGAAAAGATGGAGGGCAAAATCTTGAGGGATTTTAGGTGAGAAAATGGAACTAGAGGGGTAATTCAATTGGCCCTAAATCACATAGCAAGTGACAAAACCAAGTGACCTTGAACTCAAAAACTCCTGACTTCAATTCCAGCACTTTCTGCTCCGTTAGGGTGCCTTGACACGGGATGAAGACTCAGAGTTTATTTGCACATCACTGGGCCAAAATCTGTTCAGGCTATGAATAGAAAAGACCTGGGCTCTGACTTCTAAAATGCCTCATATCCTAGCACAAATATAAAAATATCCTGGCATAAATGCAGAAATACCTAGTTATAGACAAATATAGAATGGGAGGTTTGGTGGTGATGGCAAAAGTTTACTTTATTTCATTGTTAAGGAATCATAAAATATTAGAGTGCAAAAGAATCTTAGAGGTCATGTTATCCACAGTTCCCCCTCATTTTACAGAAGAGGAAACTGAGGCAGCAAGAGGGAAAATGACGCACAGACATTTGAGGGTCTCAATACTTTGGTGGTGAGCCAAGAACTGAACCCAGGGCCCTTTAGTCCCACAGTAAGCATCCTTTCTACTGTACAATATTTCAGGAGTATATTTAAGATCAATGATTTCATCTTTTGCAGATCACACCCTATCTGTGACTTGGGAGATACACTGTAGAGAGTTGCCTAAGGGTCAGAGAGGTTAAGAAGATTGTCCATGGCCACACAGCTAGTAAGTACCAGAGCAGGGATATGAAACCCAGGTATTTTCTGACTCCGAATCCAACCTTTTCTTCACTAAACTAAGCTGTCTCTTAGATCAATCACATGCCCGTAGAATAGTCTAACCACTTGGGGGCTATGTTAGAGTGCTCTGCGCACTAGACACTATATAAGGCATAAAACATGAAAGACTATTGTAAACTGCAGAATGTTTCTTCTGAAGGTTTGAAATCTAAAGATTCCAAGAAGATCCAAAAAAGGGGAAATGAAGTGAGGTTCTTAGGTGTTTAACCAGAGATGTGCAAATGGGAGTCATCCTTTCCTTGGCCCCACCCTTCTTCTATAATCCATGATCATTTCTTAGTTTTTGACTTTCAAATAGTTCTGTGCTCTCCAAAAAGCCAGATACTCTGAGGCTCTTTTAGGTCCCCTCCCCTCATAGGATCTTAGGCTCATGCAATCTAAAAATTACAGCATCTCAGAGTTGGAAGGGACATTAGAGATAACTGCTTCATTTTTCCATAACTTTGGGATTTTTTTAAAAAGAATTACACATTGAGGGGCAGCTAGGTGGTGCAGTGGAGAGAGCACCAGCCCTTGAGTTAGGAGAACCTGAGTTCAAATCTGGTCTCAGACCAGACACTTGACACGTACTAGCTGCGTGACCCTGGGCAAGTCATTTAACCCCAATTGCCTTGCCAAAAAAAAAAAGATTACACATTGATGTTACAGGCAACATGATAGAGTGGGAAACCCCCTGCACTGGATTTAGATTCAGTAGATATGGATTCAAATTCTGGGCAAATTATTTAACTTCTCTGGGGCTCAATTACTTCTTCAATAAAATGAAATGATTGACCAAGATGAGTTCTAAGGTACATTGGGAAAAGTGCTGATTAGGGGCAGCTAGGTGGTGCAGTGGATAGAGCCCCGGACCTGGATTCAGGAGGACCTGAGTTCAAATCTGGCCTCAGACACATAACACTTTCCAGCTGTGACCCTGGGCAAGTCACTTAACTCTATTGCCTAGCCAAAAAAAACAAAAAACAAAAACAAAAACCCAAAACAAAAAAAGTGCTGATTAGGGGTTAGGGGAACTAGATACAGTGTGGTTACACTGGGTAAATCACCTACCTTCCCTAGTCTCTCATTTTCTCATCTGTAAAATGTAGAGATTGGACTAGGAGATCTCTGAGATCCCTTTTAGCTCTAAATGTGTGACCCCATGTATTCTTGCGGCTCTGAATCTATGATGATGTGAGGTTAATGGCCTTAGGATGGAAGGAGGGTGATGAAGTGACTAGCCGGTAGAGTCTGATTCTGAAGGGAGGTAGGAAGAGGTAGCGTTGGCCCAGAATTCTAGTCCCAGCTTGCCACTGAGCAGTTCTGGGAACTTGGGCAAGTCACTTTACCTTTTTGTGACCCAGACAACTAGAGACTTGCAGTGAAGGTGCCAATCTGCATAGGGAGAAGGAGTTTCCACTTCTGGGAATTCCCTATACCATTGAAATCACAGGTGCTGTCCTTGTGCTGTCTTTCTCTGCAGTTCTCTCTGAGGTCATGGACCTTATCATTTCCCACAGATCTCGGGTCCTAGGTTAGCATTGTTCTCACGACACCAAATAACCACTTGATTTCTAACATTGCTTTTACACCTGCCTCTTCAACCTAGAATGCCTATTCCTCTTCTTTCTGCTTTTCCCAATTCTTCTATTTAACCTTCTGTGGTTCAGCTCAGATCCATGCCTCCTCCATGAAAGCCTTTCCCACTGATCAACTCTCATACTATGCCTAGCACATAGTAGGTGCTTAATAAGTGCTTGTCGACTGATTGACTCATTGACTGTTGAGATACACACACACACACACACACACATCCCTCTTCTCTTAGTTTGTCTCAAACGTGGGAGCGCGTGATTCTTTCCTGGCCTATCTTGATGCTGTATGAACTAAAGGAAAGGGCAATGAACTTGCAGTCAGAAGATGTGAGCTCAAGTCCCAGGCATTTGGGATAAATGTGACCTGACAATCTTTCTGAATCTATACTTCCCTGTCTGCAACATGAAGGTTCTGCTAGGCGGGCAGGTAGGGGCCAGTGGATAGAATGCTGAACCTGGAGTCAGGAAGACTTTTTTTTGAAATCCAGCCTCAGACACTAGCTATGTGACCCTGACCAAGTCACCTCTACTAGCCTCAGTTTCCTCAACTGTAAAATGAGGATAATAACAGCACCTACTTCATGGGATTGTTGTGCAGATCAAATGAGATAATATTTTTAAAGCACTTAGTACAGTGCCTGGCACATAGTAGGTGCTATATAAATACTTATTCCCTCCCTCTTTCCTTTATCTCCCTACTACTCAAACCATCCACTACATAGCACATGTGAGAGGATCACCTAAGATGAGGAGCAGTAAGGTGTAGTGAAGAATAGATTTAGCCAGATGACCTGGGTTCAAATCCCAGTGCGTATACTTATTAGTTGAGTGATCTCTAAAACTCACTTCTCTCCTCTGGGCCTCAGTTTCCCCAAATATATAATGAAAAGGTTAAACTAGAATCTAGTCTAATTGAATCTAGTCACTAGACAGTCTCTAAACTCCCTTCCAGCTCTCTATCTCATGATCCCATTATAATATAATTTTAAGTACTATTATATTATAAAAAATTAATATCACGAATCCTAAAGGATTAATGCATAAATGCAAATATTTATAAATGTGAGTCCTTTCTCGTTGTTTTGTGTGTCTTACTCTGAACTCAAAGGACACATAGGAAATATTCACCATATTGTGTTGTGTCCCCACAAGCTGGTTTGTCATAGGACGACAGGGATGATCTCTTCTTTGTTGGTAGACGTCTTCCTGAGGTCCTGGCATAGTCCGGGCACACAGCAGTCGCTCAGTTAACGGTGGTTGAATGTGTTCAGACAAGTCCAGTTTTTCACTCTGGTATTTGCTTACAGCACGACATGCCTGGAGAGACGCAGGTCTCTTCTTTCTACTGACCATTCCCACAGCACTCTTCACAAGGACCAGAGGAATGTGAACACTGGTGAGTCCACCTGCTTCTACCCATTGTCCCTGCGACTAAAACCTATCCAGAATACACAGGGCGCCAGGTGGTACTTTTACACAGTTTTGACACAATCTGGCTTTTATTCCATAAAATTGTTTGGTTCTGCCAAAACTGAAAGCGCAGATGCTAGAAGTTAACAATACAAGAGACCCATGCGCGCACAGCTGGAAAGGCCCTTCATAGACGAGGCTCTGAGAGCCAGAAATGTGAGCCACATTAGATATGTACATGTGTGGCCATTAAGGTATTCCCATTGCTCTTATTTCTCCTTTGAGAGTTATTGTTCACAAAACGTTTCCTGAGAACAATCTTACAAGGTGGAGATTGTAAGCATTACTCCCATTTTACAGATGAAGAAACTAAGTTCTAGATACTTTCTCAGTGTCATGTAGTTAGTCAAGACTGTAGCCAGAATTCAAACCCAGGTCTCCTAATTTCAGGTAGAATGTTCTCTCCACTATGCCATGCCAATGAATACACAAGTTGTCTAGTTGATTATGTAACTTTGTACCAAGTAACTCATGACCCCATCCTAGCTCTATTACTCACTGGGTTACCTTGGACAAGTCACTAAACCTCTCAGCTTCATTTTCATCATCTATAAAATGAAGGTGTTGGGTTTGATGATCTATCTGTAAGACCCCTCTCCCCATAACTCAACTGCCTCCTACCCTGCCTTCTACCCTTGCAGCTCCCTTCTCCCACTGCTAAGTTCTTCTTGGAACCTCCACTTCGGGGGAAGCCCAGATTAGTCACCCTTTATTCTCTTGACTTATCTTTCTTTTTGCCTGTATTTTGCCAGTAAGTGCATAATAAACAATTATTGACTGACTGACTGATCCTATGGTCCTCTGTTCCTATGGTGGTACTGTCAACAGAAGTAGAAGAGCTAGGGGCAGCTTTGGGGAGTCCAATGGATTTCTGCAATCCTTAATGCTGAAAAGCAAGCAATTAAAACTGTTAAAAATGGGTATTGTGGTATAATAGAGTTGAAAATTAGCAGCCTTGAGTTGGAATTTGGAACCAATACTGAATTAAACTGAGGCAGTTAATGTGTGATCGCACAGTGATATTAAGTAGTTGCCTCAGTTTCTTCGTCTGTAGAATGAGGGCACCCAACAAGATGATCTCTGAGATCTTTTCAGGTCCTAAAAGTCGCTGATGCTATAACTCGACTTCTATACCTGAGAAAGTAGTGAGTTTTCCAGCACTGGAGATGTTCGAGCAAAGGGTGAGTAACCACTTGTCAGGAACCTGAGCCTTATTATAAGTAGAAACTCCAGAGATAACCACTTTTCAGGGATATTGTAGAGTAGACTCATGTTTCAAGAAGGGATGGGACTTTGTTACTACTATTTAGGTGGCATGTTGTTATTTTACAGGGTACCAACTATACACATATGACCTGGGATAAGTCATTTCCCCTAGAAATATCCTAGGATTTAGAGCTGAAAGGTACCTTAAAGAATACATAGTCCAACCAGTTCATCTTACAGATGAGAAAACTGAGGCCTTCAGAAGGGAAGTGACTTGCTTAAAGTTGGACAGGTAACAAATTCTAGAGCCTCAAAATCCAAATTGAGTTCTTCCCCCCTCCTCCATTTCATGCCATATTCTGTCGCCGGGGCCTCACTTTCCTCCCCTTTAAAAGGAGAGCATTAAACTAGATGGTCCTTTAATGTTCTCTGCACCACTAATGTTCTATGATTCATTATCCTAGAAATTTGTCTTTTTCTGGGTTTTCGAGTCACATACTCCTTGAAGAAATCTAAAGTTTACAAGGTCACTTAAGGAAACCGCTGGAAATTATTCTAACCAACCCCCTGGGTCTGGGCCTGCTATTTTCTTGAAAGCCTTTATCTGGAAAGCTGCAGTGGAAAAATTCCCCCACACTTGAGTCTGATTGTACAGCATTTCGCCAGAGTCACGCTGTGGGAAGACAGTGAATAAACACAAACCAGACTGCAAATGAGATGCAAACAATTTGGGCAAAAAGTCACTGGGCCATCCACGGAGAAGTGGCTTCCCACTGAAAAACACACGGTTCTTTTTTCTGCCCCATAAAGAGCCTTTGTTGAGAACTCCTCCTCCTCTCTTCCCCCCACACTCCTAAACAAGTTCGTGGTTCCACAGCTCTGAAAGCCAAGTCTCTTACCTGTAGCAAGCCTGCCTAAGTTTGGTGCCAAGGACGTTTCAGCCACAGTCTGGTCTTGTTAGAATGATCTGGTTTGCTTTTCGGCAAGAAAAAAAAGACTGTATCGATCCCTTGGGCTCCCCAAATCTTTCCTTCCCTCCTGGCTCTCCATTTCTATTGATATCACTGCCACAAGACCATAAGGACACAGATTTGGAGTTGGAAAATACCTTAGAAATCATCTAATCCAGTATCTTCATTTTATAGACGAGGAAACTGAGACCCTGAAAGGAAATGACTTGCCTAAGATCATACAGCTAATAAGGAATAAAGATGGGACTTGAATCTAATCCAGAATCTTTCCACTAGGGCCTCTCAAGTTTACATGTGTTACCATGGTTAGGTCTAGAAGAGACTCTCAAGTTCATCTAAGCCCAGCCCCCTGACTTTCCCAATGAGGAAACTGAGGCCCAGGATATATTTTATAGTGGAAAAAGTCCAGAGTTGGATGACCTCTTGAGGCTGGACACACCCATGACTTTCTGGGCTTCCATTTCCCCATCTATGGAATGAGGAGCATAGCTAGAAGACTGCTTTCTTTCATCTCTAAAGTTACAATCTTAACATTGAGCTGGCTAAGCAAACAAGTGACAAAGTCTGCACCTGAACCCAGGCTCCCAGGGCATCTCAGCCACCACTCAGTCTGCAAGCAGAATGGATGGAAGGTCTAAACACAGAGAAGTCCACGCAATTACCTGCTAACTTGATTTGGAGTTGTCTACACATGTCTGCAGGCTGAAGTTACATGGTGAGCTACATTCAACAGCACAACAAAATAGAGAGGAGCTAACTGTTTGTTATAGGGAGGGGCCTGCTAAATTCCATATATACCTGTATATGTATAGATACATACACATATGACGACATGCATATATTGTTATGTTCTGCTGCTGTTCAGTTTTCTTTCAGTTGCGTCTGACTCTTCATGACCCCATTTGGGGTTTTCTTGGCAAAGATACTGGAGTGGTTTTTCATTCCTTTTGCCAGCTCATTTTACAGATGGGGAGACTGAAGCAAATAGGGTTAAGTGACTTGCCCAAGGTTACACAGCTAGTAAGTGTCTGAGGCCAGATTTGAACTCTGTGAGATGAGTCTTCCTGACTTCAGGCCTGGCACTCCACTGTGCCACCTAGCTGCCTCATTGTTATGCATACATGTAAATATGCTTGCATGTGTGTGTGTGTAATGCCCATTGTTGCCGTCATTAAAATATAGTGCAGAAACTGTTTTCTTTTGTCTTAGAGTCTCCAGTGCCTTGCATGGTGCCTGACTGCATAATCAATGTCTGTAGATGGATTGATTGATTGCATCTAGTTTGTGGTTTTTATGGCCCTCTTCAGGATTTATAGAAAGATATGTTTGCTTCTTATAGTTTGTGTAATAAAGGAATATGAGTGAGTTGATATTGTTTACTAAGGGATGCACATAAACACATTTCTGCATAGGTATGTGAGTATAAATGAAGTCTTTCCCATCCCCTCTCCCACCAACACCCTTGGGATCTCTGCATGGATGCTTATTTCCCCTCCTCTAGGATGAGCTAACAGTCCTATGTAGAATCCCAAGGGTGTTCCTAGAAACACTTCCATAGGCTCTTTAATCTTTCCATTGAAAACACCCCAAGGCCACCTCCTTGGAAATGGTCTGGCAACTTAAGAGACACACATCCATGGAAATAGTAAGGCTCATACTAACTGGCTACGGTCACATTTGCTATGTATTCTTTTTTATGTACTCTCTTTTTCCTTCAATCCTTTCTCATCTCCCTAATTATACATTCACAAATACAACTTCTGCTGAACCTAAATGTTCCATGATGCACGGAGCTATGGATAAAATGTTTTCACTTCCTCATTGTTGGCAGCCTTTGAGTAGTTTGGAAAAGGATGAGATGGAGGATGTGAGACTCCAGATCCCATTCTATGCTACTCATCCCCCTCAATCAGAGACAATGTTAAAAAATCCCAAAGCATAGAACTGAAAGCAGGGGTAGCAGATTGAACAGATAACTCCTGCCTTCCCCCACCAATCAACTGCTTAGAATTTCCCCAAATAAGAAAACATTCCTAACACACATTAGAGGTAAGACTTGTACCGAAGAGGAGAGAGCTTGGAGAGTATCCTGGAAGCTGTCACACCACTCCAAGTTGGATCCAGACTTGGGCACCTATAGCACCCCCATCCCCAGTCTCCACCAGCTGTCCAGAATGGCCTTAAGTAAATCATGGGAAGTTTCATCTATGGGCTCACCTCCTTTCCTCTTGCATGGCACAGTGGCAGATTTGCCACATAATCATGCATTTGGAGAGAACTTTCCTGGCAAATGTAGGAGCAGAAATAGGTGGGAGAAACTAATTTTCTGCTCCGTCTTTTAGAACCAGAACTCACATCTCATCAATCAGAGGATCAGGCCACTGAGCTAGAGGCCTCCTCCTGTGTCTTTTCATGGGTACCAGGAGATCAGCTGAGAAGTGTTATCTATTGTTATTCCTTGTTATTTTTCTGATCATACATTTCTGAGGTGATTTTTTTGGGGAGGCACCAATTCTTGCATCCAAATTGAGTGCTTTAGTGAAGTGAGTCAGAAGACTTGGCTCTAATGCTTATAAGCTGTAGGATCATGGACACGTCACTTCCCTTCTGTGGGTCTCAGCTTCCTTGTCTGTAAAATGGGCACAATCACATTGGCATGAAGAGATTATTAATTCAGTGAAGTGCATTAAAACGTACATACTGATGGAGCTATTGGGCAGAAAGCCTTTGAAAGCCAGAAAGGCTCACCACCCCTTTGGTCTTGTCTCCCATTATTCCCCTTCACACACTCTACATTCTGGCCAGTGGGGATCAAATAAGATCCTGTATGTAAAGTGCTTTGTGAACCTCAAGGAATAATAGAAATGTCAGCTATCATCACCACCCTCATAGAAACATGAGTTTACTGATATTATTGACAGGACTACCTACAGGATAGCAATACTAATATACTTCTCAAGTCAAAGAGATGATAGATTTTCATTCACTCAATTTGTTTAAGAAACATTTACTGAGTATTTGCCATGTACCCTGCAATGTGGGGAAAACAAAATGTGGGGGAAACAGGGTTAGCTAGGTGGCCCAGGTGATAAGACTTTGCACGTGGAGAGAAGAAGACCAGGGCTTAAATCTTCATAAGTCAGCATGTATTATTTAAGTTGAAGAACAGCTTATGAAGGGGGTGGGGGGCACATTCATAACAAAGTCCAAGATGGAGCCCTAGGAGAGAGGGAAGATAGGAGGAGACAGGGAGAGGAGGGCCTCTCCTCTGTGTCTGTTCCAGGCAGGGTTGATCCTGATTTCTGAGACTTGGTCCAGGGCACATAATGAAGCACAAGGTAAGATGAGGTCCCAGGGGCTACAGGTTTAGGAGACAACAAGGGGTGGCCAGAGTTACACATCCAACCAGAGGTGGGGGCTGGGATTCTCCTTGGATCAGCAGCACCACTTCTTTGTAGGAAATGAAGCGTAGTGATAAGTTCCATCCCACTTATTTCAGATCTTAAGAAACATTCTTGTAGTTAAAGTCTTTGTGCTAAAGAATTCTTTCATTGCCTCTCTAATTTCTTGTACTTTGCTTCTAGTTTCTTTGAATACACATCCAACATGTAGGCTGCCAGCCCCAGAGCTGCTTCTTGCTCCTCAGTTAAAGTGATCTGATCCAGATAAGGCTGAAGTGCTGCAGATTTCTGGTTGAAGTCCTTTAGGTTTCTACTTATCTTTACTGCAATATCTTTCATTTTTAGATACTTCAAGCAAGTCACTTTGTCATATTTTCCAGAAGTTTATAGTCTTCACTGGTGGCTATCAGCTCGCCTGTTAAATACGTGACCATCTTGGAGAACATGTCCTGGCACAGCCCTGTGATGTCTGCCTTGGTGGTTCCGTGGCCTCCTCAGCCGTCTCCACCATGGCATTGTCTAGGCCGGGGAAGGGAAGAAGGAGAAAGGATGGAAGGAAAGATGGGGATGGGAGAAGGGGGAAGAGAAGGGAAGAGATGGGAGAGGGGAGAGGAAGGGAGGGAAGGGAAGAAAAAGGGAAGGGTGAAGAGTCGGAGGAGGAGGTAAGGGGCCCTGGGCTTGAATCTTAAGTCACTCACTGTGGGACCACAGGCAATTTCTCTATCTTATCTGGGCCTGTTTCCCTATCTGAAAAGTGAGATGGTAAGTCTAGATGACCTCTAAGACCCTTCTAGCTGCAAGCCCTTTGATCCCGAAATAGTTCACACAACCTACCTCATGGGGTTTTGTGACAAAAACAAAATGAGGTAAAGCATCTAAATGTTTTGAAATTGTAAAGCCCTTTGTAAATAAATATGAATTATCATGATTTGGTCACATGGGCCTCTCTTTTTAAAATGTATTTTATTTTTTCAATTATATGTAAAGGCAATTTTTAATATTCATTTCTGTAAAATTTTGAGTTCCAAATTTTTCTCCCTCCCTCTCCTTCCCTCTTCCTAAAATGGTAAGCAATTTGATATAGGTTATATATGTGCAATCATACAAAACATATTTCCATATTAGTCATGTTGTGAAAGAAGAAACAGGCCAAAAAGAAACACACACACACACACAAAGAAAGTGAAGATAGCATGCTTCAATCTGCATTCAGAGTCCATCAGTTCCTTCTCTGGATGTGGACAGCATGTTCCATCATGAGTCTTGGTAATTGTCTTGGATCACTGTACTGCTGAGAACAGCCAAGTCTATCAAAGTTGGTCATCGCACAATATTGCTGTTACTGTGTACAATGTTCTCCTGGTTCTGCTCATTTCACTATGCATCAGTTAATACGTCTTTCCGGGTTTTTCTGAAATCCTCCTGCTCATCATTTCTTACTGAGCAATAGTATTTCATTACATTCATATACTACAGCTTGTTCAGCCATTCCCCAATTGATGGGCATCCCCTTCAATTTCCAATTTTTTGCCACCACAAAAGAGCTGCTTTAAATATTTCTTGTGAACTTTTCTTTTCCTGTTGACAGTACCACCACCTTTATTGTTTCCCTGGCACCAAAAAGCTGGAAGTCCACCAGATCAAGTTAGGTGACTTGAACCTCTTTGACCTTCAGTTTCCTCATCTATAAAGTGGGGATAATCACTATATAGCATGCTACCTCAGAGTGTTGATATAAGGATCAAACAGGACAATATCTTCTATCATTATTACTAGCGCACTACTCTTATAAAGAGATGCTTTTTTGAGATGATTCCTTCCTTGAAACAGTCAGTCTCCAACATACAAACTCGCCTTGATCAAGGTGCCTTTCCTATCTCATTCTAGATGAAGTATCTCTCCTTCCCCTGGCCCTGGTCCTAAGCTGGCTTTCTGCTCTCTGCTACCATCTCTTGCAGCTTTTACTCCCAGCGCTGTTGCTTTTGTGGACTTCTGGCTTTGACCTCCATGAGACTGGGACCTTCCTGCAAACAGGGACAATTTGTTCGCCTTTTTTTGTAAACTCAGTTCTTAGCATGGTGCCTGGCACATAGTTGGTGCTTAATGTTTATTTATTGATTGACTGATTGACCTCAGAATAGATTACCAATTATTCCCTTATATCTCAAGTCTCATTTACCAAAGATTGCTAATGCTCTCCAGAACTGGTAATCATCCATAAATCTCTGGATCTCCCTGTTTCTGTTGTTGTTCAGTCATTTCAGTTGTGTCTGACTATTCGTGATCCCATTTAGCGTTTTCTTGGCAAAGATACTGGAGGGGTTTGCCATTTCTTTCTCCAGCTCATTTTATAGATGAGAAACTAAGGCAAATGGGGTTAAGTGATTTGCCCAGGATCACACAACTAGGAAGTGTCTGAGGTCACATTTGAACTCAGTTCTTCCTGACTCCAGGCTCATCACTCTATCTACTGCACCACTCAGCTGTTACTACCTGATTCTACACACACAACTTATTTACATACATCTCTAGGTATATTATAAACTCCACAAAAATCAGAAATGGTGTCATGCATTTCACATCTTTGTATTTAAAGTACCAAACATAGGAGCTCCTGCCTATTAAGGAGTTTCATAATTCATTGTTGAATTAATTCCAACTTCATTCATCTAGTCCAGCTCACTTGTCCGACCTGTGGTTAATGTGTTCTTGAAAAATCCAAACCCCACAAACTTCCCCTCAGGATCATAATAAAGGAATATATTTCTAAGCATTCATTTTGTTTGCATAAGCTTATTAATGAGGAGATAGGAAATTCAGAGAGATCTTAAACACTGACAAGGATCCTAGCAAAATGATTGAATAGAACTTCAAACAAAACCACATGGGGAATAAATTGAACAATAATTCTCAAGTCCTATTTTTATCCCTTAAGAATCCTGCCCTTATAAGACTATACTAGTGCTTAATTTTTTTTCCCAAAGGGGAGAAAAAAACCTAGAATGCGGATGTGTTTATTTGAGAGAGCAGGAAGGAATGGGATGTGTGAACATGAACCACTGTTTCAATGGTGTCACCATAATTAGGAAGGCAGTAGTTACTGCCAATCCTCCTGATGAGGGCACCAATCTCTATTTCCCTTTGAGGTTTCCCACAGCCAGCTTATACAAGCTTAATATCACCAGGTGGCTAGGAGGGTGTTACTAGATTGGTCCTGAGACTGAGGAGCTGAGCTGTTTGGGAGAAGACGAAGAAGGCCAGAGTAACATCCTATTGTGGGTGAAGCAGTGTAGTCTGCTAGAACCTTGGTGGTTTCTCTGTATGATTATGTTACATTTCCCTGGTTGGATGTGTGTTCCTGGGGAAAGTCTTGTGCAGTGGACTATACCATAAGCTTTTCAGGAACAACTTGCCCCAAAGGTCTTGGGCAGTGATGAGTATTATGTTAGAGGATCTCCAATAACTGCATCCTTAACACCTTTTGGTCACCTGAAATTGTGACTCTTCTGAGGTCGTGAGGTGTAAGATTCCATGACTGGCAGCCAAACAGCAGCACCAGAATAATGATAAGGACACTGTGATCAGTCTTCAGTGCCAATTCAATAAATTGAAATTTAAAAATATTAAGGGTTAATGTGCAGCATTCTAGGCATGGGAAACAAACCATGAAAATGCACAGTCTTGTTTAAAGAACAGCAAAGAGGTCAGGATCACTTAATCATAGAGTATATGGGGAGGTGTAAAGTATAAGAAGATTGGAAAGGGAGAAAAGGACCAGGTAATGAAGGACTCTAAAAGCCAAAGAGAGGATTTTATGTTTGATCCTGGAGGTGACAGGGAGCCACCAGAGTTTTTGATGGCTGAATGGAGAGAGACTTGAGACAGGGATACCAATCAGAAGTCTATTTCCATAGTCCAGGTGTGCTGTGATGAGGCCCTGCAATAGGATGGTGGCAGTGTCGGAGGAGAGAAGGGGGTCTAAAAAGAGAGATCTTACGAGAGCAGATAGGAACTAATGACTAATATGGGGGAAAGGGCATGAGACAGAGGATTCAAGCTGACACCTAGGATGTGAGCCTAGGTGAATGCAAGGATAGTGCTTGTACCCTCCACCTCATGACCATAATGAAGTTATGTCAGATGCTCATTTAAAAATATGACCCAAGTGAGAAAATGGACTTAATAGGCTCAACATCCCTAGTTCCTTCGACATATCCCAGCATGGTTTTGAGCCTTCTTACTATACTGCTTGCCTTTCACTGGATATTCTTCAGTCTTATTAGGTCAGAGAAATCTAGTCTTGTGAATAGTTTGTAATTTTGCTAAGAGTAGGAGACTGATTTTCAAAGCGCTTAAAAATGAAATGACCGTGTTTGTTCACCAAGTAGTCCTAAGTGCTAAGTCCCAGCTCTACTCCTTTGTACTCTCTAGGCTTCAGTTTACTCTTCTATACAATTAGGGGAGTGGACTAGATGATTTATAATCTAACACTTTCCGTCTAAAATCTATGGGTTTTTGAAAAAGCATACTTTGAAAAACCAAGTAACAAAGGAACAAAAATTGCAACTCCCACTTGAATAGAAGACTGAGTCTAACCTGTATCCAGGAAGGACCAGTTTGACCCTAGTTTTTTAGTTAGGAACCTAATCAACACTATTTATTGCAGATACAATGATGTCCAAGAAATGCCTCAAATAAATACAAGAATGAATAAAACTGCAGGAACTAAAAAAAAAAAATAAAAGATGTCTTTTATCTAATTAACATTTTAAACTTGGCTTTATCATTGTTCAATTGTGATCAGATTTAGTTAGAGTTCATTCCAATTCTATTAAATTCAGGATTTATAGAAAATGAACCTGGCCTGAAATTATCCTTATGTTACTTATGGAAAACAGGTTACTAAGCAAATGAATACTATAAATAAAATTGTAGTAGATTATTTCACCTGATGAAGAGGAGAAACAGGTGTAATCATCGAAGAGAACAAATGGATACAATGAATGTCTCAAATTAGCAATGATCTAGCAACTGAGGTCTACATTTCTTCTTTCTTCTTAACAACACTTTCTCAATGGTTAGTTCCAGTTAAATGCTTAAAAGAAATGAAACCACAATGCTCCCCCAAATCCATAATTCAGACTTCATGTTCTTTCATTTAGTCCAGATTAAGGAAATTGAATTGCAATGATCTTGTCAAGGAAGCTAATCTGAATTTAGAGCAGATATCACATGGCACAATGAAGTCCTTAGTGAAATAGACATTCCCAGATCAATTTAAGAAACCCATGGCATAGAATCCCTGGACAAGGAATCAATGTTTGCTGAGCACCAACTTTGGGCAAGGCACATAGCCCATGCTTTCCACCTTCCAAGTCTTTGCTCATATGGAATGTCCTCCTTTGCCACCTCGACCTGTTTATATTCTTCAAATGCTTCCTCCTCCACCAAGTCTTCGTTAATTTCCCCTGCCAGGAAGTGACATCTCCTTAATTTTATTTCCTAACATTTTGAATTCTTCTTTTACCTGTACCATATTCTAATATGAATTATATTTATCCATATACATATTTATCAGATTCTATTAGACTATAAGCCCCTTGAAGGACTTTGTCTTCTTTATATTTGTTATCTCCCTGAGCAATTAATACAATAAATTTTACGAAGAAGGCACTTAATGAGTGGCTATGCTCAAGAGATTTAAATATGAAAATAGAGACATGAAGTTCAAATTACCTAAATGGTCTATTCCATCATCAAGGTTGATATACTTTACCTTGTTTCCATTTTATGTAGCAAATCATGATAAGCATGAGAATTATAATGGTAAATTAAATGTTACCCCTTGACCATGCAAGGGAAGCAAATACTGTTAAACAAGATTGGTGCTTCTACATCTGGAACTGATTGGTAAGAGTAGATGTGCTGTCCCAGAAAATGGTGGTGCTGTTCAAAGTCTTCTGGAAGTAGTCAAATGGGATGCCTGAGTGATAGCCCTCTGAGTCCAGGATCTTTATAAGTAGAAATGATGCAGATGCTCAAGGATAAATGTCTAAATGGTGCCTTGGCATTTATGCTGGACCTAGAGTTTTGATTTCAAACTTCCTATCGTGGGTTTATAGGTAGAAAATTCTGTCCACCATGATGCCCTCTCTAGGACTTTGCTTCCCTGAAGGACAGCGGTCCAGAGGTTTTTATACAACTGCAAAAACAGAAACACATTGTTTAGATGGTTAAATGTATAAGTAACTCCCACCTCCCAACTCAATTTTTTGTTGAAAGCATGCAAAATTGGGCACTAACAGCTTATTAGGAGAATTTTTAAATGTTACTAATAAAAAATCTTTGGCCTTAGTAAAAACAAAGATTGAAATGAAATTACAAAATGCGGTATATGAAGACAATAATAAATATAAGATAGAAAGATAGAAAATAAGATAGAAAATGTTATTTTATTAGAAAAAAGATCTGGGGACCACAAGCTAAAGATGGCAACAGTATGATGTTAGCCCCCCAAAATAATGTGATCTTCATGATAATGTTCAGAAAAAGGGAGGTAATAAATCCCATTGTATACTACCCTGGGTGGGACATATCTGAAATACTACATTCAGTTTGGGGTACAGGATACTGATGAGGTGAAGAGTGGTCAGCCAGAAGAACACAACCAGGATGACAAGACCTGAGGTGATTCCATGTGAGAATCAAGCCTGATCTTGACAAGCAAAGACTTAAGGGGGTATATGTTAGTTGTCTTCAAGTATCTGAAGGAGTACTATGTGGGGGAGGGATTCAGTTTGTACTGTTTGGCTCCATAGGACAGAACTAGTAGCAACGGGGAGAAATTGCAGAGGTGTCAGGGAAAAACTTCCTAACAATTACAACTACCCCAAGTGGAATGGGCCACTTTCCGGGTTTTTGCACAAAGTCTGGATAACTATTTGCTGAGAACGCTGCAGAAGGGATTCTTGTTATTTATTTATAAGTTGGACTAGGTGGCCTGTGTGGTCCCTTCCAGCATGAAGAATGTGTGATTTTGAGAGTCTGTATCAGCAGCCCCTTCTCATATAGACTCTCATGGAAGTTCGATACATTAATTCTATCAGTAAAAGTATAGGTATCATCAGATCCCAGTTACATCCACTTCAGAAAGGCATCCTTTATCTAGTCCTAATTTTATGGTTTTCATGTCATGCATGTTTTCTCTACACAGCATGGGCCAGGTAAGACAGCACAGCTACAAACTCAGGTTTGGCTTGGCTACATTCTTCTCAGAATCACAGGCTCCGAGACTCTGGAGCTGAGAGATCATTCCAAATGCCTCATTTTACAAACGAAGGAACTAAGACCCAAGGAGAGGATGGATCTACACTGGGTCTTTAATCTGGATTTTATTCATTCCACATCATTCCCAAGGGTCAGCTGTCAGTCAGGCTAGTCTGACATGTAAAAAAAGCTTTCAGTGAAAACTGAGACTTAAACATTGCAAGAGTTACTTGATTTGCTACTAATAAACTTTCTAAAGGAAACTTCTCCCCTTTTTTTTAAATGAGCCAGAAAAGATCTATTTAAATAGTATGTTAGGCATCTGGCTGGTCTAGACAACTTTTGCTTATGAGAAACTACTACTCATATGCAGGCCCCTACCTGTTGTCTACCTTCAATAACATCTAAGGTTCTTTCCACCCTAAATATGTATTCATCAGCCGCTCCTCCTGGTATCCTCCCCATCACCAACTTTATTTTTCATTTCCTTGTACACATGGACTTAGTCTTTTACTTTCTTGACATGTCACAAACTCAAATATTTTACTTCACAATTTGAAGCATTGCCCTTGATTTAATGATCCTCTGGAAAATCAAATATAGCTGGATTTGTATTCAATATGAACTCCTCACCCAAGAGCACATGGTTAAATCATTAATTTTACCAGGTTTTTTTTTTTAAACCACATCCAGTAATAATTTGGTCACTGGTTGTTAGGTCATGTTTTTTGTTATCTCTGCTTGGAATTGTAGGATTTAAGAGCTGCAAGGGATCCTGGAGGACACCAAGAACAGCCTCACATGGGCACAAGACTTCAACCACCCACGACTTCATCAGTGTGAATGTTCCCTCCACTGATGCAGATCGCATCCTTCACACTCTCTTGGAGAACAGCTGTGGCCAACCTCGTAGGTTCTCAATTTCCTCATCCACCTATTTCCATAAGTTATTTTTCCAAAACAAAGAAAGATTTCCTCTTTACCTCGCCATCGGCCCTGCCAATTGGTGAGTTCAGAATGAAGTCCGGAGGAGCGATGACATCTACCAGGGCAACTGCATCATCTTTCAGCTGTTTGAAAACAAAGCTCATAAACTTGGCAGCCCCTTAGGGTCTCTATGGTTACTGGGAGTCCAAGAGCAGCAGCAGAGTTGTTGCCACAACCCCCTGGCAACCAAAGCAGTCACAGACAGATCTGTTACTAACACATTATCTTTTTATTGGCCTGGATAACAGATTCCTTTAGTTTGCATTTTAATATTTTTACCATTTACTTAGCTTCAGTTAGGCCAAGTACACTCATAAAAATGATTTCTTTGCAACTCATTAATTTTTTAAAAACTGTCTTCCTAGTCTTGTCTCTCTAGTAGCCCTTATTTTGTCAGGTCACTTTCTGTTTTAGTTAGAAAAAATATATCAAGAAAAATGGAAGAGAAGATGTTTATGACCAACTGGTAAAGTAATAAAAAGAAATGTCCCATGATCCTCAGTAATGTTTTATTACTCAGTCATTATATACACTATTACTCAAGATGACAAATAAAACCTATATAAGGAGGTCCCCTAGGAATTCCCTTTAAATGCAAAAACATTATTTAAAAATATTTTATTATATGATTAAAATGAATTGCTCTAATAGAAAAAGTGGGGTTATGAATAAATTTTTAGGTCTAGATTGTAACTGCCAAGTTAGTACATAATAATTCAAAAGATTCAACAAATTACATAAGGTATAATGTAATAAATGGAATAAAATTAGATATTCACATTGTTTATTTTTATTCTAAGATTTAAGAAGTTCACATTTTATTTTTGATGGACAGACATACTTGGACTAAAAATAGCAAATAAATATTGTCTTTTTCATTATAAAGAGATGCAACTGAGCTTCCTCTCATCTGTTTTTCTAGCAGTGGGGATGAATTTTTCACTGAGTCACACACAGAACGTTGCCTTGTCTCCTTTATCACTTATAACAGCATAGGTTTTCAAGACTGGAAGTTGGGAGTTAGAGGAACAGTCTGAGACTAGGAAATACAATAAAGCTCACTGGTCCACATGAAAACAGAATCCAAGACCATGGCATAATTTGTAATGGTATTAACTAATGAAGAGCTTTACAAAAATTCCAATAGAAAGCTCAAATTGTATTTGCCTTGCCTATATATTTCTTTTGAAAGAGTTATTCTCAAGTACATAGCATGAAAAGTTAAAATTTTCTTCCTATTTTAAGTTTTATGTAAACAAAACAGTATAGGGTGTAAACTGGGATGTCAGGTTACCCCAAATACTGGCTAGGATTCTAAAATGAAATCTTTTTAAGGAAAACAAAAACATCATCATTAACCAAAAAGTAATTTCATAAGATATATAAAATTGTATGTTTCTTATAAAAATTGTGTTTTGACTTTTTTGTTCAATTCAGAGATTTTTTCATAGACATTTTCTTACTAAGTATAGGCTACACTAAGGTTTTTTTTTTTAAACAATTTGAGAAAGAAGTAAAATCTATATTTGGCCAAATGGCATATTCTTTACAGTCATGAGTAGTACACATATATTTATTCGTGTCTGGGACCCAGGCATAAACCGAAACAAAGAAATCACTCTTTATTTTCATGATAACTACCTTAAAGGAATGAAAAACTTGTGGGATGTCTTGCCAAGCAACCTTTAAAATGGCATTAAATTAAGTGTCACAGTGGATAGAGCACCAGCCGTGGAGTCAGGAGGACTTGAGTTCAAATCTGACCTCACACACATGATGCTCACTAGCTGTGTGCCCCTGGGCAAGTCACTTAACCCCAAGTGCCTCACCCCCCCAAAAAAAGTGTTGGTAGCTATTTATTTTCATTTTTACTCATCAGAATAAAATGATAATAGAATAAAAACTTGTTCTGGAAATTAGATAATTTGATTAATTGAATTTTGAGGCGAATCGAGACTCTTGTTTCAAAACTACGTTGAAAATCTTTAAACGTAAATTAATACATTTTTTTCTGCCTCAGTATAAACTACATTGAAAACAACTTAATTTTGAGAACTAAATAAATTGCACTGCCTGAGAGCATATCATCAAAAGGGTAGTATGATTATAGAAGGGGGGCAAAGCATCTTATAGTAATAAGAACATTGAAGACAGAATCAGGACACCTGAATTAAAATTGCATCTTTGCTATGAAATTGCTGTGTCCCCGTGGCTAAGTAACCTCTTCTCTTTAAGTCTTAATTCTCTCTTCTATACAAGAGAAAGTTGGGCTACAGTCTCTTAAAATCTTTTCCAACCCCACCATCCTGTGATATTTCATGCAGAAGATGAAAGAGTTTGGTCTGAAAATAGTCTCAACTCCCTCACAATCCCCCACAGAGTACCTGCCTAGGACCTGAGAGACTTAGGTTCCTGCCTCAGATGTGTCACTAACCACACTGAATGACCCAAGGCACATCCATTTACCTCTCTGGGCCTCAGTTCCCTCATCTGTAAATGAGGAAGGTTACACTAGATGATGTCAAAGGTCACTTTCAAGCTCTAGTAACTAATGTTCTAAGGACCCTTACCATTCTGAGATTCTTTGTTCTAAGTACCCCTGTAAGGGCCCTCAGCCTTTGTTCTAAGGGCCTAATGTTCTACAATTGTATGAATATTCCATGAACATCAGTTGTGTGACTCAACCACTGATTTAAGCTTCTTTTGTGTAGTTTTATTGTCAATTTCCCTTAAAAGTTAAATGTGTCCAAAGTTCTGGTGAACTGAGGGTTCCATTTGACTGAAATTTACTACATAATGACATTAATACTCAGCATTATAAGTTACTTAGACTCACCTTTGCACACAGGTCCAAAATAGCATCCTTTACCATTTTACCTGCTTGTTCACCAGAAAAATATCCACCTGCAAGTACATAGAGCATACATATATATAGTAACACAAATAAGAATGGATTACATTTTAGAAATTGTCCTTGGTTCTAAATTAAGAGGGTAGTTTTAAAATATTTATGTGAGCCTGAAAATAGTTTTCCAAACTATCAGGCCCACAAAAAGTACTATTTATTCTGCAAAATGTTATTGGCCTGGCCCAGTTAGCAGCTTCATTTTTTATATAACTTAACTTGTCTTTTATTTGTCTTTGTTTTATTAGAAACCATATCAATAATTTCTTCTATTTTTACACTGCTTTATGTTTTCATATCTGGTATAGCATTTGAACCTCACAAAAATCCTATGAGGGATGTAAGGCAGGTTTTACTATTTCCAATTTCCATAGGTTGAAAAAGGTTGAGTCATTTTCATAAAGTCCCTTAGCCTGGATTAAAATCCAGGTCTCCTGATTCCTACTTCAGTGCTCTTTTCAAACAACATTCCTCCCTCAAGGCTATGAAAATTGAAATGAGAGGTTCTTCAATTAGGATCTGTAAGCTTGTTAATTCATATACATACACATGGATATATAGACATACCTGTGTACACACATATATATACATACATACATATGATATATGAATGCATGTATGTATATATATATATATATTGAAAATAGTATTTCAATAATAATTGATTTCTTTGGTAATCCTAGGTATTTTATTTTATGTATTTAAAATAATTATTCTGAGAAAGGGTCCACAGGCATCACCAGACTGCCACTTGGGTCCATGACCCGAGTCTAAATATGTCATACGCATCTCATTCAAGGGTTTCATTTTAAACACATATTTTTGTGAAAAACAAACTAAAAAAAAAGGTTAAGGAGAAAAATTAAAACAATAAATGGGCACTCCTTGGAATAAATGTAAACCATGAAATCCCTTTAGGATCAATCTTGCAGTTAATCTCAACTAACTTTTAATAAATTATTTTGAAGAAGGAATACACAGTGACATCTCTGTGACTGCAAAACACGGTAAGCTAGTTGGGGTAATGAAATTTCAAGCTGACTGGGCTAGACTACAAGAAAACTATATGGCTGTTCGAATAGGCAAACTGTTAGCTAATAATTTTAATGTGCAAGAGTGTATGGTGCAAGGTGATTTTCCACTTATCTATTCCATTTTAAGTCTCACTCTGGTTTGTCTTCTATTCTTGCTGTTTGGTTATTTTTAGAGTGGAATTATAATTTTATTATAGTTAGTGCCCCATATTATCTTCATATCTCATATCTTCATATATCAAACTGAGAGAAGGCCAAAGTGTGAGTGGGTAATACCTACTTAAGCAAAAATGAACGTTGCTGGCTTTTCCTCTCAATGGGAATATTTCTCTTTTGCCTAAAACACAGGTGCTGCTGCTTTTACATCATACAATGAAGGGAAGACTCTCACCTTGATAGAGCACGGCCATGTGCCGACTTAGAGACCACAGTCCGTATAAAGCACTGAGACGTTGCAGGACTGGCTGAAGAGAAGCCGGTGTGCTGGAATGGTGTGTGTATTCATGATACCTCTGTAACACGGTGAGCTCAATGAAAGCAAGAGCGAGGGAATGGCAGTAGTACGCCTTGAAAAAAAAATCACAAAAGAAGGACTTCAGCAACATTCATTCCCCAAATGTATAAAGCACCTATCATGAGCAGTGGATGAGAAGTAGCATAGCAGAGGACAGAGAGCGACCTGGAAGCCAGGGAGACCAAGGTTCAAGTGCTGCCTTTGACTTAAACTGGTTGTGTGGCTCTAGACAAGTCACTTAACCTCTCAGTGCTTCAGGCAACTCTTTAAGATCCTAAATTGCAGAGAAGGCACTGACTTATGTTAGTAAAGAGAGCTTCCTCCTTTGGGAGTTCTCTATCCCAATGAAATCACAGATCCAGTCCCTACTTCCTCTGTGTAATTCATAGACCCTGAGATACAAAGATAAATAAGAAATGGTTCTTGCCCTCCAAGAGTAGACAGTCTAGTTGGGAAGATAAAATATGTACACAAATAGTTATATTACAGATTGTAACTTGGTAAGTGCATAAGAAGGGAAAAGATGGTCTCAGACAGGGAAGAGAATGATAGCAGCTGATGGTATAAGACAAGCTTTTCAGAAGAAAGTGCTATTCGAGATGGTAGGAGAGTATATCTCAGGAACTGAGTATGGTGTGGTGAGTAAAGGAATGGATTTGGGCAATGGCAAACAGGCAATAGTAAGGCTTCAGGGGGGATCTCATATAAAATTCAGATGTGATAACTGAGGAAGCCTTTGGAAACATACTCTAAGAAATGTATTTTAGAAGACATGCTAAAAGCACTTCTAACTAAAATGAAATAGCTTTGAGCCCCAGTATATGATGAGTAACATTACAACAACTTTCATGGGAGACAGAAAACCAAGAGAACCCATCAAGAAGTTACTCAGTTGTAGCAAATGGAACTATGACATCATGCTGGCAATCGTCAAGAACAAAATTAAGAGTGGTACTTTAAAAAGTAAATGGACCACAGGATGCCTGGTGAATGTTTGAAAACATCTTATTGGAAATATATACTAAGGATCAAAAAAACTATGTGATCTAATTGCATGTTAAATGGGTAAAAGGTAACCTAGCAGAAAAAAAGATTACATATATATATATATATATACACACACACACACACACACACACACACACACATAAATATATACATATATTAATGTAAAGATTCCACAGGAACAAGGAATGCCCCTAAAATTGGCAGATCAGGTGTAATAGTCAAGTCAAAGAAGAAAAAAAAAAGAATCACGTAAAGACATCAAAGCCAACAATACAAAGGGAGATGACCTGGACTAGATGATCTCTATGGTCCTTTATAAGTTTGACGTCTACAAATCCATAATTCTAAGACCTTCACTCCAACTTTCGGTATTGTCCTACCTAAATCTCTCTTGTTATCATCTACTGGTTCACTAATCACTGGCCCTCCTTTCTCAAGGAGTTCTATACTTGGCTCACACTCTCCTCTCTTCCCTAACACATAGCCTAATATACTTGGTGACTTCATAATCCTACTTTGATGTTTCCTTGAAAATGGTATCCTCCAAATTCATTAATTTTCTCAACTCCCATGACACACACCAATATAGCCACTGATAGGAGTGCTCATGTCTTAGAGACCTGCTTTTCTACCACTCCAAACCACGTCACTAACTCTTCATTCTGAAATTGCCCTATCTGATCCTAATCTGTGCTTCCATCTCTTCTGCTGATTCATTCCTCGTGGATATTCTTTGTCTCCACAGTGACTTCTAGTCCCTCTACTCCCTCCTTGTTTACTATTCTGTTGTTCTTGTTCTGGCCCTGATTTCCTGTCTGCACAGATCTGACCCAATAGTTACTGAGGTAATTTATGCACTGTCCTTTACACTTAATAAATTAAATTTATCAGACTAAGAAAGCTAAGACATTTGTTATTGTGCAGATGATGATGATGATAACTTTCTCCTTCAAAAAGCAGAGAAAGAAACAAGAGGAATTACTATTTGGTCCTGATTCTGACCAAACCAAAAAAACTAGTTGCCAAAATAGGAATAATAGGAATTTTCAGAGCAAGTGATCATCACAGAGTTCATGATAGAGAAGTTAAAGCCATAGGAACTAATATAATATGTGCTCTTGATTTGAAGAAGTGAGACTTCAAAGGGTTCAGAAAAAGAATAACTAGGATCCAATGGCCTAATATTTTACAGAGGAAGTTGGCCTAGGAGGCACAGTAAAATCTCAAAAAAAAATTCAATTCTGAAAACAAAAGAAGAGATAATTCTGACAAAAAGGAAAAAGAAGAGCTGTCTGAAAACACCAATGTAGACATACAAGGAACACACCAACAAACTTAAATTTAAAACAAAAAAAAACATGTATAGATGATGGAAAAGATCAAATAACTGAGGATAAATACAAGACATTTGACCTGTAATAACTATGTTAGGAGTAGTAAGTCCAAAATAAACTGAAATTGGTGACGGATATTAAGGGGTTTTTCTCGTTTTATTTTAGCTATATTGTGGGCAAGAAGAGGATCAAAGAATGCACTGGATTGTTAAAGGATGATGACCACGTGGAAGATGAAACACTGGATTCACTTCTGTTTCTTTTTCCAAAGAAATTCTTCCTTGGGCTAAGAAAGACAAGATAAAAATCATTAGGAGAGAGTGGAACCCAAGAAAAGTGAGGAGGTAGTCACAAAGCATCTCTTTCCCCTCACAGAACTCAAGTTACGAAGCCCAGATGAATTATATCCTAAGTACATTGAAAGAACTGGCAAATGTGACTGCTGGATTTTTACCAGCAATTCTGAAAAATCTTAGAAAATGGGAAAACTGTCATAAGCTTGAAAAAGAGCCCTTCATACGCACACTCTCATGGGGGCTTCCCAACAATCTTAGAAGTTGGCTATTAACATGTCATCTGAAAGTTGGTTGTCCAAGATTGAAGAATGTATTTTCTCATAGAAAAAGTGATTGTAAAAGCTGATTCACTTCCCACGCTGGCCTACAAAATGAGTCATTTCACCCAAAACATGCCACGGATCCTGCTCTGAAGTGTTGCTTCAACATCAAATCAGAGTGGAGAGGGGGTGAGGATTTCTGAAGGCTCTGTCAAATAAACACAACTCCCAGAGACCCTATCAAACTGGAAAAGGCTCTAGGGGAGACCAGTGAAGGACTGCACCTGGGTCCTCAGAGGATCAGTATGCTAAATGCAGACAAGATCATCACCAAGAGACTAGTCATCAGGTGAAGAGTTTTGACAGCCAGAGTGGTGCATGAACACTGTTTACTAAGGAGTTCCATTCTGCTTGGGTTGAGTTTCCTATGAAGTAGGTACTACAATTATACATATCCACATTTACAAAGATGGAAGCTGGGGATCAGAGAGTTTAAGCGACTTGCCCAGGATCACCCAGCACCATGTGTGCAGCAGAGCCCAGGACAAAAACTCAGGACCTCTGCTCCAGATAGGTGGTTGGTCTTTCTACACTTTCAATTGAAGGAAGATGTGAATCAAGAATTTTTTAAAGGTATTTCACTTTTGGGCAGCTAGGTAGTATAGTGGATAGAGCTCAGGCCTTGGAATCAGGAGGACCTGAGTTCAAATCCAACCTCAGACACTTGACACTTATTAGCTGTGTGACTCTGGACAAGTCACTTCCCCCCGATTGCCTCACCAAAAAGCCAAAAAAAAAAAAAATGGGGTAGCTAAGTGGTACAGTGGATTCAGCACCAGCCCTGGAGTCAGGACTTGAGTTCAAATGTGGCCTTGGATACTAGTTGTGTGACCCTGGACAAGTCACTTAACCCCATTGCCTAGCCTATACATACATACATATATATATATATGTATGTATATGTATATTTATGTATATATAGAAAGGCAGGAAAAGAATAAGCTCCAGTTTCTCTCTGAGTTAAATTTTTGAGTGTATTTTCATTGAGTTTGAGATGAAGTATAATCCCATTATATTGACTCTGAGGAAGAAAATAAAATTTGCCAAACTATCGTAAGACAGAGATACATTAGTCCCATTGGGAAAGCTTCTAGTGCGGATCAAGCAAAGGACTGTGCATGGCTAAGTACAGAGAAGATCATCGCCAGGAGACTGGCTACAATACAAAGACACTCCATGAGTTTCCAATGGCATAGATCATAATGAAACTAGCTTGGCAAGAGTAAAGAAGTAGGAAAGGGGAAAATACAGGAAGTGGAGCAATTCTGGGTGAGGATGAAGCCTAAGGCCAGTAAGGGTGAAGCAGGATGGACATGTCTGTTGTTACAGTTGGAATAGCTGAAAGACTATGAGGTCAGTAAATATGAAAGAAATACTGAATACTGAAATCATGGATGATGATGGTAGGGGAGGTGGAGGCAAAGAAGAAAATGGGGACCCAGGTGACAAAGTTACTAAAGAAGATGGGAAGATATTGACAGATGAAGTTAACAAGAAAGGGGAGAGGTAGTATAAGCAGATGGAGGAGAAGAGTTTATTGAAGATCAAGGGAAGAAAAATGGACTAGAAATCACAATGGGGAGCAAGGACTGGTTGATGGGTGGATTGAAGTATTGTGACATTGCAAGATGAGGGGCTATGGCAAGAGATACAGCAAGAAGGAATTAAAGTGAGGAGAGTGGAGACAAGATGGCAGAGTGCAGGCATCAATCCAGCTGAACTCTCCCAACATTCCACTTTAAAATAACTTCTCAAATCAAATTTTGGAGCAGCAGAAACAAAAAAAAAAAAATCAGAGCCTAAGACAACTTAGGAAGTTGGCAAGAAGTCTGTGACACAAGAGTTGGGTCACAGTCCTCAGTGGTGGTCCTGAGGCAAGGAGGAGTGCTGGCATGGTGGAACTTGTGGTCATGGTAGAGAGGGAATCCTCCTCACAGTTCCAAGGCAGAAAAGAGTGCTTGTGGTCACTCAGAGACCAGAGCACAGGCCAGGAAAGGAGTAAACACCTCTCCTTTGATCATACCACCTTGGAAGAATTGAAAATGTACAAGTCCATAGAAATATCTCTGAAAACAACTGCACAAAACCCCTGATGCTTGGGACAGTATACCCTCCACACTGGAAGCAGAGCCCTACCTTAACAAACAGTTAAAAATTCAAGTAATTGGCTGAGAACATGAGCAAACAATGGGAAAAACTCAGACTACAGAATCTTACTTTGGTGACAAAAAAGATCAAAACACACAACCAGAAGAAGACAATAAAGTCAAAGCTCCTATATCCAAAGCCTTCAAGAAAAATATGAATTGGTCTCAAGCCATGGAAGGGCTCAAAAAAGATTTTGAAAAACAAGAGAAGTAAAGGAAAAATTGGGAAGAGAAATGAGAGTGATGCAGGAAAATCATGAAAAACGAGTCAACAGCTTGCTAAAGGAGACCCCAAAAAATACTGAAGAAAATAACACCTTAATAAATAGACTAACCCAAATGGCAAAAGAGGTCAAAAAAGCCAATGAGGAGAAGAATGCCTTTAAAAGCAGAATTGGCCAAATGGAAAAGGAGGTCCAAAAGCTCACTGACAAAAAATAATTCCTTAAAAATTAGAATGGAGCAAATGGAAGCTAATGACTCTATGAGAAATCAAGAAATTATAAAACAAAACCGAAAGAATGAAAAAATAGAAGACAATGTGAAATATCTCATTGGGAAAACAACTGACCTGGAAAATAGATCCAGGAGAGATAATTTAAAAATTATTGGACTGTCTGAAAACCATGATTAAAAAAAAAAGAGCCTAGACATCATCTTTCAGAAATTATCAAGGAAAACTTCCCTGGTACTCTAGAACCAGAGGGTAAAATGAACTTGAAAGAATCCACCAATCACCTCCTGAAAGAGATCCCCAAAGGAAAATCCCTAGGAATATTATAGCCAAATTCTAGAGTTCCCAGGTCAAGGAGAAAATATTGCAAGCAGCTAGAAAGAAATAATTCAAGTATTGTGGAAACACAATCAGGATAACACAAGATTTAGCAGCTTCTACATTAAGGGATTGCAGGGCTTGGAATATGATATTCTGGAGGGCAAAGGACATAGGATTGCAACCAAGAATCACCTACCCAGCAAAACTAAGTATAATCCTTCAGGGGAAAAAAACAGACATTCAGCGAAATAGAGGATTTTCAAGCATTCTTGATGAAAAAACCAGAGCTGAATAGAAAATCTGACTTTTAAATACAAGACTCAAGAGAAGCATGAAGAGGTAAACAGGAAAGAGAAATCATAAAGGACTTATTAAGGTTAAATTGTTTACATTCCTACACGGAAAGATGATATTTGTAACTCATGAGATCTTTCTCAGTATTAGGGTAGTTGGAGGGAACATATATATATAGATATAGACATACAGATATATAGATAGAAATAGACAGAGGGCACAGGGTGAGTTGAATATGAAAGGATGATATCTAAAAAATAAAATTAAGGGGTGAGAGAGGACTATACTGGGAGAAGGAGAAAGAGAGAGGTAGAATGGAGTAAATTATCTCACATAAAAAAGGCAAGAAAAAGCTTTTATAGTGGAGGGGAAGGGGAGGGAGGTGAAAGGAAATGAATGAATTTTACTCTCATTGGATTTGACTTCAAGAAGGAATAACATACACACTCAATTTGATAAGGAAATCTATCTTACCCTACATAAAAATAGGGGGGAAGGGGATAAGAGAGGGGGGAGATGATAGAAGGGAAGGCAGATTGGTGGAGGGGGTAATCAGAAGCCAACACTTTTGAAGAGGGACAGAGTCAAAAGAGAGAATAGGGGCAGCTAGGTGGTGCAGTGGATAGAGCACCAGCCCTGGAGTCAGGAGGACCTGAGTTCAAATCCGGTCTCAGACACATAACACTTACTAGTT
>NW_020954596.1:12627312-12631880 GCF_900497805.2 Vombatus ursinus | reverse complement strand
AAAAAGAGAGAATAGAAAAAAAAACAGGGGGCAGGATAGGATGGAGGGAAATATAGTTAGTCTTTCATAATATGACTATTATGGAAATGTTTTGCATTACTACACATGTATAACCTATATCAAATTGCTTACCTTCTCAATGAAGGTGGGTGGGGAGGGAGGAAGGGAGAGAATTTGGAACTTAAAGTTTTAGAGATGAATGTTAGAAATTGTTTTTACATGCAACTGGGAAATAAGATATACAGACAAAGGGGTATAGAGATCTATTTCACAGGAAAATAGAAGGAGAAGGGGATAGCTCATAAATTGAGGAATGATTGAACAAGTTATGGCATATGATTGTGATGGAATACTGTTATGTTATAAGTGATGAAGGAGTGTGGTTTCCAAAAAAGACATGACAAGACCTACATGAATTAATCGATGCAAAGTGAAGTGAGAAGAACTGGGAGATCATTGTGCACAACAACAGCAATGATGTAATGATGATCAACTGTAAAAGACTTGGCTACTCTGATCAATACGATGATCCAAGCAATCCCAAAGGACTCATGATGAAAAAATCCAATCTACCTTTACAGGGCGAACTGATAAACTCTGAGTGCAAACTAAAGTATAATTTTCTCATTTTCTTTCATTTTTTTTGTGATATGGCTAATATGGAAATATCCTGCATGATTTCATATGTATAATTGATACCATTTTGCTTGCCTTCTCAGTAGGTGGGGGAAGGATGGGAGAGAGAAGAGAATTTGGAACTGAAAATTTAAAAAGAAAAGAATGTTAAAAATAAATAATTTTTAAAAGAAGTAATGAAAGTCGTCATCTGCCAAATGAGATGAGATTAGATCATCTCTAAGGCCCCTTCCAATTCTAAATTGTATAATCTCATTAAGTTCTGAATTAGCATGATGGCAGCAAAAATAGATAAAAGGAAAAAGATGTGAGATGACATAAGTAGAAATCATAAGACTGCCAAGGGACTGCATATGGGAGGAGTCAAAGGTGGCAAAGGTTTAACTAACCCTTGACCCTTCCTCATGACCTTATAATTTGGAGGGAAATGGAAGGAGTAGTCTGCAGTAGAGAGGATTGCCAAAGATATGATATCCTCAGAGGAAAATAAGGTTTTAGCTAATGTGAAGAATTAAATGAAGTATTTGAGAATGTAGGTTTGTTGTTGTTGAGTCATTTTAGTTGTGTCCAACTCTTTGTGACCCCATTTGGGGTTTTCTTAGCAAATGTACTGGAATGGTTTTGCCATTTCCTTCTCCAGCTCATTTTACAGATAAGGAAATGGAGGCAAACAAGGTTAAGTGACTTGCCCAGGGTCACACATCTAGTAAGTGTCTGAGGCTGGATTTGAACTCAGAAAGAGGAGTCTTCCTGATTCCAAGCTCTATCCACTGCTCCTCCTAGGTATCCCCTGCGAATACAGGTAGATTTGTTTAAAGGTTATCAATGGGCACAAAGATAGTGTCTAGGACAGAAAGGGTGATGATATACACAACCGGTGTGTACATATATATTATATGTGGGCATATAAACAATACATATACACATATATAAAATGCATTACTATACATGCAGAGCACATCATTTGATTACAGTATGGTTAATTACAAGTATGTAGACATACATAATTTTTTCTTATGTATTTGTGTATAGGTATGCTTTGTTGTGTATAGAGGGCACATTTGATTATAGTGAAATAAATTCTGTGTCATAGATACTTTATAGCCAAGTTTTTGTACTAAGAATTCTCAGAATTCAAGAAACATCTAGCCCCCAATAGAAGAAAATCACAACCTAAACCAAGTAAGCTATTTTTTAATGATTCACACCACATTTTCTCCATTGTTAGTACAGACAGGATTTGACTACATTCCCATTTTATAAAAGAAAAACAAACAGTGAAGATGTGTGACCTGGAATAAGCCACTTAATCTATGATGAGTCAGTGGCAGATCTGGGAAATGAAGACAGATTTCCTGATTCCCAGATCAAGGCTCAAACCACAAGCCTACAAACTGTTAATTCCCTCCAACAAACTGTAGAACTAAAGACTCACACATGAAGCTTTCCGTACAATAGAAAATAATGAAAAACTTAGTACATTCTGTCAACTTAAAGTGATATTACTAGGAGGCATAAGTAGCTAAGAAATTGAAAAAAAGGAACCAAAAGCTTAAAAAGTTACCAGATTAGTACCTGGCAGTTGTTGCGTGCTTCAAAATCATCACTTCCAGATTTTCTTTCCTGATTTAATTTTTGATAACTCTCTCGTAGGAGGTAACAAACCAACCACTTGTATGCTGCCAGAGAAACTTAAAAACAAAAGAAATGACAGCTGTCACATGACTATAACTTGGGAGGTTCATGCCATTAGCAAGCACTTACCATCGTGGAGTTCTAAATTTAAAACAGGTAACTAACAGGAGCTCATGTGATGTGGCACTTCATGGCTACTCAGCACCTGTACAGACGTTATCTTGATTGATTCTCCCAACAATCCCGTGGGGCTCAATTGTGCAAGCATGAACACCTCCTCATTTTGCAGATGAGAAGACTAAGCAGAGCCCTTAAATGACTTGTCCAAGTTTGGGAAGCCAGCGGTAGGAGTAGGCACGATCTCACCCCAGGTTTTTTGACACCAAGGCCACTGTTCTGTTTAACACATTATGCTGCCTCTCTGGCGCATGAAGGGTTGAATGCTGTTTTTACCAAAATGAGTACTCTAGATCAAGCTCATCTATGAATCATCAAGCATTATTGTACTGTGCTGGGTTCTAGGTATATAAGGATAAACAGAAACAGTCCCTGACCTCAAGGAGATTACATTCTAATTGGAAAAACAACATGCACATATATGAGCATATATAAAACATATAAAAGGAAATCTTTGTAGGGAGAAGGTAGAAGGGGTAACAGCAGCTGGGGAAAACGAGGAAAAACAGAAGACGGAACTTCACCTAAGTCTTGAAGGAAACCAGGGTCTCCAAGAATGGAGGAATTACCTCATTCCCATCACACGAACTGAGGGGAGAGCCAATGCAAATGTACTGAGATAAGCAATAAAGTGTTGCAAATCTAGATTGGCTTGACAACAGAGTGCATTTAGGGAATTAATATGTAATAAGGCTAGACAGGTAGGAAGGGGTCAGCATGTAAAGAGCTGTAAATGTCAGAGGGGTTTTATATTTGCTAAAGGTAACAAAGAACCACTGTTAATTAATTAGTAAGGGAATAGCATAACTAAGACTGAACTTTAGGAAAACTGCTTTGACAAATGTGTGGAAGATAGATGGGAGTGAGAAAAGATTTGAATCTGGGAGATCAGTTAAGAGTCTACTGCAATAACCTGGATGAGAGGTGATAAAAGTTTGAGATATGAGTGGAGAAACTGGGTATATGTAAGTTATGGAGGTAGCAACTGATTGGCTATTGAGGTGAAGGAGAAATTGAGAATAATACAAAGGTTATAAACCTAGGTTACTGGAATGATAGTAGTGGGGTGAGGGAGGAGAGATAAGAAAACAAGTTCTGTTTTGACATGTTGAGTTTCAGATAGATGCCTATCGGACATATAGTTCAACATGTCCAATAGACAGTTGGTGCCTAGAGCTGGGGAGACAGACTAGGGCTGGACATATAGATTTAGGAGTCTACTACAATAAGATGATAGTTAAACCCATGGGAAGTGATGAAGTCACTGAGTGTAGAAAACAGACAAGAGGAACCAGAATAGAGCTTTGGGGAACACATGTATTTAGAGGGAGTGATATAGGCAATCCACCAAAGAAGACTAAGATGAACCAGCAAAGAGCAGCGTCACAACAAGCCAGAGAAGAGAGAACATCTAAGAGGAGCTGGCCAACCATATCAAATGCTGCTAAGAGGTCAAAAGGAAAAAGGATTGGGAAAGGGCTAGATTTAAGAGATCATACTATGCTAATTACATTTTTTAAAGGGCATGTTTACTCTCAAAGAGCTGCTCTAGAATTCCTTTTATTTTCAGTCACAGAAATAAAGATTCTAAATCCTTTTAAGTAAAATTCATTTTGAGCTAACTCAGTTTTATGATATTACTAGAATGTTTACTATTAGAACATTAAAAAAACTGCTATTATTTCTTGCATAGTAGTAATTTGGGGAACATTCATATTGACTGACATTTCCACAAATTTATTTTATATCCTTTTATATTTCATTATTTCTTAAATTCTTCCTCTGATGGTCAGTTCTCATGAAGATGAACAAAAGACTGGCATCATGAGGATGGTAATATTTTCCATGATTTATTTACACAGCAATGAATTTTAAGGAATCTGCCAAAGGCACAAAACTGTTTTTGCTAATTCCTTTTTTCAACAAATCAGAGATAACAGCTGCACAATGACCCACTAACCGTGGGACTATTCCATTTACACACCACACAATGTGCTGTTTCTCAAATGCTGCCCCAGAATTCTTAAATTGGAAATCATGGAATTGTAGAATGTTAGAGCTGGGAAAAAAAGAATCTAGTCCAATGCCTTCATCACTTATTTGTTTTTCAGTAACTGCTC
>NW_020954596.1:12616380-12627302 GCF_900497805.2 Vombatus ursinus | reverse complement strand
TGTGTGTGTGTGTGTGTGTGTGTGTGTGTGTGTGTGTGTGTGTGTGTCTTTCCCTTCAACAGCATAAGATAGACGGCCACTCACTGGGGATACTGTTGAAGGGATTTTTGTTTAGATACAGGTTGCACTAGATGAGCCCTGAAGTCTCATCCAATTCTGAAATTACATGAGACCTGAAGTCTTTATGCCATTGTTTAACTTTCCTATATATAAACTGGTAATATGGTTATTTGTGTATGTGTCTCTTACTAGACTGCAAACTTCTTGAGGGCAAGAGTTGTGTGCTTTTTCAAACTTTCATTACTGCCCGTCACCCACCCAGCTATGGATACAGTGTTTTCACACATAGTAGTTACTTAAAAAATACTTGTTGAATTGAAATGTAAAGTCACCTTACTTAAATCCAACTTCCTCGTTTTACAGATAAGGAAACTGAGGCCAAGAGGAAATAATTTTCCATTGGTCAGAAATTATTTGATTTTTCAAAGCAAATCATATGATAGTAGTTACCTCAGAGTCTCCAATATTAACACTAGTATTAGGTTTGCTTTATCCTTCCAATGGCCTTTTCTCAGACTTCTTAACCTTTCTATAGCATTTGATACTGTTGACAACCCCCTCCTTCTTGACAACTTCCCTCTCAGTTTCAATGACACTGCTCTCCCCTGGTTCTCCAATTTCATATCTGCCTACTCCTCAATCCCCAATAGTTCAGCATCTTTACCCCAAACCCTGGATGTGGGTGTTCTTCCCCAAGATTTTGTCCTTAGTCTTCTTGTCTGTCAGAGTAACCTTGCTGACAAATGTCTAACTTTGTTAACTCTCTTATTACATTTTTCTAGACTATAGCACAGAGTGTACATGTGGTAGTATGAATGGCTAAGAACAGTCTGGGGGAGAAACAAGACCCATGGTCTGGTTAAGGAGTATACCTAAAATGTAAAGAAGATGTAAGTGAGAAGTGATAAGGAAGGACCCTAAGATAATACGGCAGAAACAGGCCTTTCAAACGACAGGGGTTTGAATCATGGCTGCTGAGCAGTCACTTCACCTCTCCAGGGCACAGTTTCTTCATTTGTAAAATAAGGGGTCTGGATTGGACAATTTGCAGTCCCTTCCAGCTCTGGTGTATGAGCATATATGGTCTTTCCGTGGTCCATGGTCTTTCCTTGAGTGTCATTCATTCCACTTGGGGTGGGACAGGGGAGCATAAGGGCAGAATGCCAAGAGAGAATCCAACGAGGAGGTGCATCATCCAATTAGGTGAACTGGATTGAGAAACATTTGGAATCCAACACACTAAGAACACACACATGGCTGCACAGGCAAGCAGTGAGTTAACACTCTTGCTCAAGGCCTGTTATGAGCCAAGTGCTTCTCTGACCATCTTGTCCACATACAACTGATAAACATCAGCTGATGCTGACTGCAATTGTACATGAAATACAGGATGAAATGAGCTGAAGAAAAATAATGGATGAAATGAAAAAAAAAATCAATCACCCAGAATGACATGTCAATTGCAAAAGTTTTGGAAGATTTGTTCCAAAATGCAGTAAATGAGTTTTAAGTTAATTACTTTGTAAAACTTTCTTGACTTTACCACTACTTGTCTCAAACAAGATTATAAATTTATTGATTGACATGCTAGCATATATTCAGGATGAGTACAGAGCTAAAAACCATGTCATGTAAGGAATAGTTAAAGAAATTTGGAATATTTTGTCTGGATAAGAAAAGCCTTTAGGGGAGTGGGGGAGGGGTGACAATTGCAATCTTCAGATATTTCCAGTACTGGCTTGTGAAGGACTGGCAGATTTATTTTGCTTGGCTCTAGAAAGCAGAACTAGGACTAATGGTTAAAAGTTACAGGGAGGCAGAATTTGGCATAACAGAATAAAGCATTTCCTGACATTTAGAACCATCTCAAAATGGAATCAGCTCCCTCAGGAACAAGTGAACTCCTGTCAGTGGAGGTCTTCAAGGAGAACCTGGATGAGCATTTGTCAGATATGTTTCTAGAAATGATTCATACACTATATGGGAACTGGACTAGATGATCTTTTCAGTGTCTTACAACTTTGGAACGCTGTGATTTTATGGTATCCTTAGCATAACCTCAATTAAGGATCACCCAGGCATGAAGGACCTTTCTCTAGGTCTTTTAATATTTGGGCATGTCGGTGGCTAATTCAGTCTTACCCATTTCCTCTACAGGTCATACGACTGAATTCATATTAAGCACCTACTACGTACCAGGCATTGTGCTAAGTGCTGGGGATACAAAAAGAGGTCATACATGTCTTTGGTGATACCTTTTACTTCAGGCCAGTTGTCATTAGCAATACATCATAGCCTACTTGTAGTATACCCACAATTCATCTTTCTACTGTACTTTGTGTCATCTACAATTCTGATTCTTATGAGATCATGGTGTTCCATGATTCACAGGGATATACCATCACTGAGAGAATATTGATAGGTTATGAGAATGCACCTTGGCAGCAGCAAGGAGCCTGTGATCCAAATGTAAAAGGGAAATACATGACTCACTTTTAGAAAGTAAATAAAATTCTTTCACATAGAGTTTATGAAGTAAATCATGTTTTCAATGCAATAAATACTAAACTAATGCATAAAACAGACAAGTTATGCTTCCCCCAAAACAAAGCTTTATCCCTTGATAGATTGGGTCCATCAAGTTTGATCAATTTTTTAATCCAACACACTGACTTTAATTGGGGTCACTCAGTTCCTGTGGAGCATCCTGATTCCACATGAAGCACAATCTTTACTACAAATCCAGATGAGACAAAACTTATTTAGTCAGTGCAAAGATTCAGGATTAAATGATCAAATTCATCTGAGGCCAAGGTTTTGACTCAATATATTAACTTCCTTCCAACTCTATCCAGAGAGATGATGCCTTTTTTTGCAACAGCAAACAATTCTTAAAAAAATGAGTTTTACTTGAAATGTTTCCCTCAGAAACATCTTTACAAAATGAGGGTAACTCACAGGACAAACAAATGATTCCAACTTATTTACTAGACATACAATACTCAAAAGGCTTCGTTTGCTGAATTTGGGGAAAGATAGCATACCAAGGCATATCTGTGTTATGATCTATCAAATTAATGAAGACCTAAATGTTATAATAGGTGACAGTTCTTTAAAAATAATGTGGATGTTACTCTCTGTTTTATATAAATTCCCATTGTTTTATAAGATTACCAGATATCAGCACAGGCCCTGGAGTCAAGAGGATCTGAGTCCAAATCCAGCCTCAGACATTTACTGTGTGACCTTGGGCATGTCACGTAACCCTGACTGCCTCCCCCCAAAAATTACCATATACTAACACTGATGGAAACATTAGTTAATACATACTTGTTGGTATCTTCTAGTGAGTTTTGAGTTTCCTTAGATTATTAGTACTTTGAGAAAAGAGATAAAAATAACTAATAATAACACATTTTTCTTTATAAATAGACAAAGCATGCATATGTCGATGTATCAGTCATATTTACATAGTGCTTTAAGGCTTATGAAGCCCTTTCCCTCACAACCACCCAGTGAAGTAGGTAGTACAAATGTTCTTGTAACCATTTAATAGATGTAAAAACGGAGGCTTAATGACTTTCCCAGAGTCACAGAGCTAATAAGATTTGTAAATAGTATTTAAATCGTGGTTGATATTGACTCCAAGTCCAACTTGAAGACTAAATACTTGCCAAGAAAATTGAAGCAATTATATAGTAGTCAGTAGAAAAGTTCTATCAACTGAAGAATTCTATGTGGTGAAAATCTAACCCTCCTCACAACTCTGATGTGCAAATAAATTCTATAATCTCCTACCTTAACATTTTCTTAAAATGAGGATTGTTTGGAAATTATGGACCTCACAATTAAGATGGCTATTTTGTTTTGGGTTTTTAAAGGTTGTGTCAAATTTTTAAAAAGTTCTTTTCTAAAAGTGCTCCAAGTTTTCCTATTTTTTGAGTATGCTTTTCTTCTCACAGATGTTTCATTTTCAGTCATGCACAATTCTGTATGACTGAGTCTGTGCAAACCTTCATGACTGACAATTTGTGTCTGGTTGATTATCTACCATGTCCTCTTCCAGATGTCAGGGAGAATACTGCAAAACAATGAATGTTAGCCAATGAACTGATAACAATGACTGGCTTCACTGCTTCAACAATTTAATCCTAGGCCCTCCGCACTCTATCCTTATTTCACATTATTCCCTTTTCATAACAGGCAAAGTTTGCTGTGTTTGTGAGTGTGCACATCTTTTTTTTTTTTAATGAGGCAAGTGGGGTTAAGTGACTTGCCTAGGGTCACACAGCTAGCAAGTGTCAAGTATCTGAGGCCGGATTTGAACTCAGGTCCTCTTGACATCAGGGCCAGTGCTCTATCCACTGCGTCACCGAGCTGCCACTGAGTTTACACATCTTTGAAATGTGCAGTAAACATGAGAGGACGGGAGAACAACGTTGAGATTCCATGTTATATTCTCCCCATGATCCCCAGGACACATTGATACATCCCACAAGAAGTTTCATACCATCTAGATTACGCCATTAGCTTCAGCTGATCTCCCTGCTTCTCCAGTCTATCCTGTACCTGTCACCAAACTCATCTTCCTGAGTGATCAAATCAATTCTCTTCAAAGCTTTCAATGGCAGGATAAAGCCCAAACTCTTTAGGATAAAACCCCAATCCTTAGTGATCCCCCAATTTATTCATTTAGAGATACATAGATGACCAGAAGGGCAGCCTGAGTAAGAGCTAGCGGTGAAATAAACTTGGGGTGCCTCTACATTCTGAGGAGTTAAAATTGCTTAATCTGAGAGACCCAGTTAATTTTTGAGCAGGCGTTTGACCAAGAAAGAATGATTAACTATCATTAGCAAAGGAAAATCCTATGGCCAAATAAAGTATATTTTGTCATGTAATATTCTAATGTTTTCAGTATTTAAAAAATATGGACTTGCTGGGTAGTTCACCACTGGCTTGGTTCGAATCCCCATGACATATTAAAAAGGAAATAACAAGTGAATAATAATAACGCCTACTTCTATAGCAATTTAAAGTTTACAAAGTGCTTTTCTTCCAACAGTTCTATGGGGCAAATAGTATATCCCTTTTAGAGTAGGAAATTGGGCTCTAGAGAGGATAAGGGATATCTAAGGTTATATAGCTCATAAGACTCTGAGACAAATTCAAACTCAGATCTTCTGATTCCAAGTCCAGAACTTTTTTCAATAAAATGCAAAGTTTTCATGAAATAAAACCCTATGTTCTGAATCATGCCCTAAATTAAGTAATCTACAATTATTTTCTTGGTATTTAAAATGCACAGTGAATTTTATGATTGTGACAATGTATGATAAATTATAAGATTTAATTACTATAAGAGAATAGTAATTAATTCTCTTAAAAATAAGAGAAAATAGTTACCTGAAGAATCCATGCAATCTTCAACTCTGGATATCTTAAATTTCTGGCCAAGAACATCTTTAAAATCTTCAAGGAAATTTACAGATTCCAGTGGACTTTCAATATGAGTTTTATCTGATAAATATTAAACATATTTATTGAAAGAATGGAACACAAAAATTAAGAATATGTAGTCTAACTGAATGAATGTTGACTCTAATAAGCTGTGCTCTTTCTATAATCAATATCCATTCAGAGTTATCACTTTAAAAGTCACTTATGATCATACTAAATCATATAACCACAGAATTTTAGAATTAGAAGGGATTTCAGAAGTCATCTAGTCCAATCCCTGACTTTCTGGATGGGGAAACTGAGGCACAAAGTGGCTAGGCAGCTTGCCTAGCAGCAGGGCTGGGACTAGAACCTTGGTCTCAACTCCCAGTCTAGTGCTCTTTCCACATCAGCATTCAGCAACTCCTGACTTCCAGGACCCCAAGACCTAGGCACATTCAAGGGAAGGAAAAAGAGTTGGCTCAGAAGGTACCATCAGCGACTGGGTGACCCCGTTATAACTGCCTTCCTTACCTGTTGAAACATTACCTGCCTGAGACTCAAGCAATTCACAGCATCACACAATACATAAGACTTTCTCCAGGCACTCAAACAACACAGAGTGACACAAAAACAGACTTGCAGAAAAAGCTGCCCACGTCCCAGACTCCAGGGCTGCCCTGCTGGGCCGCCAGGAGCCTTCACCTGGCTCCCAACACGCTTCACTCAAGGGACCCAGCACAGTGCCAGCCAGCGCTAGGCTGGGAACACCCGGCCAGAAGCGGCCCTGCCCTGCCTTTGTCTGCTTCCGGGCGGACGGCTTCAGGGGGACAGGAGTCCGGCGTCCCCGTCCTCATCAGGGCTCTCACTCTCACACCAAACGCGGCCCACCGGCCCCCACGAGCAGCCGCTTCTCTTCTCTGACTGGGGTAACACTCCACAGCGCCACACTGCCTCTCTCAATTTACACCTCTTAAAGCAGTGGTTCTCAAACCTTTTGGTCTCAGAACCCCTTTACACATTTAAGAATTACTGAGAACTCAAAAAAAGGCTTTGGTTTATGTGGGTTACATCTGGTAGAGTGCTAGAGTCAGTTCATGCTGGCTCACAAGAGCTGAGTAGTAAATTTTCAGTGAGAGCATTTATGCCTTGGATATTGGCAAAGACTATAAATCTGGCGTGTGTTTATTGTTTTGTTGATTGTCTGGACTTGAAAAAGTGATGGAGAAAATGTTAATAATGCAGGTTAAACTTAAGAGTGTTTCATTTTCAGAGAACCAGTTATTAAACACGTACCAGCATAACACTGGTTATAGTTGTTGATACTTAGCATTTTAGAAATTAAAACTGATAAAATGTAAAAATATTTATTTATTAATTCATTTCAAAGTAACAGTAAGTCTACTACACATTAACAAAAACAGCATAATTTTAGGAAAAATAAACTATACTTTCCAAAACAAAAAAAATTTGTTAGTTATTTTACATATCTGGCTTAATAAAAGATAGCTGTATTCTTATATTTGTTTTCTGCATTCAATCCATTGTAATATGCTGTTTTGGTTGAAGTATTTGAAGAAAATCTAGCCTCACACAGACATGTAGTGGGAAAAGGGAAGAACATTTTAATTGACAAATAATATCTTAGTATCATTATTATTATTTGCAATCAGGGTGAAGTGACTTGCTCAGGTTACACAGCTATTGAGTGTCTGAGGCCAGATTTGAACCCAGGCCCTCTGCTGTGCCACTTAGTATCATTACAAACACAGGTTTAACCTCAGGAAATCCCAGGGTCTACAAACCACATTTGGAGAATCAGTGTCTTAAATATATAATATTCTCTCAGATATAAGGCACATTTTAAAAAAACAAATAAAAAGAAAATGCTCTTATACATGCTACAAGATTAATGTTTCTTTGAACAAGATACCCCACAACGTGCTATCCCATTAAAAACACTAACCTTGATGTCTGTCTGTAATGTAGTTCAGTAAATAGTTGCTGGTCTGCTGAAGCAGGATATTGTTATCTCCTTCATAGGTACAGTTTGGATCATTGTCATTTCTAATATCACCCAAACGATTCACTGCAATGAAACCACGGTTTCAAAGCCTTATATGTATCAGATACGTAGTACAATAAAGATGATTATAAATGATAATTCAAGAGCCCAAAATTCTAATTTCAGCATAACGAGTAAAGCATAGAATGTTAAAGATGGAAGAAATTATATGAAATTATCCATCTTAGCCTCTCAACTAACAGAAGTACCTATTGTTTTCATCAAGAAATAGCATTCCTAGGAAGGGATTCCACAGATTCCTAGAAGGGGTAAGAAATAAGAAATGGAGTGGGAGGAAAATAGCATATCTTGGAAAGGGACATTATAAACCAAATAATATCACTGAAATAGAAAAATGGATGTGGTAGAGAGAAGTAGGAAAGATTAGGGCCTGAACTTTTATCTGGGGTTGGAAAGTAAGGGTTTAAACAAATTAAAAAGATAGTGAATAACAAAATCTACAGAAGAAATTTAGGATTGGGCAAAGTAATGGGAGAAAAGGAGATCTATAGGCAGAAAATTGGTTTTAGATTTGTATAAGCAAAACAAATGGAAGAGACTAAATGTTGGCTTTTAAAAAAGTAAATAAATTTTAAGGAAATATAATCTATACCTAGACGAAAAAACATAATAAAGAGTTAACTGAAGACAACATAAACGTAATTCCAACAACAAATGTAATGGATTAAACTCCCCAATAAAAATTAATAAAATACAAGGATGTCAAAGGGAACAGAACCCAAAAATCTGATACAAACAAAAATTTAAAACACATAGACATATAGAGAAAAGGAAGGGATGGAGCAAAATCTATTATGCTTTAGGTCTAGAGTTCTTAACTTGGTATTCATGAATTTATTTTTAAAAAATTCTGATAACTATATTTCAGTATAATTAGTTTCTTTTTAATCCTATGTATTTTATGCATTTATAAACTATTAATTCTACCAAGTCCACAGGCTTCACAAGACTGCCAAAGAAGTTTGTGAAAAACTAATGAATTAAGAACCCCTGCTTTAGGTGATTCTAAAAATGCAGAAGTTGTCACCATAATTTCAGAATACAATAATAAAAACTGATAATCAAGACAGATAAACAAGAACACTGCATTATGCTTAAAGGCAAAATAGGCAATGAAATCACACACACACACACACACACACACACACACACACACACACACACAGTTTGTGCACCCAAAGGCATAGTGGCTAAGTTCTTTAAAAGAAAAACAAGATGAACTGCAAGAAGACACCATAATAATGCAATAATAGTAGGTGAATTTAATAGTTGTCTCTCAGACCTAGATAAATACAATACAAGGTTTTGTTTTTTTTTAAAAAAAGAAAATGCAAAATTAATATTATTGTTGGATGAACTAGATTGGATTGTCCTATGGTGACTCCTTATTGGGAATATTAAATGTGCACATTTCTTAAGATTTCAAGGTACCATTAGAAAAACTGATCATACATTAGGGTATAAAGGCATCACAAACAAATGTAAAAAGGCAGACATAATACAGTTTTTTTTTTACAGACCATAATAAAATAAAAATAGTAAATAAGAAGGAAAGACGATATAGACTCAGAGCTTAAATAATAACATCCTAAATAATGACTGGGTTTTAAGAATAAATCATAGAAACAATGAGTTATTATGAGTGATAGTAACAATAAATAGTATGTCTAAATGCTTGGGATGCAACTAATGAAATCCTCAGGAAAAAGTTATATCTCTAAAAACATGTTAAGAAAATTTGAAAAAGAAAAAAAAACAATGACTTAAGTTGAACTTTAAAAGAATAAAAAATAAACAAATTAGAAAACCTAAAAGGGGGGGCAAAAGAAGAAATCTTGAAAATTAGAGGAGAAATAGAGAAATTTGAACATAAAAAGGAAATAGAACTGGTTTTAAAAAATGAAGAACTGTTGTTGTTGTTGTTGCTGTTGCTACTGCTGTTTTTGAGGAAACTATGAAACCTGATCAATCTGGTCAAGAAAAGGAAAATCAAATTTAAAAAAAATGACCATGGTGAATTCACAACAGAGGAAAAATAATTATAAAAAACTATCACTATGTCAAATTATATACCAGAAAAAATGAAAATTTAAACAAAATTGATGAGTATCTACACAATACAAAATTCTCAAGGTCACAAAATAAGAAATGCAGATCTTAAATAACTCAATGTCAGAAAAAGAAATCAAGTCATAAATTAATTGCAAAAAAAAAAAATCTAAAGGCCAGATGAATTTATAAGTGAGTGCAACCAAACATTTTAAAAACAATCAATTACTGTCTTTTTTAAAATTAAAAAAGAGTCAGAAAGCATTCCACCAAAAAGCTATTTGGGGAACAAATATGGTTCTGATTCACAACAAGGGAGACACAAAGAAGGGAAAGAAAGTTTCATCCATCTCACGAACAAATACTGATTTAAAAATTTAAATATAATCCTTGCAAGGAAGTATATATGTGTGTGTGTGTGTGTATATATATATATATATATATATACACACACACACACACATATATATACATACATGCATATTATGTATATATATACATACATATATACACACATACCCACATATGTGTGTATATATATACACATGCAGAAAATAATTCACTATGATCAAGTTAGGTTCATTCTGTGGATTCAAGGATGTTTCAATATTATGAAAGCAATTAGCATGATTAATTATATAAACAACAAAGATAACAAAGCCACATGATGAAAGTAGAGAAAAGCATTTGAAATAATATAGCACTTATCAATATTAAAATCACAGTCATGGAAGTGCCCCCTCCTTTAATATTTTGAAAAGCTTATATTTAAAACCAAGAGCTAGCATTGTTTGCAATAGAGAAACTCTAGAACCTTTCTCAGTAAAGACAGGGTTGTAAAGTAGGAACATTTCTTCTTCCTAGTTTTATCTGACATTCTAGAAAAAGTCTATAGCAATAAGACAAGAAAAAAACATAAACATTTGCAAAGAAGAGACAAAAACTCTCTCCTATTTGCAGATGACATGGTGTAGTTAAAAATCCATAGAGAATCAATGAAGAAAGTAAGACAGTTAAGGCTATAAGGTTACTAATAAAAAAATAAATCCACAAAAATCATCAGTATTTCTCTATGGTACGAACAAAAACACAGGAAAAAATTATAATAGGAGAAACATCATTCAAAATAATTTAAAAATTCATAAAATATCTAGGATTTAGTCTGCCAAAATACACAAGTTAAATAAATACAACTACAATACACTCCTTCCAGAAATAGAAGAAGACAAGTAAATGGAGAGATACCTACTGTTCATTGTTGGGCCTTGCCAATATAATAAAAATGATA